>NC_069502.1:932248026-932598651 GCF_027579735.1 Bombina bombina | reverse complement strand
GGTAATATGCGTGCAAGCTACTGTGACAACAGATATGAGTGGCACTGTGCACTGGCAGAAGTTGGCAGAGTAGACGCTGTAGGCCTGACACACACGCTTGCAGACAACTAACTGCTATTCAATCTATTACAGTCAAAAAAAAATTTTTTTTTTAAATGTACACTACTGTTACACCAGATATGAGTTGCACTGGTGTGACACTGTGTCCTGGCAGGCACTGAAACGCACACGTGTGAAGGAAACTGACTGCTATTATTTAACACAGTCAAAAAAGAGTTGTTTTTTTTAAATGTACACTACTGTTACACCAGATATGAGTTGCACTGGGGTGACACTGTGCCCTGGCAGGCAGGCACTGAAACGCACACGTGTGAAGGAAACTGACTGCTATTATTTAACACAGTCAAAAAAGTGTTGTTTTTTTTTAAATGTACACTACTGTTACACCAGATATGAGTTGCACTGGGGTGACACTGTGCCCTGGCAGGCAGGCACTGAAACGCACACGTGTGAAGGAAACTGACTGCTATTATTTAACACAGTCACAAAAGTGTTGTTTTTTTAAAATCTACACTACTGTTACACCAGATATGAGTTGCACTGGGGTGACACTGTGCCCTGGCAGGCAGGCCCTGAAACGCACATGTGTGAAGGAAACTGACTGCTATTATTTAACACAGTCAAAAAAGTGTTGTTTTTTTTAAAATGTACACTACTGTTACACCAGATATGAGTGGTGGCACTGGGGTGACACTGTGCCCTGGCAGGCAGGCACTGAAACGCACATGTGTGAAGGAAACTGACTGCTATTTTTTAACACAGTCAAAAAAGTGTTGTTTTCTTTAAATGTACACTACTGTTACACCAGATATGAGTTGCACTGGTGTGACACTGTGTCCTGGCAGGCACTGAAATGCACACGTGTGAAGGAAACTGACTGCTATTATTTAACACTGTCAAAAAAGTGTTGTTTCTTTTAAATTTACACTACTGTTACACCAGATGTGAGTTGCACTGGGGTGACACTGTGCCCTGGCAGGCAGGCACTGAAACGCACACGTGTGAAGGAAACTGACTGCTATTATTTAACACAGTCAAAAAAGTGTTGTTTTTTTTAAATGTACACTACTGTTACACCAGATAGGAGTTGCACTGGGGTGACACTGTGCCCTGGCAGGCAGGCCCTGAAATGCACATGTGTGAAGGAAACTGACTGCTATTATTTAACACAGTCAAAAAAGTGTTGTTTTTTTTAAATGTACACTACTGTTACACCAGATATGAGTTGCACTGGGGTGACACTGTGCCCTGGCAGGCAGGCACTGAAACAAACACGTGTGAAGGAAACTGACTGCTATTTTTTAACACAGTCAAAAAAGTGTTGTTTTTTTTAAATGTACACTACTGTTACACCAGATATGAGTTACACTGGTGTGACACTGTGTCCTGGCAGGCAATGAAATGCACACGTGTGAAGGAAACTGACTGCTATTATTTAACACAGTCAAAAAAGTGTTGTTTTTTTTAAAATGTACACTACTGTTACACCAGATATGAGTTGCACTGGGGTGACACTGTGCCCTGGCAGGCACTTAAACGCACACGTGTGAAGGAAACTGACTGCTATTATTTAACACTGTCAAAAAAGTGTTGTTTCTTTTAAATGTACACTACTGTTACACCAGATGTGAGTTGCACTGGGGTGACACTGTGCCCTGGCAGGCAGGCACTGAAACGCACACGTGTGAAGGAAACTGACTGCTATTATTTAACACAGTCAAAAAAGTGGGTTTTTTTTTTAAATGTACACTACTGTTACACCAGATATGAGTGGTGGCACTGGGGTGACACTATGCCCTGGCAGGCAGGCACTGAAACGCACACATGTGAAGGAAACTGACTGCTATTATTTAACACAGTCAAAAAAGTGATTTTTTTTTTAAATCTACACTACTGTTACACCAGAAATGAGTGGTGGCACTGGGGTGACACTGTGCCCTGGCAGGCAGGCACTGAAACGCACACGTGTGAAGGAAACTGACTGCTATTATTTAACACAGTCAAAAAAGTGTTGTTTTTTTTTAAATCTACACTACTGTTACACCAGATATGAGTGGTGGCACTGGGCAAGCGGGCACAGTATACGCTATGAGTCTGACACACACGCTGGCAGGCAGGCAACTGCAATTAGATTACAAAGGAAAAAAAAACAGCCCTAAAAAGGGCTTTTTGGGGTGCTGTCCTTACAGCAGAGATCAGATGAGTCCTTCAGGACTGTAGTGGACACTGAATACACAAGCCTAGCTATCGATTTCCCTATTAATCAGCAGCAGCTACACTGTCCCTCCTCTCCCTAAGAATGCAGCTTCCGAATGAATCTAAAATGGATGCTGTCCAGGAGGTAGGAGGGTCTGGGAGGGAGGGTCTGCTGCTGATTGGCTGGAATGTGCCTGCTGACTGTGAGGTACAGGGTCAAAGTATTACTCAATGATGACGAATAGGGGGGCGAATCGAACATTGCATATGTCAACATATAACTATTCGCCGGCGAACTATTCGGGGTTAATAAATATAATGTAGGTGTCAGCGATGTTAGGGGCAGCAGATTAGGGGCTCATAGGTATAATGTAGGTGGTGGCGATGTCCGGTCGGCAGATTAAGGGTTAAATAATTTTATTATAGTGTTTGCGATGTGGGGGGGGGCTCGGTTTAGATGTTAATAGGTCGTTTATGGGTGTTAGTGTACTTTGTAGCACTGTAGTTAAGAGCTTTATGTTCCGGCGTTAGCCCATAAAACTCTTAACTACTGACTTTTATAAGCGGTAGGAGTCTTGGAGGTAGAGGATATACCGCTCACTTCTTCCAAGACTTGTAATACCAGCGTTAGCCAAATCCCATTAAAAAGATAGGATACGCAATTGACGTAAGGGGATTTGCGGTATGGAAAGTCGCGGAATAAAAGTGAGTGGTACACCTGTACCTGCTGGACTCGTAATACCAGCGGGCATTAAAAAGCAGCATTAGGACCCCTTACCGCTGCTTTTTAAAGCTAACGCCAAACTCGTAATCTAGCCGAAACTTTCTTAAAATACATAGGGCAAGATTACAAGTGGAGGGCTATTGTTAGCACCAGGAGGGTAAATGGATTGTGAGGTCCAGTATTCTTTAAGCTCAAATCTATATTACAAGTGGAGCGTTATCAAACTTACTGCAAATTAGTTTGCGTGATCTTGCAGTAATTTACGCTCCTTATATTAGGGAGCGCTTGTATTACAAGTTTAAAGTAAATTAGATCGTATAAGAGCAATTACATTTACCAATCAAACTTTTTGCGTGACTTTAAAGGTTGCATAATGAGTTTGTCCAGATCAAACAATTACACTAAATTACACTAATCACCTCTAAACCGTCACCCCCCCCATATCGCAAAGTGCCTAACTAAATTATTAACCCCTAAACTGCCATCCCCCACATTGCAATGTACCTAACTAGACTATTAACCCCTAAAACGCCACCCCCCCCACATCATAAAGTACCTAACTAAACTATTAACCACTAAACCGCCATCCCCCACATCGCTAAGTAATAAACTAACATCTAAACCCCCAACCTAACACCACCTAATTTAACCCAAATTAAAATACCTCAAAATTTACCAAAAAAATCCTAACTACCTTAAAGAAAACTTACCTGTAAAATTAAATAAAAACCTAGGGGCCTATCTATCAAGCTCCGAAAGGAGCTTGACGGTCCGTGTTTCTGGCGAGTCTTCAGACTCGCCAGAAACAGCAGTTATGAAGCAGCGGTCTAAAGATCGCTGCTCTATAACCCTGTCCGCCTGCTCTGAGCAGGCGGACAGGAATCGCCAAAAATCAACCCAAACGAGTACGATCGGGTTGATTGACACCCCCCTGCTGGCGGCCCGTTGGCCGCGAGTCTGCAGGGGGCGGCGTTGCACCAGCAGCTTTTGTGAGCTGCTGGAGCAATGCTGAATACGGAGAGCGTATTGCTCTCCACATTCAGCGATGTCTTGCGGACCTGATCCGCACTGTCAGATCAGGTCCACAAGACATTTGATAAATAGGGGTCCTAATCTTACCTTTTAGAAAACAAACAAACCTACCATTATTAAAAAAAATAACCTACCATTACTAAAAAAAACTACTATTACTAAATAAAAAAAAACTAACATTACAGAAAATAAAAAGTAATTACCAAATAAATTTAAATTGCTACTATTCTAATACCCCCCCAAAAAAAACCAGCCCAAATAAAAAAGCCCTATTCTAAAACTAAGCTACCAATAGCACTTTAAATGGCCTTTTGTAGAGCATTGCCCTAAAGTGATCAAGCTAAGGCCTAGATTTAGAGTTGGGCGATAGCCGTCAAAACCAGCGTTAGAGGCTCCTAACGCTGGTTTTTACCGCCCTCTGGTATTTGGAGCCAGTCATTAAAGGGTCTAACGCTCACTTTCCAGCCGCGACTTTTCCATACCGCAGATCCCCTTACGTCAATTGCGTATCCTGGCCTAGATTTAGAGTTGGGCGGTAGCCGTCAAAACCAGCGTTAGAGGCTCCTAACGCTGGTTTTTACCGCCCTTTGGTATTTGGAGCCAGTCATTAAAGGGTCTAATGCTCACTTTCCAGCCGCGACTTTTCCATACCGCAGATCCCCTTATGTCAATTGCGTATCCTATCTTTTCAATGGGATCTTTCTAACGCCGGTATTTAGAGTCGTGTCTGAAGTGAGCGTTAGAAATCTAACGACAAAGCTACAGCCGCAGAAAAAAGTCAGTAGTTAAGAGCTTTCTGGGCTAATGCCGGTTTATAAAGCTCTTAACTACTGTGCTCTAAAGTACACTAACACCCATAAACTACCTATGTACCCCTAAACTGAGGTCCCCCCACATCGCCGCCACTCTCTTAAAAATTTTTAACCCCTAATCTGCCAACCGCACACCGCTGCCACCTACATTATCCCTATGAACCCCTAATCTGCTGCGCCTAACACCGCCGACCCCTATATTATATTTATTAACCCCTAATCTGCCCCCCTCAACGTCGCCTCCACCTGCCTACACTTATTAACCCCTAATCTGCCGAGCGGACCGCACCGCTACTATAATAAAGTTATTAACGCCTAATCCGCCTCACTCCCGCCTCAATAACCCTATAATAAATAGTATTAACCCCTAATCTGCCCTCCCTAACATCGCCGACACCTATCTTCACTTATTAACTCCTATTCTGCCGACCGAATCTCGCCGCTACTGTAATAAATGGATTAACCCCTAAAGCTAAGTCTAACCCTAACACTAACACCCCCCTAAGTTAAATATAATTTAAATCTAACAAAATAAATTAACTCTTATTAAATAAATTATTCCTATTTAAAGCTAAATACTTACCTGTAAAATAAACCCTAATATAGCTACAATATAAATTATAATTATATTTTAGCTATTTTAGGATTAATATTTATTTTACAGGCAACTTTGTATTTATTTTAACCAGGTACAACAGCTATTAAATAGTTAATAACTTTTTAATAGTTACCTAGTTAAAATAATTACAAAATTACCTGTAAAATAAATCCTAACCTAAGTTACAATTAAACCTAACACTACACTATCAATAAATTAATTAAATAAAATACCTACAAATAAATACAATTAAATAAACTAACTAAAGTACAAAAAATAAAAAAGAACTAAGTTACAAAAAATAAAAAAAAATATTTACAAACATTAGAAAAATATTACAACAATTTTAAACTAATTACACCTACTCTAAGCCCCCTAATAAAATAACAAAGCCCCCCAAAATAAAAAAAATGCCCTACCCTATTCTAAATTAAAAAAGTTCAAAGCTCTTTTACCTTACCAGCCCTGAAAAGGGCCCTTTGTGGGGCATGCCCCAAAGAATTCAGCTCTTTTGCCTGGAAAGAAAACACATACAATACCCCCCCAACATTACAACCCACCACCCACATACCCCTAATCTAACCCAAACCCCCCTTAAATAAACCTAACACTAAGCCCCTGAAGATCTCCCTACCTTGTCTTCACCTCACCGGGTTCAGCGATCGGTCCAGAAGAGGGTCCTAAGTCTTGATCCAAGCGGTGGCTGAAGAAATCCATCATCGGGCTGAAGTCGGAAGTCCATCATCGGATGAAGTCTTCTATCAAGCCGCATCTTCAATCTTCTTTCTTCCGGAGCAGAGCCATCTTCTTCCAAGCCGACGCGGAACATCCTCTTCAACCGACGCCTACTCACCGAATGACGGTTCCTTTAAATGACGTCATCCAAGATGGCGTCCCTCGAATTCCGATTGGCTGATAGGATTCTATCAGCCAATCGGAATTAAGGTAGGAATATTCTGATTGGCTGATGGAATCAGTCAATCAGATTCAAGTTCAATCCGATTGGCTGATTGGATCAGCCAATCAGATTGAGCTCGCATTCTATTGGCTGTTCCGATCAGCCAATAGAATGCAAGCTCCATCTGATTGGCTGATTGGATCAGCCAATCGGATTGAACTTGAATCTGATTGGCTGATTCCATCAGCCAATCAGAATATTCCTGATTCCAGACTTAGAGAGTGTTTCCCCATAGAAAACAATGGGGCTGCGTTAGGAGCTGAACGCTGCTTTTTTGCAGGTGTTAGGTTTTTTTTCAGCTCAAATGGCCCCATTGTTTTCTATGGGGGAATCGTGCACGAGCACGTTTTTGAAGCTGGCTGCGTCCGTAAGCACCGCTGGAATTTAGAGTTGAAGTGGCGTTAAATTATGCTCTACGCTCCCTTTTTGGCGCCTAACGCACTGAAAACCCAGCCATTCTGTGAACTCTAAATACCAACGGTATTTAAAAGGTGCAGGGGAAAAAAAGCATGCGTAGCTAACGCATCCCTTTGGTCGCCAAACTCTAAATCTAGCCGTATGTTTCTTTAAAAAAACTATTAACCTCTCTAACATTAACCCCCAAAATAAAAAAAAACTATCTTAAAAAAAAAAACATACGCCTAGATTTAGAGTTTTGCGTTAGAAGGGGTGTGTTAGCTACGCATATTTTTTTTCCCCCGCACCTTTTAAACAACGCTGCTATTTAGAGTTCTCTGAAGGGCTGCGTTAGGCTCCAAAAAGGGACCGTACAGGCATATTTACCGCCACTGCAACTCTCAATACCAGCGTTGCTTACAGACGCGGCCAGCTTCAAAAACGTGCTCGTGCACGATTTCCCCATAGGAAACAATGGGGCAGTTTGAGCTGAAAAAAAACCTAACACCTGCAAAAAAGCAGCGTTCAGCTCCTAACGCAGCCCCGTTATTTCCTATGAGGAAACACTTCCTAAGTCTGCACCTAACACCCTAACATGTACCCGAGTCTAAACACCCCTAACCTTACACTTATTAACCCCTAATCTGTCGCCCCCGCTATCACTTACCCCTGCATTTTATTATTAACCCTAATCTGCCGCTCCGTACACCGCCGCAACCTACATTATCCCTATGTACCCCTAATCTGCTGCCCCTAACATCGCCGACCCCAATATTATATTTATTAACCCCTAATCTGCCCCCCCAACGTTGCCGCTACCTTACATACACTTATTAACCCCTAAACTGCCGGCCGGACCTCAACGCTACTATAATGTATTAACCCCTAAAGTTAAGTCTAACCCTAACACTAACCCCCCCTAAGTTAAATATAATTTTTATCTAACAAAATAAATTAACTCTTATTAAATAAATTAATCCTATTTAAAAATAAATACTTACCTGTAAAATAAACCCTAATATAGCTACAATATAACGAATAATTATATTGTAGCTATTTTAGGATTTATATTTATTTTACAGGCAACTTTGAATTTATTTTAACTAGGTACAATAGCTATTAAATAGTTATTTACTATTTAATAGCTACCTAGTTAAAATAATTACAAAATTACCTGTAAAATAAATCCTAACCTAAGTTACAATTAAACCTAACACTACACTATCAATAAATTAATTAACTAAACTATCTACAATTACCTACAATTAGATCAACTAAACTAAATTACAAAAAAAAACCCACTAAATTACAAAAAACTTAAAAAAGATTACAAGAATTTTAAACTAATTACACCTACTCTAAGCCCCCTAAAAAAATAACAAAGCCCCCCAAAATAAAAAAATGCCCATCCCTATTCTAAAATAAAAAGTTAACAGCTCTTTTACCTTACCAGCCCTTAAAAGGGCCTTTTGCGGGGCATGCCCCAAAGAAATCAGCTCTTTTGCATTTAAATAAACATACAATACCGACCCAACATTACAACCCACCACCCACATACCCCTAATCTAACCCAAACACCCCTTAAAAAACCTAACACTAAGCCCCTGAAGATCTCCCTACCTTATCTTCACCATGCCGGGTATCACCGATCTGTCCAGAAGAGGGTCCGAAGTCTTCATCCTATCCGGCAAGAAGAGGTCCAGAAGAGGGTCCAAAGTCTTCATCCTATCCGGCAAGAAAAGGACATCCGGACCGGTAGACATGTTCATCCAGGCGGCGTCTTCTATCTTCATCCATCCGGCGCGGAGCGGGACCATCTTGAAGCAGCTGACGCGGATCCATCCTCTTCTTCCGGCGACTCCCGACGAATGAAGGTTCCTTTAAGTGATGTCATCCAAGATGGCGTCCCTCGAATTCCGATTGGCTGATAGGATTCTATCAGCCAATCGGAATTAAGGTAGGAAAAATCTGATTGGCTGATTGAATCAGCCAATCAGATTCAAGTTCAATCCAATTGGCTGATCGGAACAGCCAATAGAATGCGAGCTCAATCTGATTGGCTGATCCAATCAGCCAATCGGATTGAACTTGAATCTGATTGGCTGATTCAATCAGCCAATCAGATTTCTCCTACCTTAATTCCGATTGGCTGATAGAATCCTATCAGCCAATCGGAATTCGAGGGATGCCATCTTGGATGACGTCACTTAAAGGAACCTTCATTCGTCGGGAGTCGCCGGAAGAAGAGGATGGATCCGCGTCGGCTGCTTCAAGATGGTCTCGCTCCGCACTGGATGGATGAATATAGAAGACACCGCCTGGATGAACATGTCTACCGGTCCGGATGTCCTCTCCTTGCCGGATAGGATGAAGACTTCGGACCCTCTTCTGGACCTCTTCTTGCCGGATAGGATGAAGACTTCGGATCCTCTTCTGGACGGATCGGTGATACCCGGCATGGTGAAGATAAGGTAGGTAGATCTTCAGGGGCTTAGTGTTAGGTTTTTAAGGGGTGTTTGGGTTAGATTAGGGGTATGTGGGTGGTAGGTTGTAATGTTGGGGGGGTATTGTATGTTTATTTAAATGCAAAAGAGCTGATTTATTTGGGGCATGCCCTGCAAAAGGCCCTTTTAAGGGCTGGTAAGGTAAAAGAGCTGTTAACTTTTTATTTTAGAATAGGGTAGGGCATTTTTTTATTTTGGGGGGCTTTGTTATTTTTTTAGGGGGCTTAGAGTAGGTGTAATTAGTTTAAAATTCTTATAATCTTTTTATAGTTTTTTGTAATTTAGTGTTTTTTTTTTGTAATTTAGTTTAGTTGATTTAATTGTAGATAATTGTAGATAGTTTAGTTAATTAATTTATTGATAGTGTAGTGTTAGGTTTAATTGTAACTTAGGTTAGGATTTATTTTACAGGTAATTTTGTAATTATTTTAACTAGGTAGCTATTAAATAGTTATTAACTATTTAATAGCTATTGTACCTAGTTAAAATAAATACAAAGTTGCCTGTAAAATAAATATAAATCCTAAAATAGCTACAATATAATTATTTGTTATATTGTAGCTATATTAGGGTTTATTTTACAGGTAAGTATTTATTTTTAAATAGGAATAATTTATTTAATAAGATTCAATTTATTTAGTTAGATAAAAATTATATTTAATTTAGGGGGGTTAGTGTTAGGGTTAGACTTAGCTTTAGAGGTTAATACATTTATTATAGTAGCGGTGAGGTCCAGTTGGTAGATTAGGGGTTAATACTTGAAGTTAGGTGTCGGCGATGTTAGGGAGGGCAGATTAGGGGTTAATACTATTTATTATAGGGTTTTTGAGGTGGGAGTGAGGCGGTTTAGGGGTTAATACATTTATTATAGTGGCGGCGAGGTCCGGTTGGCAGATTAGGGGTTAATAAGTGTAGGTAGATAGCGGCAACGTTGGGGGGGGGGGCAGATTAGGGGGTAATAAATATAATATAGGGGTCAGCGATGTTAGGGGCAGCAGATTAGGGGTACATAGAGATAATGTAGGTTGCGGCGGTGTGCGTTCGGCAGATTAGGGGTTAAAAATTTTTATTAGAGTGGCAGCGATGTGGGGGGACCTCGGTTTAGGGGTAAATAGGTAGTTTATGGGTGTTAGTGTACTTTAGAGCACAGTAGTTAGGAGCTTTATGAACCGGCGTTAGCCCAGAAAGCTCTTAACTCCTGACTTTTTTCTGCGGGTGGAGTCTTGTCGTTAGAGTTCTAACGATCACTTCAGCCAAGACTCTAAATACCGGCGTTAGAAAGATCCCATTGAAAAGATAGTATACGCAATTGACGTAAGGGGATCTGCGGTATGGAAAAGTCGCGGCTGGAAAGTGAGCGTTAGACCCTTTCCTGATGGACCTCCTAACGCTGGTTTGGACGGCTAACGCAGAACTCTAAATCTAGGTGCTAATCTACAAAGTGCACTTAAAAGAGCATTCAGCTCGTTTTCTGCCCATTAAAAAAAAAAACTAATCATAAAAAATCCACCCCACAAAAAATTAACAGTAACCCCCAGAAAGGTACCCACCGATGATGATGATGGCGGCAGCGGCCCTTCATCATCCAGTTGGCGGTCAATCTTCATCCAGGTGGCTGTCCATCTTCATCCAGGTGAAGGTGGTGGCGGCAGTGGTCTTCATCTTGCAAGCTTGAACACGGAGGTCCTCTTCATGTGGACTTTCGTTCTATTGGATGATTGGAATTTGACAATTCAAATGAGCCAATAGGAATGCAAGGGTACCCCCATATGAAAGCGGTACCTCACATTCACAGTTCAGTGTGTAGCTGGGGACCGCATGAAGAGGACCTCCATGTCCAAGCTCGCAACACCACTGCTACCGCCACCTCCGCCTGGATGAATATGGACCGCCGCCATCATCAGTGAGTACCTTTATGAGGTTAGTGTTAGTGGGGGGGTTTTAATGGAAAGCAAAAGAGCTGAATGCCCAGCAAAATGTCCTTTTCAGGGTACTTTGCAGATTAGGGTTTTTAGAAAAAGAGCTTGATCGCTTTTGGGCAATGCCCTACAAAAGGCCATTTTAAGGGCTATTAGTAGTTTTAGAATAGGGATTTTTTTTATTTTGTGGTGGAGTTTTTGATAATTACTTTTTTATTTTCTGTAATGTTAGGGGGTTATGTTTTAGTAATGTTAGGTTTTGTTTTCTTTAATAATATTAGTTTTTTTAAGTAATGGTAGATTTTTTTTTAGTAATAGTAGTTTGTTTTTCAAAGTAAGACTAGGTTTTTATTTAATTTTACAGGTAAATAGTTTTTTTAAGGTAGTATGATTTTTTTTGTACATTTTGGAGTATTTTAATTTGCGTTAAGTTAGGGGGTGTTAGGTTAATGTTTAGATATTAGTTTATTAATTAGTGGCATGAGCTAGTGACGTATGGGATATACAATCCTACCAGGAGGGGCAAAGTTCCCAAACCTCAAAATGCCTATAAATACACCCCTCACCACACCCACAATTCAGTTTTCCCAAACCTCAAAATGCCTATAAATACACCCCTCACCACACCCACAATTCAGTTTAACGAATAGCCACGTAGTGGGGTGAAAAAGAAAGGAGTAAAAAGCATCAACAAAGGAATTTGGAAATAAATGTGCTTTATACAAAACAAATCATAACCACCAAAAAAGGGTGGGCCTCATGGACTCTTGCCAATATGAAAGAAATGAATTTATCAGGTAAGTTCTTACATAAATTATGTTTTCTTTCATGTAATTGTCAAGAGTCCATGAGCTAGTGACGTATGGGATAGCAATACCCAAGATGTGGAACTCCACGCAAGAGTCACTAGAGAGGTAGGGATAAAAAAAACAGCAATTTTTCGCTGAAGAAATTTAATCCATAACCCAAAATATAAATTTATTCTCATAAATGAAAGGAAAAAACTTAAAACATAAGCAGAAGAATCAAACTGAAACAGCTGCCTGAAGAACTTTTCTACCAAAAACTGCCTCCGAAGAAGCAAATACATCAAAACGGTAGAATTTAGTAAATGTATGCAAAGAAGACAAAGTTGCTGCTTTGCAAAGCTGATCAACTGAAGCTTCATTCCTAAAAGCCCACAAAGGGGAAACTGATCTAGTAGAATTAGCTGTAATTCTCTGAGACGGGGCTTGGCCCAACTCCAAATAAG
The DNA here is from genome assembly GCF_027579735.1 of Bombina bombina. Classification (NCBI taxonomy): domain Eukaryota; kingdom Metazoa; phylum Chordata; class Amphibia; order Anura; family Bombinatoridae; genus Bombina; species Bombina bombina. Next base: position 932,586,200 of record NC_069502.1, on the reverse strand, counting down.
CTTGATGAATCAAAAGCTTTAACCACGATGCCAAGGAAACGGCAGAAGCCTTCTGACCTTTCCTAGGACTAGAAAAGATAACAAATAGACTAGAAGTCTTCCTGAAATCTTTAATAGCTTCAACATAATATTTCAGAGCTCTCACCATATCCAAAGAATGTAAAGATCTCTCTAAAGAATTCTTAAGATTTGGACACAAGGAAGGGACAACAATTTCTCTATTAATGTTGTTAGAATTCACAACCTTAGGTAAGAATTTAAATGAAGTCCTCAAAACTGCCTTTTGCTGATGAAAAATCAGAAAAGGAGATTCACAAGATAAGCAGATAATTCAGAAACTCTTCTAGCAGAAGAGATGGCCAAAAGAAACAGCACTTTCCAAGAAAGTAGTTTAATGTCCAAAGAATGCATAGGCTCAAATGGAGGAGCCTGTAAAGCCCTCAAAACAAAATTAAGACTCCAAAGTGCACTTAAAAGAGCATTCAGATCTTTTGCTGCCCATTAAAAAAATAACTAATCATAAAAAAACCACCCCACAAAAAACTAACACTAACCCCCAGAAAGGTACCCACCGATAAGGATGATGGCGGCAGTGGCCCATCTTCATCCAGTCGGCGGCCCATCTTCATCCAGGTGTCTGTCCATCTTCATCCAGGTGAAGGTGGTGGCGGCAGTGGTTTTCATTTTGCAAGCTTGAACACGGAGGTCCTCTTCATGCAGACTTTCATTCTATTGGATGATTGGAATTTGACAATTCAAATCAGCCAATAGGAATGCAAGGGTACCCCCATATGAAAGCGGTACATCACATTCACAGTTCAGTGTGTAGCTGGAGACCGTCGAGGACCGCCGCCATCATCATCAGTGAGTACCTTTATGAGGTTAGTGTTAGTGGGGGGTTTTAATGAGAAGCAAAAGAGCTGAATGCTCAGCCAAATGCCCTTTTCAGGGCACTTTGTAGATTAGGGTTTTTTAGAAAAAGAGCTTGATCGCTTTAGGGCAATGCCCTACAAAAGGCCATTTTAAGGGCTATTGGTAGTTTTAGAATAGGGATTTTTTTTATTTTGGGGTGGGATTTTTGGTAATTACTTTTTTATTTTCTGTAATGTTAGGGGGTTATGTTTTAGTAATCATAGACCTAGATTTGGAGTTTGGTGTTAGCCGTGAAAACCAGCGTTAGAGGCTCCTAACGCTGGTTTTAGGCTACCGCCGGTATTTGGAGTCACTCAAAATAGGGTCTAATGCTCACTTTTCAGCCTCGACTTTTCCATACCGCAGATCCCCTTACCTAAATTGCGTATCCTATCTTTTCAATGGGATTTTTATAACTCCGGTATTTAGAGTCGTTTCTGAAGTGAGCGTTAGACATCTAACGACAAAACTCCAGCCGCAGGAAAAAAGTCAGTAGTTAAGAGCTTTCTGGGCTAACGCCGGTTTCTAAAGCTCTTAACTACTGTACTCTAAAGTACACTAACACCCATAAACTACCTATGTACCCCTAAACTGAGGTCCCCCCACATCGCTCACCGCTACTCTAATAAATATATTAACCCCTAAAGCTAAGTCTAACCCTAACACTAACACCCCCCTAAGTTAAATATAATTTACATCTAACGAAATTAATTAACTCTTATTAAATAAATTATTCCTATTTAAAGATAAATACTTACCTGTAAAATAAATCCTAATATAGCTACAATATAAATTATAATTATATTATAGCTATTTTAGGATTAATATTTATTTTACAGGTAACTTTGTATTTATTTTAACCAGGTACAATAGCTATTAAATAGTTAAGAACTATTTAATAGCTAAAATAGTTAAAATAATTACAAAATTACCTGTAAAATAAATACTAACCTAAGTTACAATTAAACCTAACACTACACTATCAATAAATTAATTAAATAAACTACCTACAATTACCTACAATTAACCTAACACTACACTATCAATAAATTAATTAAATACAATTCCTACAAATAAATACAATTAAATAAACTAGCTAAAGTACAAAAAATAAAAAAGAACTAAGTTACAAAAAATAAAAAAATATTTACAAACATAAGAAAAATATTACAACAATTTTAAACTAATTACACCTACTCTAAGCCCCCTAATAAAACAACAAAGCCCCCAAAATAAAAAATGCCCTACCCTATTCTAAATTACTAAAGTTAAAAGCTCTTTTACCTTACCAGCCCTGAACAGGGCCCTTTGCGGGGCATGCCCCAAGAAGTTCAGCTCTTTTGCCTGTAAAAAAAAACATACAATACCCCCCCCCAACATTACAACCCACCACCCACATACCCCAAATCTAACCTAAACCCCCCTTAAATAAACCTAACACTAAGCCCCTGAAGATCATCCTACCTTGTCTTCACCTCACCGGGTATCACCGATCCGTCCTGGCTCCGATATCTTCATCCAACCCAAGCGGGGGCTAGACATCCACTGAAGAAGTCCAGAAGAGGGTCCAAAATCTTCATCCTATCCGGGAAGAAGAGGCGATCCGGACCGGCAACCATCTTGATCCAAGCGGCATCTTCTATCTTCATCCGATGACGACCGGCTCCATCCTGAAGACCTCCACCGCGGACCCATCTTCTTCCGGCGACGTCCAACTGAAGAATGACGGTTCCTTTAAGGGACGTCATCCAAGATGGCGTCCCTCGAATTCTGATTGGCTGATAGGATTCTATCAGCCAATCGGAATTAAGATAGGAATATTCTGATTGGCTGATGGAATCAGCCAATCAGAATCAAGTTCAATCCGATTGGCTGATCCAATCAGCCAATCAGATTGAGCTCGCATTCTATTGGCTGATCGGAACAGCCAATAGAATGCAAGCTCAATCTGATTGGCTGATTGGATCAGCCAATCGGATTGAACTTGATTCTGATTGGCTGATTCCATCAGCCAATCAGAATATTCCTACCTTAATTCCGATTGGCTGATAGAATCCTATCAGCCAATCGGAATTCGAGGGACGCCATCTTGGATGACGTCCCTTAAAGGAACCGTCATTCTTCAGTTGGACGTCGCCGGAAGAAGATGGGTCCACGGTGGAGGTCTTCAGGATGGAGCCGGTCGTCATCGGATGAAGATAGAAGATGCCGCTTGGATCAAGATGGTTGCCGGTCCGGATCGCCTCTTCTTCCCGGATAGGATGAAGACTTTGGACCCTCTTCTGGACTTCTTCAGTGGATGTCTAGCCCCCGCTTGGGTTGGATGAAGATATCGGAGCCAGGACGGATCGGTGATACCCGGTGAGGTGAAGACAAGGTAGAATGATCTTCAGGGGCTTAGTGTTAGGTTTATTTAAGGGGGGTTTGGGTTAGATTAGGGGTATGTGGGTGGTGGGTTGTAATGTTGGGGGGGGGTATTTTTTTTTTTTTTTTACAGGCAAAAGAGCTGAACTTCTTGGGGCATGCCCCGCAAAGGGCCCTGTTCAGGGCTGGTAAGGTAAAAGAGCTTTTAACTTTAGTAATTTAGAATAGGGTAGGGCATTTTTTATTTTGGGGGGCTTTGTTGTTTTATTAGGGGGCTTAGAGTAGGTGTAATTAGTTTAAAATTGTTGTAATATTGGGGGGCGGAGTTAACCGCTTGCAGAGACGGACGTGTTGTAGAGGAGCTCCTGCAATTGTGCCCTGCTAAAGTGCTTTTTTGCCTACATTCTCCCCTTTTTGTGAGCACAAAAAGTACACCAATACTTGGATTAGTACATGAGAGCAGAATTGGACTAAAAAATTGATCATTTTTGACACGCATGTGAAATCCTGGTAGCGGACAGACCAAGAGTGCCCCAGCGCATAGGAGAAGCTACCCTAGAGCTGCTACGGAGGACCGGGGTCAAATATTAGAACACTGTCTACCTCTCACGTACCCCCTCGATGAGCAAATAACCCTTCTAGGCTGACATCGGCCCGCCATTCTGAGAAGCCGCACGGTGCTACGGCACTCCACCACTGCAACCCGCTTACCCGGTTAGGAGCTACAGCCGGAGACACATTGACGGCGGATCCACAGAACTCTGACTACTGCCCTGGGGAGCGGCACAGGTGACCCCTCTGGACGGGTCCTGGACTCCTTTCCTCCCGGCAGATTTTGGCGCGAAGCTCCGCCATATTTTCAGGCGCCTCACCTCCCCCACGCAAGCGCGGCTGAAGGCCGCTCAGACAGACCGCTGACATTCCCCTTCAGATACAGACTGGCTGCCCGGAAAGAATCGGCTATTTGGCTCAGGAAGAAGAGGGCAGGAGTCTTGGGGAACCTATCGCCTGACATCGGAGGCCCTTCCATACTCGGAGGTAAGAGGGTCTAAGTTGAAAGTCGAGGGGACTAGAGGGGACAGGCCTGACATAAATAGCCTGACCTTTGGGCCCGGTTACACATAGCAGCCCTGCTCATAACGGGGGAACAGCGGCATATAAAGTCCGGTACGATAAACGTGCTGTGAGGCCCAGTTCTCTAGAATCATAAGGAGTCCCCAATTGAGAGGCCGAGGCCCACCTGGCATCTAGTAAAAATTCACACTTGCCGGTAACCACAGAATAAGCATTACAACTGTGATGGCTTTAAACAGAAACATTTCCTAACAGAATCTGCATTACCCCCAGAAAGGTCCTGTAACCTGCTTCTGAGTAACACTCAAGGAGACAGAATAACTAACATAACAGAATAGACTACTTTCCTCATAGGAGTCTCTGGAGACTGGAAATTTTCTTGCATGGTGATCTCACAGACACCTTACTCAGACAGCCTGAACAATCCCTCTTTACTTGATAGTGCTCTCCTCAGAGTGGTGTTAGGTAGCACTAGCCCTTATCTGACAGCAATCTAAATCAGTCCCATGTTCTGAGTAATAACTTAGGACACTAAGTGCTTTACCCTCTGTTTTCTCTCTAGCTGCTGCGTCAGCCAAATGTTCTCTGTTGCAAACAGAGTGGAGTGCATTTCATTTTGCTGTATTGCTATTGATATGTGTTGTTCCCTGGTTTATGTGTACTGACCATATAGGATAATCACATTAATTACCTTTGCCTTCTCTAGCCACCAAGATACCTCTCAGGATTGGTATAACACACTGGTAACCTTTTATTCTCATCCATCACACCAGCACAACAAACTCCTGGCCAACACGTATAAGACAGCCTAGAACTAGAACACTCCCCTCTACTGTACACCCGCATAGAACTTACCTCTTTAACCTCCTACATACTGACGCACACTCGTTGCGCACACCTAGATTACACCACACTGCACCTTTATTATTACAGAGCGTAAATTGGCCTTATCCCTCACCCATGTGACCAAAGAGAAACATTAGATTCTGAAAACTAATACACCCATCTATATTCTTGGTCCATTTGCTGTAGTACACTCTCCACCTCAATAGTTTACCAGTAAGATAATCTATTAACACACATTCAGCGCTCTCTTGACCTACCCTAGTAGCAGGCTTACCCAGGCACCTCTCCCTTTCCGGCCCAGCTAGTCTGGACTGGTCACTTCCCCTTTCCTTTTCCCCTTCTGCAAAGTCGTATCCTGTTTCTCCCTGAGGTGCTGGGGACTTGTTCATTTTAGCTTGTACTCTAATGTTGAAAGGCACAATTACTGTTTGCTATGTGATGTTTTAACAGAATGCCATAAACACAAGAGATGTTGAAAATCCCTGCTTCGCAGTCTGAATAGATGTAGTATATCTGGTAAAATTGGTTATATGGTACTTTAGGTCTTTAGTGTCAGTCTAGAAGTGTCTTATATTAAGGGGGAAAAAAAAAAAAAGTTTGTTCCTAACTTTTGCTTTACAGAAATAGCTAACAACCTCTTCACCATGCCTCATGGCTCCAGGCGACTGGGGAAAACCCCAGCTAATACTAAAAAAACTGTTTACGACCACTTCACCCAATCTGGAAAGGAACCTAATCTTGTCCCCAATGGGGAGCTCAGTGACCCTGAGTCATTGGATGCTGAATCCCACTCGAGTGTGCACTCAGAAGCGCCATCACATCATTATATTACAAAAGCAAGTCTACAACATATGCTAGCTAATCAGACACGCTCTATTACACAGGAAATTCAGCGCTCATCTGCGGAACTGAAAAAAGAAATCTCAGAGATAGGTGAGAGAGTTGAAGCACTCGAGCGGAAACAAGATGATTTAGTGGTAGATCACACAAATCTGCTCACCTATTCTGAAACCCTGGCAGACCAGATGACTCAACTAGAGTTTAAAATGGCAGATATTGAGGACAGGTCTCGCAGGAATAATATTAGGTTTAGAGGCATCCCAGAAACAGTAGAGAATGCTGAACTTCAACCATTCCTGAGGGAATTGTACACAGTACTAGTGGGCACCTCAGAAGGGTTAATTGATACAATGGAAAGAGCCCACAGAGCCCTAAGATCACGATCCACCCCTGCCGACAAACCGAGAGATGTAATTGTCTGTTTTCACAGCTACATATACAAAGATAAGCTCATGCAAGCAGCATTTAAAAGACCACCTATGCCAGAGAAATTTAAGGACATTCAACTTCTACCTGACCTCTCGACTCATACACTCCAGTACCGTAAAACTTTTCAACAAATTACCTTAACTCTCAGGAAAGCTAACATTAAGTACAGGTGGGGGCACCCCACAAACCTTGTGATTACCAGAAACAACCAAACCCACACAATAACTACTATACCACAGGGCATAGCCCTACTGACCACCTGGGGCCTACATTCGGAACAACCTCCAGCACTACAACCTACCTACCCAAAGCTGAGAGCTTCGGCTCCCGAATGGTCCATTAAAGAACAAAGAGCTAAGAAACCTAAAACTAACCCACCGTAAAAGTGTATCTGATGGCGTCTGTTGGAACCTACCTGGACTCTACTAAGCCTGGAAGTTTGACTTGTTTCCAACAGCTCAGGACTGAGGTTAAGTTAAAGTTTAAAAGTTTACAAATAACCTTTATAATTATCTTGTATGTTTTATCACTATTTCAATGTTGTTGTATCATTTTAAGAATTGCACACTAGTAGTTGTAATTTAGATTATAGTGATTACTGCGGAGCAGGGTCCACCCTGCTGTCCTTTGTTTCTGTTTGCTTCTCTCCCCCCCACAGGTAGCCCACGCCAGGGCTCCATCACAGCGAACTATTTTCGCTAACTTTCTCTCCCTTTTACCTATCGTCTGTTGCCCTCCCCCACCCACCCTACCTAACCTAACTCCTATTAATTGACCTGACCTGCCCCTCATAGTCCTCTATGCCCCCTCTCAAAATCCTAACACACAATGTAAGAGGCCTAAACTCTCCACATAAGCGTAGCCTTTTAGCTAGATCGCTCAAATTCCATAACCCCGATGTAGCCTTCCTCCAGGAGACACATTGGTCGCTAGACAATCCCCCCTACACAATATCTAAAAACTATACCGTTCTTGAATACACCTCCTTTTCAAAGAAAGCCAGAGGCACAGCAATCCTAATTCATAAAAGAGTAGCTTATGAACCGAACCAAGTCCTAAAAGACCCGCAATTTAGATTTCTCATTTTAACATGTAAGCTGGACCATGCTGACCACACTCTAGTCTCTATCTATCTTCCTAACTCACACCAACCCAGATACCTCAAACGGATTCTACATACAGTTGACCGGATAAAAATAGGCAGAGTCTTACTAGCGGGGGACTTCAACATGACTTGGGACCCGATACTAGACAAGAAAAAACTTACCCGCACAAAACACATTACCCCTTCTGATCAGCTCTCCCACAAGTTCAGACAGATTATTACCCACTTTTGCTACTATGATATATGGCGATCATTCCATACTAGAGATAGAGACTACACTCCCTTCTCACATCCCCATAAAACGTAGTCCAGACTCGATTACGTCTTTTGCTCAGCAGAAACTCTTGACCAAGTCAAACATTCTAACATCTCCCTGTGCCCATGGTCTGACCATGACCTAGTCTCAGTAACCTTCCGCTCAACAGAACGACACAATGTGAGGCCCTCCTGGTGCCTTCCACATGACATCTTACAAGATGTTGCATTCAAAGAAACTCTTAGAAAAGATATCATATTTTACTGCCAAACCAATGACAACAATCAGGTTAGAGATGACACACTCTGGGGTGCGGCAAAGGCCACCTTTAGAGGTCTTATACTTAAGAGACAAGCACACCTTAAAAAGCTATCAGGTCTACCCCTCTCTAAATCTCATATTGAACTACGCCGACTGGAACTCCTTAATAGACACACACCCTCAGACAGCACCATAGCTCAAATTGTAAAGATTAAAAATCATATCAACCAGCTAGAACTAAAACGCACTCAAGCTAATTTATTTAAATTGAAACAGATTACCTACCACAAAAGCAACAAAGCAGACACTTTACTAGCCAATAAGCTTAAAAATAGAGCGAGCACCTCAAGAATTCATCAAATTCAATCTGGGAACCAGACCTACCGCAAGCCTTCAGATATTGGCACATGTTTTGAAAAATTCTACTCAAATCTATATAACTTAGAAAAAAATGCAGGATGTAAGGCGCCTGCTAAACATTTGCACTGAATCTACCAGACTCAATAGGCCATTCTCTGTAATCTCGTTAGATGCAGAGAAGGCTTTTGACCGCGTTCGATGGTCTTACCTATGGGAAGTCCTCAAAACCTTTGGTTTCCCAGACCAAATTATCAAGGCGATGCAGGCTCTTTACTCTACACCCTCGGCAGTAGTTAGAGGACTAGGCTTTGCCTCGCCCCCCTTTTCGATTTCTAACGGCACCAGACAGGGGTGTCCACTCTCACCTCTTCTTTTCGCCCTAGCAATCGAACCATTGGCGGAGCAAATTAGACAAGATAAGAAAATAGATGGTGTACGCCTGCATGGTACTATCCACAAAATAGCGCTCTTTGCAGACGACATAACAATATTCTCTTCAGACCCTCTATCTTCATTCCCGAGGCTGAAGGAAATCTTAGACTCCTTTGGTTACATGTCCCTTTACAAATTAAATTTAGATAAAACTGAAATTTTCACTTGGGGCTTTCCCCAAGACACTGCTGACACCTTAAAGACCCGATATAGAGTACACTGCGCCAACAACTTCATCTCACACTTAGGGGTCAAGATATCAAACAATATCCCTCAGATGATCAAAGATAATTATTTACCCCTCTTAGCCGAACTGCGCACTCTGAAAGACAAATGGGATTATACTTATATATCATGGATAGGCAGACTAACGGCCCTTAAGATGTCATTCCTACCCAAAATAACCTATCTATTTAGATGCCTTCCTTTCCGAATTCCGGGGTATCTCCTCCATCAATTTCAGAGCGAATTCACAAAATATATATGGCAGCATAAACCCCCTAGAGTGGCGCATAAAATTCTCCAAAGCCCTCTTAGTAGAGGAGGTATAGCCTCCCCTTCGATTACAAGGTATTATGAAGGAGCTATGCTCACTCACATTTCGCAATGGGGTGCGAAGGACTCTCCTAGTAAATGGAAAACCATAGAACAAGCCTCACTCCCAAACCACATATTTCTACCTGACTTGATTTGGATCCCTACCCACATACGACGAACCACAGACATTAGTAACACCATAATACGAGAATGCCTCGCCATGTGGGATAAGCTGAGACACTATCCACATATCGCCCCACACCCCTCACCTATCACTTCCATGACAGGTCTCCTTCGAGGCCTACCTGACTCTCATCCTCACGGCTGGACTCGAGTAGGAATACACACAGTAGCGGACTTTTGGGTCACTTCACCAGCTCCGCGATATAGGACACTCTTAGAAATAAAGGCTGACTTCAACCTTCCCAGACATATGACATTCGAATATACGAGACTAAAGAGCTTCCTTCTCAGTTGGGGCTTCCAACCCGAATTGCACCGACCCCGAACACTCTGGGAAACAACTTGGCAGCAAGGAAGCAAACTACATAGGCCCCTATCTATACACTACACCTTAATAGGAAATTCAGACTCTGAGAACAAGCTCCCTCACTTACTCAAATGGGAATCATTTCTGAACGTGACCGTACCCCCACAGACATGGCAACATGTAATTTCCCTCACTAAAAAAGCACTACACTGTGTTACACTCTTCGAAACTTATTACAAACTCTTAACACACTGGTACCTTACCCCTGCTAGATTGAACAAAATGTTTGACTCTGCATCTCCTCTATGTTGGCGTAGTTGTGGTAAAAAAGGAGATTCCCTACATATATGGTGGGAATGTCCTAGGTTGAGACCTCTATGGAACACTTGTTTCCGCACACTAGCGGGACTAGGTATAGCACTTCCCACAACTCCTTCCAATGCCCTTCTACACATAGGCATTCTCAAACTACCTAAGCACCAAGCATACCTGGCAATCTATCTGTTAACAGCTACTAAAGCGACTATAGCCCAAGCATGGAAAACCAAGACGCCCCCAAAATGGCCATGCATCCTAAACTATATGGCATATATATACAACATGGAGAAACCTATCTTCTATTCCCTAAATAAGGCAGACCTGTTTGAACTAGTGTGGGCAGACTGGCAATCCTGCTACACCACTTCCTGGTCCCCGAATACTAGAATAAACACGCATTAGATGACCTCTGATACCCATCCTCTGAATAAGAACCTTCCTCCTACCTCTAACCCTACTATTACCCTCCTCTTCTCTCCAGCCCCTTTCCCATCCAATCTAACCTACTTCTCATGATAAGAGCTATATCACGCTCACTCACCATTTTATGAATACATTCCAACCTGAAATGTGAAATTGTTTCAAGTTTTTTGTTTATATGTCCGGCAGGAGCCTGCGAGCTCCAAAAAAAAAAAAAACATTCATCTTGTTATCTTGTAATTGAAAATATTATTTATCAATAAAAATTTGAAATTAAAAAAAAAATAAAAAAAAAATTGTTGTAATATTTTTCTTATGTTTGTAAATATTTTTTTATTTTTTGTAACTTAGTTCTTTTTTATTTTTTGTATTTTAATTGTATTTATTTGTAGGAATTGTATTTAATTAATTTATTGATAGTGTAGTGTTAGGTTAATTGTAGGTAATTGTAGGTAGTTTATTTAATTAATTTATTGATAGTGTAGTGTTAGGTTTAATTGTAACTTAGGTTAGTATTTATTTTACAGGTAATTTTGTAATTATTTTAACTATTTTAGCTATTAAATAGTTCTTAACTATTTAATAGCTATTGTACCTGGTTAAAATAAATACAAAGTTACCTGTAAAATAAATATTAATCCTAAAATAGCTATAATATAATTATAATTTATATTGTAGCTATATTAGGATTTATTTTACAGGTAAGTATTTATCTTTAAATAGGAATAATTTATTTAATAAGAGTTAATTAATTTCGTTAGATGTAAATTATATTTAACTTAGGGGGGTGTTAGTGTTAGGGTTAGACTTAGCTTTAGGGGTTAATACATTTATTAGAATAGCGGTGAGCTCCGGTCGGCAGATTAGGGGTTAATAAGTGTAGGCAGGTGGAGGCGACGTTTTGGGGGGCAGATTAGGGGTTAATAAATATAATACAGGGGTCGGCGGTGTTAGGGGCAGCAGATTAGGGGTACATAAGGATAACGTAGGTGGCGGCGCTTTGCGGTCGGCAGATTAGGGGTTAATTATTGTAGGTAGCTGGCTGCGACGTTGTGGGGGGCAGATTAGGGGTTAATAAATATAATATAGGGGTCAGCGGTGTTAGGGGCAGCAGATTAGGGGTACATAGGGATAATGTAAGTAGCGGCGGTTTACGGAGCGGCAGATTAGGGGTTAAAAATAAAATGCAGGTGTCAGCGATAGCGGGGGCGGCAGATTAGGGGTTAATAAGTGTAAGGTTAGGGGTGTTTAGACTCGGGGTACATGTTAGAGTGTTAGGTGCAGACGTAGGAAGTGTTTCCCCATAGCAAACAATGGGGCTGCGTTAAGAGCTGAACGCAGCTTTTTTGCAGGTGTTAGGTTTTTTTTCAGCTCAAACAGCCCCTATGGGGGAATCGTGCACGAGCACGTTTTTGAGGCTGGCCGCGTCCGTAAGCAACTATGGTATTGAGAGTTGAAGCTGCGTTAAAAATGCTCTACGCTCCTTTTTTGGAGCCTAACGCAGCCTTTATGTGGACTCTCAATACCAGAGTTATTTTTATGGTTCGGCCAGAAAAAAGCCGGCGTTAGTTTTTCGGGTCGTTACCGACAAAACTCCAAATCTAGCGGTTAGGTTTTGTTTTCTTTAATAATATTAGTTTGTTTTTTTAGTAATGGTATATTTTTTTTTATTAATAGTAGTTTGTTTGTTTTTCAAAGTAAGATTAGGTTTTTATTTAATTTTACAGGTAAATAGTTTTTTTTAAGTATTATGATTTTTTGTGTATATTTTGGAGTATTTTAATTTGGGTTAAGTTAGGGGGTGTTAGGTTAATGTTTAGATATTAGTTTATTAATTAGTGATGTGGGGTGTGGCGGTTTAGGGGTTAATACTTCAGCATAATGTTAAGGTGAGTGGTGAGGTTGATAGTGCACATGTGAAGGAAGCTAAGGTGTTTGTAAAGGAATTGGATAGAATCATTCAAGAGGAAGGATACTTGCCAGAAAATGTTTTTAACATGGATGGAACATGCTTGTTCTGGAAAAGAATGCCTGAACACACATACATTAGTACTGAGGGAAAAAACAATGCTTGGTTTCAAAAATCATGTAACAATGTTATTAGGAGGCAATTTTGCAGGTTTTAAATTAAAGCCTCTTGTCATCTGCCATAGTGTGGACCTTACAGTATTAAAGAACATTAACAAACACACACTACCAGTTCATTAGCACAGAAATAAAAATAAAAAAATCATGGATGACTATACAAATTTTTGAGGACATTTCCATCAACTGCTTTGTTTTTTAGGTGGAAAAATATTCTATGTAAAAGGGATTTTTTTTCCAAATTTTTTTTTTATAATCCTCCTGGAAGACCACCTGATATTGGTAACCTCCATCATAATTTAAAAGTGAATGTTTTGCCTTTAAACACAACTTCACTAATCCAACTGATGGATCATGGTGTGACAGCTGCATTCAAGGCGTATTACCTGCAAAAAACATTTACTCAGGCAACAGAGGAAGGCACTGATAAAACTTTATACGTGTTTTGAAATGTCCAAAGAATGCATATGCTCAAATGGAGGAGCCTGTAAAGCCTTCAAAACCAAATTAAAACTCCAAGGAGGAGCGTTTGATTTAATGACAGGCTTGATACGAACCAAAGCATGAACAAAACAGTGAATATCAGGAAGCTTAGCAATCTTTCTGTGAAATAAAACAGAAAGAGCAGAGATTTGTCCCTTCAAGGAACTTGCAGACAAACCCTTATCCAAACCATCCTGAAGAAACTGTAACATTCTAGGAATTCTAAAAGAATGCCAAGAGAATTTATGAGAGGAACACCATAAAATGTAAGTCTTCTAAACTCGATAATAAATCTTTCTAGAAACAGATTTACGAGCCTGCAACATAGTATTAATCACAGAATCAGAGAAACCTCTATGACTAAGCACTAAGCGTTCAATTTCCATACCTTCAAATTTAATGATTTGAGATCCTGATGGAAAAACGGACCTTGAGACAGAAGGTCCGGCCTTAATGGAAGTGGCCAAGGTTGACAACTGGACAAGATCCGCATACCAAAACCTGTGAGGCCATGCTGGAGCCACTAGCAACACAAATGATTGCTCCATGATGATCTTTGAGATCACTCTTGGCAGAAGAACTAAAGGCGGGAAAATATAAGCAGGTTGCTAACACTGAGGAAGTGTCAACTCATCCACTGCTTCCGCCTGAGGATCCCTGGACCTGGACAGGTACCTGGGAAGTTTCTTGTTTAGATGAGAAGCCATCAGATCTATTTCTGGAAGACCCCACATCTGAACAACCTGAGAAAACACATCTGGATGGAGGGACCACTCTCCCGGATGTAAAGTCTGACGGCTGAGATAATCCGCTTCCCAATTGTCTATACCTGGGATATGAACCGCAGAAATTAGACAGGAGCTGGATTCCACCCAAGCAAGTATCCGGGATACTTCTTTCATAGCTTGGGGACTGTGAGTCCCACCCTGATGATTGACATATGCCACAGTTGTGATATTGTCTGTCTGAAAACAAATTAATGGTTTTCTCTTCAACAGAGGCCAAATCTGAAGAGCCCTGAAAATTGCATGGAGTTCCAAAATATTGATTGGTAATCTCGCCTCTTGAGATTTCCAAACCCCTTGTGCTGTCAGAGATCCCAAAACAGCTCCCCAACCTTAAAGACTCGCATCTGTTGTGATCACAGTTTAGGTTGGACGAACAAAAGAAGCCCCTAGAACTATACGATAGTTATCTAACCACCAAGTCAGAGATAGTCGAACATTGTGATTTAAGGATAATAATTGTGATATCCTTGTATAATCCCTGCACCATTGGTTCAGCATACAAAGCTGGAGAGGTATCATATGAAAACGAGCAAAGGGGATCGCGTCCGATGCTGCAGTCACGAGAACTAAAACTTCCATGCACATAGCTACTGAAGGGAATGACTGAGACTGAAGGTTCCGACAGGCTGAAACCCATTTTAAACGTCTCTTGTCTGTTAGAGACAGAGTCATGGACACTGAATCTATCTGGAAACCTAAAAAGGTGACCTTTGTCTAAGGAATCAAAGAACTTTTTGGTAAATTGATCCTCCAACCATGTTTTTGAAGAAACAACACTAGTTGATACGTGTGAGATTCGACAGAATGTAAAGACTGACCTAGTACAAAGATATTGTCCAAATAAGAAAACACTGCAATACCCAGCTCTCTGATTACAGAAAGTAGGGCACTAAGAACCTTTGAAAAGATTCTTGGAGCTGTCGCTAGGCCAAAAGGAAGAGCGACAAATTGGTAATGCTTGTATAGAAAAGAGAATCTCAGAAACTGTTAATGATCTGGATGAATCGGAATATGAAGATATGCATCCTGTAAGTCTATTGTGGACATATAATGCCCTTGCTGAACAAAAGGCAGAAAAGTCCTTATAGTCACCATTTTGAAAGTTGGCACTCTTACATAACGATTCAAAAATTTTAGATCCAGAACTGGTCTGAATGAATTTTCTTTCTTTGGGACTATGAATAGATTTGAATAAAACCCCAGACCCTGTTCCTGAAACGGAACTGGCATGATTACCCCTGAAAACCCCAGGTCTGAAACACATTTCAGGAAAGCCTGAGCCTTTACTGGATTTGCTGGGATACTTGAGAGAAAATATCTTCTCACATGAGGTCTTACTCTGAATCCTATTCGGTACCCCTGAGAGACAATACTCAGAATCCATTGATTTTGGACAGAATTTGTCCAAACATCCTTGAAAAATCTTAATCTGCCCCCTACCAGCTGAGCTGGAATGAGGGCCGCACCTTCATACGGACTTGGGGGCTGGCTTTGGTCTCTTAAATGGCTTGGATTTATTCCAATTTGAGGAAGGTTTCCAATTGGAAACAGATTCCTTGGGGGAAGGATTAGGTTTCTGTTCCTTATTCTGTCAAAAGGAACGAAAACAGTTAGAAGCTTTAGATTTACCCTTAGGTCTTTTATCCTGAGGCAAAAAAACTCCCTTCCCCCCAGTGACAGTTGAAATAATTGAATCCAACTTAGAACCAAATCATTTATTACCTTGGAAAGAGAGAGATAGCAATCTAGACTTAGAAGTCATGTCAGCATTCCAAGATTTAAGCCACAAAGCTCTTCTAGCTAAAATAGCTAAAGACAGATTTAACATCAATTTTGATGATATAAAAAATGGCATCACAAATAAAATGATTAGCATGTTGAAGCAAGCGAACAATGCTAGACAAATCAGAATCCAATTCTTGTTGCACTACATTTTCCAACCAAAATGTCAGGTTGTGTAAGTCCGGAATCAGACCCAAATGAGTGAACTCAAATAACACTCTAGCACACTGAGTATAACCCAGGACATGACCCAACGACAACTTCTATATAACAAGGTACTCACACAGAGGGTCAAGGGGTTCTTGTGGTTCTGGATAGTAGTACTGGGTCTCTTGATAGAAGGAGGAGTGGGATCAGGAATAGGCAAAGTCAGTTCAGCAGAATTCGGCAACTTGTAATCAGGCAGTTTAGGGTTAAACAATTGAATAGTCAGTTCAGCAGAGTTTGGCAACTAGTAATCAGGCAATTCAGGGTTAACAATAGAGTAGTCAGTTCAGCAGAGTTTGGCAACTTGTAATAAGGCAGTTCAGGGTTAAGCAATAGAGTAGTCAGTTCAGCAGAGTTTGGCAACTTGTAATCAGGCAGTTTAGGGTTAACCAATAGAGTAGTCAGTTCAGCAGAGTTTGGCAACTTGTAATCAGGCAGTTTAGGGTTAACCAATAGAGTAGTCAGTTCAGCAGAGTTTGGCAACTTGTAATCAGGCAGTTCAGGGTTAAGCAATAGAGTAGTCAATTCAGCAGTGTTTGGCAACTTGTAATCAGGCAGTTCAGGATTAAGCAATAGAGTAGTCAGTTCAGCAGTGTTTGGCAACTTGTAATCAGGCAGTTCAGGGTTAAGCAATAGAGTAGTCAGTTCAGCAAAGATTGGCAACTTGTAATCAGACAGGCTAGGTAAATCAGTTGACAAGAGAAAAAAGAGAGTACTCACAAGCCACAGGAGAAAACAAAAGGGCACCGGGAGATCGGGCCGCAGGACTAAGTAACCCTCCTGACATCAGCAGAAGAGGATGGCTCAGAATGTGCATAGTGTTGCTGAGCAACACAAGACACAGGACAGAGAAGCCAGAAGAACCGGAAGAAGAGGAGCATGGAGTGCGATTGTGACACAAAAGGTTGATGCAACTGCAACATCAGCCAATGAAATTGCAGGCCTGAGAAGATGACCTGAATATAAATAGGCTTTCCTTAGATAAGATTCAAGTTTCCTATCTAAAGGATCTTTAAAAGAAGTACTATCTTCCATAGGAATAGTAGTACGTTTAGCAAGAGTAGAGATAGCCCCATCAACTTTGGGGATCTTTTCCCAAAACTCTAAAGTAACTGCTGGCAAAGGATACATTTTTTTTAAGAAGGAATAAAAGGAGTACAAGGCCTATTTCATTCCTTAGAAATCATATCAGAAATAGCATCAGGAACTGGAAAAATCTCTGGAATAACAACAGGAGGTTTATAAACAAAATTTAAACGTTTGCTAGTTTTAATATCAAGAGGACTAGTTTCCTCCATATCCAAAGTAATCAACACTTCTTTTAACAAAGAATGAATATACTCTACTTTAAATAAATAAGTAAATTTGTCAGTGTCAATATCTGAGGCAGGATCTTCTGAACCAGATAGATCCTCATCAGAGAAGGATAATTCAGTATGTTGTCGGTCATTTGAAATTTTATCAACTTTATGAGAAGTTTTAAAAGACCTTTTACGTTTATTAAAAGGCGGGATGTCAGACAAAGCCTTCTGAATAGAATCAGCAATAAATTATTTTAAATTCAAAGGTATATCTAGTACATTAGATGTTGAAGGAACAGCAACAGGCAATGTACTATTACTGATGGACACATTATCATGACAACTATTACAAACCACAGCTGGAGATATAACCTCCACAAGTTTACAACAAATGCGCTTAGCTTTGGTAGAACTGTTATCAGGCAGCAGGGTTCCAACAGTGATTTCTGAGACAGGATCAGATTGAGACATCTTGCAAATGTAAGAGAAAAAAACAACATATAAAGCAAAATTATCAATTTCCTTATATGGCAGTTTCAGGAATGGGAAAAAATGCAAACAGCATAGCCCACTGATAGAGAAAAAGGCAAGAGGCATATAGGAATGGGGCTTTAAATAATGAAAATATTTGGCGGCAAGTATGATGCACAACACAAACAGAATTTTTTTTTGGCGCTAACAACATCCGGAAATGACACACTCGTGTCATTGAAGACGCAACCATGTGAAAGGACTCGGCGTCAACTAAGACGCCGGAAGTGACAAATTTGCGTCATCGAATGTAACTTTGCGCCAAAATGACACAATAAACTTTAGCATTTTGCGCCCTCGCAAGCCTAATTCTGCCTGCGAATTTGAAAATGACAGTCAATTGAAAAAAGACTATACCCCAGGTAAGAAATACATTTTCCTAAAAAATGCATTTCCCAGATATGAAACTGACAGTCTGCAAAAGGAAATATACTGAAAACCTCAATCATAGCAAATATAAGTACAATACATATATTTAGAACTTTATATAAATACAGAAAGTGCCAAACCATAGCTGTGAGTGTCTTAAGTAATGAAAACATACTTACCAAATGACACCCATCCACATATAGCAGATAGCCAAACCAGTACTGAAACGGTTATCAGTAGAGGTAATGGAATATGAGAGTATATCGTTGATCTGAAAAGGGAGGTAGGAGATGAATCTCTATGAACGATAACAGAGAACCTATGAAATAGATCTCCCTTGAGGAAAACCATTGCATTCAATAGGTGATACTCCCTTCACATCCCTCTGACATTCACTGTACTCTGAGAGGAATCGGGCTTCAAAATGCTGAGAAGCGCATATCAACATAGAAATCTTAGGACAAACTTACTTCACCACCTCCATAGGAGGCAAAGTTTGTAAAACTGAATTGTGGATGTGGTGAGGGGTGTATTTATAGGCATTTTGAGGTTTGGGAAACTTTGCCCCTCCTGGTAGGATTGTATATCCTCTCACTAGCTCATGGACTCTTGCCAACATGAAAGAAATATGTTTGACCAAAATGATTACTGTAACTGTTTTATGTCCGTTTGAGGGAGTGGGTGTTTGCCTTAGGCAACATGCCTAGTTAGAAGAGAAGGTGGTGGAGATAATGGCATTTTAAGAGTTAATTAGTTTGGGGATATTGAAGTGGGAGAATAATGGAAATTGTAGAGTTAAGCGTGATACACTCAAATTTTTTAAAATTTTTTTCTTGGTTTTCTAAGTTAGCCCATACAAAAAAGCAAATGTTTAAATTAGTAAAAAATACAACAATAAATGTAAACACATGAAAAACAAGTTAATAACTACATGAAACAGGGGGATCATGGGTTTCTCAAGGGGGTATTCATTTCCTGAGATTTTCACAGCGTTTGTAAAACATGGCATCTAGTTCATTCTCTCTACTTATGCTGACTGCCTAAAACATATATTTTCACTTAACCAATGATATGGCATGGTTAATAATTGCAGGACTTTTTTAGTACATGTTTAAAGGGACACTGAACCCAATTTTTTTCTTTCATGATTCAGATAGAGCATGCAATTTTCAGCAACTTTCTAATTTACTCCTATAATCAATTTTTCTTCTTTTTCTTGCTATCTTTATTTGAAAAAGAAGGCATCTAAGCTAAGGAGCCAGCAAATGTTTGGTTCAGGACCATGGATCAGCAAGGACAACCCAGGTTGTTCACCAAAGATGGGCCGGCATCTAAACTTACATTCTTGTTTTTCAAATAAACATACCAAGAGAATGAAGAAAAATTGATAATAGGAGTAAATTAGAAAGTTGCTTAAAAGCGCATGCTCTATCTGAATCACGAAAGAAAAAATGTAGGTTCAGTGTCCCTTTAAATGTCAAAATCCTTAGTTGTAACTATATATTTTTTAGTTGTATTATTATTATAGTCGAAAAATTTGCTAGAGCATGTCATTTTAAAAATAGCAAACTAGCACCTCTGTGTTTTTAAACTCCACAAAAAAGGTTAAAATTATAGTTAAAATACTGCTCAAGAGCACTGCTATTCCTGAGCGGAAACTGCCGCTGAGCCAATCAGCAATGTTAGTAACACAGCTGGGTCGACATTCTAGCAAGCCAGCAGCAGTACATTATTTTTATATATATATGCACGTCATCTGATAACATATTTAAAATGAAATGAAATATTATATATATATATATATATATATATATATATACAGCTGGGTCGACATTCTAATAAAACAGATTATGCAGATGAGGTGTATTCATGCTAAAAATATATTATTAACGAATGGGAAATTGTAGAATTTAAAGTGGCTCAAGCTATGCTGATGCATTGAAAATATAATTTTAGACATTGGCACTGACAAAGCTTTTTTTCATTTCTTTTTTTCATTAATCATTCACCATGAAAAAATAATTATTTTCTTTTGTATATTTGTTAAAGGAGTTTTCAGAATTAATTTGTAAATGAAAATTGATGTGTTTTACGATATATGTATTGTACTTATTTAACATTCCAATAGATTTACAGGTATAAGTATATTAAGATATATGTATTTACAATAAAAGTACATTGTTCTGTATGTAAAGAGCATTAGGAATGTGAACTATTAATAATTCCTGTTGGGTTAGCGTGCGAGTTTCGGTGTTAGGTTTTTTTTTCAGTTTGCACTCTCCCTTGACTTCTATGGGGTGAAGACATTAGCGCTGTCACAATATTTGTACTTTCAACTTGTAATACAAGCACAATTCAACAAGCAAAAAAAAGCCTCCGTCCTCGAAGTTAACGTGCGAGCGGGACTGCAAAATAGCGCTCAAATTGTAATCTAGCCCTATATTACTGTTTAATCTATGATCTCTAAAAAGTGTCATAATCTCTATCTCCCCTAAAATGTACAAGCTATATCATTTTAATACACACTGTATCTTCTAGTATTTTATTTAAAGAGACATAAAACAAGTTGGGATAGAGACAAAATATAATAATGTGTACTTTAATTACTTTACCTGCAAATTTATAGTGCAGTGCCTCACCATTAACCCTTTCTTTTTAGTTTCTGAATTGTAAAGCTCTAACTCCCCCTGCACATTTCCTTCTATGGCTGTATCTATATCTATTGTTGTTTTGGTAGAATGCAAAAATGCATAGGGATTAACTGCTGGAGCATGCCAAGAAGCTGTGAACTCAGTTGACAGACAATGTCTGTATCTAAACACTGATAAGGGGGGGGGGGGGGGTGGCTTCTCTAGGCAACTTAGCTATGTAATTCATTTTGCTTATTTATGAAAATGATTTTAAAATCCTTGCCAGCAATTTTTAAACAATTTTTTTATGCAAACAATTTTTAGGATATGCACAGATCTCAACCTGTTTTATGTCCCTTTAAGCTTGAATTTCCTTTAAACAGTACAAGTGGTGCAGTGCTAACATTTATTTAAGGTGACTGAAACATATTTTACAAAACAATAAAAAACAATACAAGTGTGCATTATAACTATAGTCATTTAGAACACCAGTAGTAGATATTGAATAATGATTGTTCTAGCAAGTAAGATCATGTTCTCATAATTTCACTTTCTGGTGGTTATTAAATAATGGAAGAACTCTGCTGAAGTGTTGACAGATGCTTATTATCTTTCTGACAGGTACAATCTTTTGTGGAAATCCAAGAAAAACATTCTGTCATATCAAGCAGCCATCACAAAAGATTTCCCAAGGTAATCAAAGTGTGTGCTCTACACATTTTTAGCTACACAACTGAGCAGTCAAAAATGTTTTATAAAAGGAACAGTCAATTCAAAATAAAACTTGCATGGTTCAGATAGGGAATGCAATTTTAAACAACTTTCCAATTTACTTTTAGCATCAAATTTGTTTTGTTCTCTTGGTATCCTTTGATAAAAGCTAATGTAGGATAGACTCATATGCTAATTTCTAAACCCTTGAAAGCTGCCTCTTATCTCAGTGCATTTTGACAGCTCTTCACAGTTAGAGACTGCTAGTTCATGTATGTCATATACGTAACATTGTGCTCACTCCCGTGGAAATATTTATGAAAAATGCAAGTCTGGCAAAAGAACTGAGATAAGGGGGCAGTCTGTAGAGACTTATATACAAGGTAATTGCAGAGGTAAAATTTATATTAATGGGATAGGAAACCCCCAAATTGTCTTTCATGATTTGGTTAGAACATGCATTGTTGGTTATGCAAAACTGGGGTATTAAAGGGATTGTCTATCTCTTTAAACAAACATTTTGATGTAGACTGTCCCTTTAAGCATAGTAAAAGAGGCACATTCATTGTGTATTGTTTACTAGTTTCCTATAATTTATCTCTGCAAATAATGCTTGTGTTATTTCCCTGTGCTACCCAGCTGTTGCTTAGATCACTGAAGTACACTACTGACTACAAGAGTAAAGAGACCATGTAACTATGTGCTAATAACTAATAACCAATAAAATATGTAAAAATAAAAAATACAACATTTTTTATTTTACCATTTATTTAACACAATAAATAAATGAGAACTCAATACAAATAAACTCTTTATAAAAATATGTTTTGGATCCACAGAATGTTTATAGAAAAATAAAATTTCAGAGCCACAGAATGTTTATTAATTTATCCAAAGGATAATATTAGATAGTATTTTTTGATATTAATAAATATATATATATATATATATATATATATATATATATATATATATATATATATATATATATATATATATATATATATATATATATATAACATATATATATATATATATATATATATATATATTATTATTATTTTTTCAGTGCTCATAGTATAAAACACTCCAGTTATTAAGCAGGTTTTAAAAAACTTTAACAGAAGTTTTGAACAACCTCTATGTCAGCACTACCCAGGGCCGCCACTAGAAATTTTGGGGCCCCTGACTTAACCATTGATCAGGGCCCCCCCCCCCTCCTTTGACATGTGCCATTTTTTACCAAGTAACTAAAACGTATATGCACTTTATTCTTAAGTGTCTATTTAAACTTAGAAATGTTGTAAAGGTAGTAGCATACACAAACACAGACACACTCATACACTGAAACACACACACACACTCACACATAAGGATTTACATATAGACACTCTAGCAGACACGCAAAGTAACACACAAACACACTCAGACACAGACACCCAAACAAACACTCAGCACTTGTTTACATTGACCTGACAAGTAATGAGGTAAACTACAATTTTGTAAAAAAAAAAAAAAAAAAGGAGATTTAGAAAACAAAATATGGAGTTCTGATTATCTTTTTGTAAAGGAAGATGCCAACTAAATGATGACAACAGCATGCAGTAGCTGAAAGGAAGGGCCCTGAACTGCCTAAACAATAATTTAAAGGTTAATTGGTGAATTAGTGACTTCCGGAAAGGTCTTGTTAGCTCAAAGTCTGTAGAAAGATGTGAATAATCAGTTGTAAGGTCAAAATGTCCTAAAAAGGAACAGACAATAGACACACACACACAAACTTGCACATACACCCAAGGAAACACCAACATAGACAGCCTCAGAAAACACACAAAGACATACACACACACACAGAGACACCCACAGAAAACACACAAAGACATACACACAGAGAGACAACCACATAAAACACACAAAGACACATACAAACACCCTCAGTGAGAAATCCACAGAAAACACACAAAGACATACACACACCCTCACAGAGACACCCACAGAAAACACACACCCTCACAGAGACATCCACAGAAAACACAGACATACACACCCACCCTCACAGAGGCATCCAGAGAAACTACACAAAGACAATCATACACACACCCTCACAGAGACACCCATAGAAAAATATCAAAGAGATATGCACACACCCTCACAGAGAGACCCACAGAAAAAAAATAGATACACACTCATAGAGACACAAACCAAAGCACAAAGACAAACACAGACACCCACAGAAACACTCACAGGAGTAAAGATGTATGCACCTAGCATCCCCTAAATCAACAGTGTGTGACACGCATGATAAAAAAATTGCAGCAATTAAGAGATCACTTTTTAAAGAATCATATTTGTAAATGTGCAAACAAAAATAATTCTGCGAATTCAAAATTGTACATTAATGATCTGGGTAGATTGCTAGATGAAGAAAAGTACTTTTAAAAGGTTGACATATGTTTGTTTGTTTGTTTGTTTGTTTTTTCCCCATTTTCCCTAACCAAGAGCACCACTTCAAATATAGTGTACAAATGTTCCCATCTGTCAGCTGTACTTATGGATTTAGAAAATGCTGTACTCTATATGGTCTTGGTGGAACCATAAGCTGTGGTACTCATACCATTAGATCTGGTTAAATGCAGGATTTAGGCTTGTTGGTGTGTATTTCAAAATTCAGTCAGCTGTAGTGTAAACTTACCAGTTTTAAGTTAACCTGTCTCATTTCAAACACTGAGCAATCTTAGTCTGAGAGTATAACATTTTATGCAGATGTAAAACTATAAATGATAAAATGCCTCCTTGCATCTGGAAAGTCCTTGCATAAAGGGGCAGTAAACTTGAATGTAATATATATATATATATATATATATATATATATCTGCCAAAAGGGCACCTACCATTTGTGTATTGAGGAGGAAACATTTCTGCATGGTTTTAAATATAGAATTTTTACAGCATTGTCAAATAATCATAAATACACTGCTGCTAAAAGAAAATGTGTTTTTATGGACCTCTGGCCTCACCATACAACTACTACCACATTGAAGTTACAATCTGAAATTGCACAAAGAAATAAAAAACATTTGTTAAGTAAGTCCTACCTTCTCTGCAAATGAAAGTGATCTTCCGTCTGACTCAGGCACACACTGTACAAGCAAAGTGCCAAGTCTGTCTCACACTGTACATAGTGATTTAGTGCACACTCAGAAATCCTCTCAAATGCTAATACTTTACTCCTTGTAATAACATTTCCCATGCTCAATTAGCACTCTGCTGTAGTACCAACTGGTGGCTGGCAAAAAATTTTTTTTTTTTTTTTAGTTCTTGCCTCATGGGGCCCCCCTGTCCCATTGGGCCCCTGACAGCAGTCACCCCTGTCACCCCCTGATGGCAGCCCTGGCACTACCTCACTATGATCGAGATTACAAGTTGTGCGGTATAGCCGTAGCATACACACCGCGCAAAATGGGTCTGTACTGCTATTTATATACCGCTGGTATTACAAGTCACCCTAAAACTTTCTTTTGCCAGGCGGTAGGGTGCAGTAAGCCCCATACCGCACCAAAAAAAAGTTTAGACTTGGCGGCCTCGTGCACATTTTTCCCCATAGAGATCAATGGAGAAAAAAACGCTGATCCCCCACATCGTGATAACCGCCGACCCCCCCAACTTGCGACAAACGAAATAACCTATTTATAGGTTTTTTTATTTTGGGGTGGCTTTTTTGTTTTTATAGGGGTAATAGATTAGGTTTAATTTTTTTATTTTGGATAATTTAG
This sequence comes from Bombina bombina, assembly GCF_027579735.1. Lineage (NCBI taxonomy): Eukaryota > Metazoa > Chordata > Amphibia > Anura > Bombinatoridae > Bombina > Bombina bombina. The sequence goes on along the minus strand of NC_069502.1, from coordinate 932,560,899 downwards.
TTTTTTATTTTCTGCAATTTTAGATTTTGTTATTTCTCATAATTTTAGAGTTTGTTATTTTGTGTAATGTTAGGTTTTGTTATTATCTTTAATTTTAGATTTTGTTATTTTTTGTAATGTTAGGATTTTTGTTTGTTTTTGTTTGTTTTTTGTTTTTAAATTTTGTAATTTATGTTTTTTTATTTTTGGTATCTTTTATTTTTTTAAATAGTAATGTTAGGTTTATTTATAGTTTAAGCTTAGGTTTGTTTTATTTCACAGGTAGGTTTATTTTTTTGTTTTAATGTAGTTATATTGTAACTTTAATTTAAAGTTAGGGGATGTTAGGTTTAGGGATTAATAGTTTAATTTAGTTTGTCGTGATGTGGGGAATTGGCGGTTTAGGGGTTAATAGGTTTATTTAGGGAGTCACGATTTGGGGGGTTAGCGGTTTAGAGTTTAATAGCTTTATTTAGTGTTGGCGATGTGGGGGGACAACAGTTTAGGGGTTAATAGGACAGTGGATTATGGCTTAATACTTTAATTTAGGTAGTCGTGATATGGGTGGGAGGGGGATTAGGGGTAAACAGTTTAGGAGTTAATATGTAGTTTATGGGTGTTAGTGTACTTTGTAACATATTTTGTATGAGTTTTGTGAAACATTTTTGTTTTGCAAAATCCATAACTACTGGTCTTTGATTGCGGAATGGATAGTCTCGGTATAGGCCATAACGCTAGCGGAATAGCTCTACCGCACAACTTGTAATATCGAGTAGCTGACCATTCCGCACTCAAAGGCCATTTTTTTTAGTGGTAAAGCCATACCGCACAACTTGTTATTTGGGTCTGGGTTTGAGTGGATATTCAAGTTATCAAGGTGTGTTTTATACTATTTCCACTTATATAAATTGTTTTTATTAACACTGGCAAATACTGATCACATCCTTTGAATATTTTTACGAACACTCTTGTGAGTCCAATTGAAACTTACCTTGTTTGTAAGATGAAACCACTAATGCAGGAGATGTTTTGCAGGTTGAAGTCAAGAACAGGCCGCATTTTTACTGGAATAGATAAAACAAAACCAGGCATAAGTACTCAAGAAATATGCAGGAGAGTAGTCAGGTAGCAAGCTAGGAGCAAATGGAGCAAACACAGAGGTTAACCAAGTAACAGTTCCAAATATTTGCAATGGGATATACAGTCTAGAATATGCAACACGGCAGGGGGTCAGACAAGAAAAAAAGACCAAGGGCTCCATTTATTAAGCAGCGGATGCTGCTTCAGAGACCCAACGTCCTTACTGCAGTTCACATAGTCCTGGCTATAATTAATATCAGCATAAGCCCCTACAGTGCTAACCATAATGCACTGTCTTCAACAGTCAAGCTACCCCCAGCTCTATGTCCTTTCTCTTCCTCCAACACAGGGCAGCAGACAATGCACCCCAGGATTCCAGAAGTGCTTTCAACCCTTTTCTTAGGGCGGGCTGAGCTGCGCATAGGTTAACACCTCAGGTCCTGACAATTTTAAAAAGTTTTTTTTTAACATTCTGTAGATCCAAAAATTTTTTTTAGGAAGATTCAGACACTGCTGTCTTTGTTTGTCTGTTTGTATTGAGATGTCATGTATTTGTTGGGTTAAATAAATTCTGAAATATATATTCCCAGTTTGTTTGATAATTAGCTTGCATTTGTGTGCATGGCTGCAGTTGTGTGGCTGTATTAGGGACCCAGGTATGTGGAAGAGACCTTGACGTAGTACCTGGGCGTGTCCCATTTGGCCAAATGTGGTAACTAACTCTTCCAGTTTTGCTTTTTAATCCTAGCTGAGAGCTTGTAAGTGAGTACTGGATTTTATGTGTGTTGTATTGTCTGATTTTGTAATTCTCCCTAAGGACTTGCACCCTGGCAGGCCCGGGGTTAACTGCCTGTGACTCTGTAAATAGAGAAGCTTTTGTGAGTGCAATAGCAACCAAAGCTGGACCTGTTTATGGGTCATGGGATGTGTACCCGGTCCAGTGTTGTGTGTATATATATATATATATATAAATTCTTTAATAAGGTGACGTTTCGGGGTCTCCCCATCCTCAAAACAACATACTTAAAATCAACATTGCTTACCTAACTTAAATGAACCCGTGTCCCCCACCCGCGACACCGCCAGCATTGTACCGGAAGTTCTGGCAACCACGTGTTACAGTCACACATCATCAGTTGTCATGGTAACTGGGACGCAACTCGGCGATCCGCCGTGAATTCTACTAAGTGCAAACCTTAAAAACAAAAACAATTATATATATGGTAATACCAAACTGGAAAGAAGGAGGACAGAATCATAATAATAAAGGTAAAAAAGTGATAAAAATTCAGATGCGCCTATATTAGACGTGAATATACTAAACTAGAAGTGATATAAAAACCTATGGGGTTTATGAAAAATCAGGTGTGGCTAAAGGTACAATGTATGTACTATATCCAAAAAAGTGGTATATAATTATATTATATACAGAGTGCAAGAACAATATAAAACTAAACACAATATTAGTTAAAAAAATAAGTGATCATCAATACCAAAAAAATAACAACGTTCTGGTGCAAAATTAACTCAATAAATAAATAATGATAGAGAGATCAAGTAAGACCTTAACAGTCCACACTATATCATGAGGTGATGATTCCCCAGGCAGCAAAACTTCTTCCAAATACTTGTTGGCCAAACACACTGCACGAATCTATAAGAACAAAATAAAAGAAAAGGCTCCAAATAGTGTGTATCATCCAGGTATTCAGGTAGCGCACCCCCAATATGACATTTACTTACAAGATCCACAGCACTTGATAACGCCAGAAGGCGTTTGTGGCACTTATCAAGTGCTGTGGATCTTGTAAGTAAATGCCATATTGGGGGTGCGCTACCTGAATACCTGGATGATACACACTATTTGGCGCCTCTTCTTTTATTTTGTTCTTATAGATTCATAATAATGCTTAACATACGATACAATCGTCAGTGTATTCATCTCATATGATGAAGGCTAACCAATGACACTAGAGGGGCATGATCTAACGCAGCCAATCCAAACATAGGTAAACATAACCATATCTATGCACATGTCCTAAGTCGGCTATTCTGGTATGACCTCCTGAGATGCAATATCTTTGTCATGGTACACAGATAAAGGCACAACTCAATGCCAATTTTTATCCGTATTATCAACAACAGATATCTCCATGACAGGGTACTCAAATATGGACAATAATTAAATAGAGGAGGTATGGCTTATGCATCTGAAAACTATTATCATGATCAACTATAACAGTGTGTTAAGCACATAGATAAAGCAAAGCATATAAAGAAATATATACAAAACATTTACATAAATATATCCACCTGTCTAACAGAGCATATTACTTGTAAATTCTCAAATACAGGCTACTATGTATACAGACAGGAAAAACATTAAGCTAAAAAGCATGCTAAAATCATTTACCAATACAGCTAAGCTTTTTCAGAAGATTTATAATAAGATTTGTGTATACCTGAACAGAAACAATTTAGATTACCTAATTTCAATAGTCTATGAGTATCTACACCTAACTGGAGTCTGAATTAAATACTTGTTTTTCTCTCATTGAATTGCTGTCTAAATCAGACAAATATGTGGAATGTATTAATCATGTTCTCTTATAGAGATGGTAGGGGACTCTCATAGGAAACAATGTCAGTCAAGGTGGACATTTAGTCCTTGTGGTGCTATAGTGCCCAGTTCGTATATCCATCTCTCCTCACGCTGAAGTAGCATCTTCGCACGATCACCTCCCCTAGTAGGTGGCGGTATGTGGTCAATGATTATGTATTTTAAGTCAGAGACTTTATGCTTGGCTTCAGCAAAGTGCCTGGCTACCGGCTGTTCAGAGTTTAGCTTTATAAGACTATTATCTACTTAGAGAAATATATTTATGTCTATGAGGGGTAGTTATCAAGCCGTCTACTTTTCTGGCTTCGCCGGCCCAATACGTCCGCCTAAGCTCGCCTACCTTCGCCGCCGCGGACCTGAAAAAATACGCCTAAGTTATCAAATAAAGCTGTCAAAAAGCCGCGGGGCGATGAGCAGCGGACTGTGACAGTTATCACTCATCCGATCTCGCTGCCCTTCGGCTTTTTACCAGCTTTATTGCTAGCCTGTCACTAAGCACTCACACTAAACTGCACTGTTCTACCCCCTATACCGGCGCCCCCGGAGCCCCCCGCAACTAAATAAAGTTACTAACCCCTAAAACGCCGCTCCTAGACCCCGCCGCAACTCTTATAAATGTATTAACCCCTAAACCGCCGCTCCTAGACCCTGCCGCAACTCTTATAAATGTATTAACCCCTAAACCGCCGCTCCTAGACCCTGCCGCAACTCTTATAAATGTATTAACCCCTAAACCGCCGCTCCCGGACACCGCTGCCACCTACAGTATACCTAGTAACCCCTATCCTGCCCCCCCTACACCGTCGCCACCTATAATAAATGTATTAACCCCTAATCTGCCCCCCCTACACCGTCGCCACCTATAATAAATTTATTAACCCCTATCCTGCCCCCCACTACGCCGCCGCCACTGTAATAAAATTATTAACCCCTAAACCTAAGTCTAACCCTAACACCCCCCTAACTTAAATATTAATTAAATAAATCTAAATAAATTAACTCTTATTAACTAAATTAATCCTATTTAAAACTAAATACTTACCTTTAAAATAAACCCTAATATAGCTACAATATAAATAATAATTATATTCTAGCTATCTTAGGATTTATATTTATTTTACAGGTAACTTTCAATTTATTTTAGCCATGTACAATAACTATTAAATAGTTATTAACTATTTAATAGCTTACCTAGCTAAAATAAAGAGAAATGTACCTGTGAAATAAATCCTAACCTAAGTTACAATTACACCTAACACTACACTATACTTTAATACATTATTCCTATTTAAAAATAAATACTTACCTGTAAAATAAACCCTAAGATAGCTACAATGTAATTAATAATTATATTATAGCTATCTTAGGATTTATATTTATTTTACAGGTAACTTTGTATTTATTTTAGCTAGTTAGAATAGTTATTAAATAGTTATTAACTATTTAATAACTACCTAGCTAAAAGAAATACAAAATTACCTATAAAATAAATCCTAACTTAAGTTACAATTAAACCTAATACTACACTATCATTAAATTAACTAAATAAACTACCTACAAATAACTACAATTAAATACAATTACATAAACTAACTAAAGTACAAAAAATAAAAAAAGCTAAGTTACAAAAAATAAAAATATAAGTTACAAACATGTTAAAAATATTACAACAATTTTAAGCTACTTACACCTAATCTAAGCCCCCTAATAAAATAACAAACCCCCCCAAAATAAAAAAAATCCCTACCCTATTCTAAATTAAATAAATTTCAAAGCTCTTTTACCTTACCAGCCCTTAAAAGGGCCATTTGTGGGGGCATGCCCCAAAAAGTTCAGCTCTTTTGCCTGTAAAAGAAAAATACAACCCCCCCCAACATTAAAACCCACCACCCACATACCCCTAATCTAACCCAAACCCCCCTTACAAAAACCTAACACTAATCCCCTGAAGATCATCCTACCTTGAGTCGTCTTCACTCAGCCGAGCCACTGATGGAACTGAAGAGGACATCCGGAGCGGAAGAAGTTAATCCTCCAAGCGGCGCTGAAGAAATCTTCCATCCGATGAAGTCATCATCCAGGCGGCGCTGAAGAAGTCTTCGATCCGGCCGATGTCATCTTCAAAGAGGCGCTGAAGAGGTCTTCTATCCGGGCGAAGTAATCTTCCAAGCCGGGTCTTGAATCTTCCTTCCGCCGACGCGGAACCACCTTCTTCACCGACGGACTACGACGAATGACGGCTCCTTTAAGGGACGTCATCCAAGATGGCGTCCCCTCAATTCCGATTGGCTGATAGGATTCTATCAGCCAATCGGAATTAAGGTAGGAAAATCTGATTGGCTGATGGAATCAGCCAATCAGATTCAAGTTCAATCCGATTGGCTGATCCAATCAGCCAATCAGATTGAGCTCGCATTCTATTGGCTGATCGGAACAGCCAATAGAATGCGAGCTAAATCTGATTGGCTGATTCCATCAGCCAATCAGAATTTTCCTACCTTAATTCCGATTGGCTGATAGAATCCTATCAGCCAATCGGAATTGAGGGGACGCCATCTTGGATGACGTCCCTTAAAGGAGCCGTCATTCGTCGTAGTCCGTCGGTGAAGAAGGTGGTTCCGCGTCGGCGGAAGGAAGATTCAAGACCCGGCTTGGAAGATGACTTCGCCCGGATAGAAGACCTCTTCAGCGCCTCTTTGAAGATGACATCGGCCGGATCGAAGACTTCTTCAGCGCCGTCTGGATGATGACTTCATCGGATGGAAGATTTCTTCAGCGCCGCTTGGAGGATTAACTTCTTCCGCTCCGGATGTCCTCTTCAGTTCCATCGGTGGCTCGGCTGAGTGAAGACGACTCAAGGTAGGATGATCTTCAGGGGATTAGTGTTAGGTTTTTGTAAGGGGGGTTTGGGTTAGATTAGGGGTATGTGGGTGGTGGGTTTTAATGTTGGGGGGGGTTGTATTTTTCTTTTACAGGCAAAAGAGCTGAACTTTTTGGGGCATGCCCCCACAAATGGCCCTTTTAAGGGCTGGTAAGGTAAAAGAGCTTTGAAATTTATTTAATTTAGAATAGGGTAGGGATTTTTTTTATTTTGGGGGGGTTTGTTATTTTATTAGGGGGCTTAGATTAGGTGTAAGTAGCTTAAAATTGTTGTAATATTTTTAACATGTTTGTAACTTATTTTTTTATTTTTTGTAACTTAGCTTTTTTTATTTTTTGTACTTTAGTTAGTTTATGTAATTGTATTTAATTGTAGTTATTTGTAGGTAGTTTATTTAGTTAATTTAATGATAGTGTAGTATTAGGTTTAATTGTAACTTAGGTTAGGATTTATTTTACAGGTAATTTTGTATTTCTTTTAGCTAGGTAGTTATTAAATAGTTAATAACTATTTAATAACTATTCTAACTAGCTAAAATAAATACAAAGTTACCTGTAAAATAAATATAAATCCTAAGATAGCTATAATATAATTATTAATTATATTGTAGCTATCTTAGGGTTTATTTTACAGGTAAGTATTTATTTTTAAATAGGAATAATTTATTAAAGTATAGTGTAGTGTTAGGTGTAATTGTAACTTAGGTTATGATTTATTTCACAGGTACATTTCTCTTTATTTTAGCTAGGTAAGCTATTAAATAGTTAATAACTATTTAATAGTTATTGTACATGGTTAAAATAAATTGAAAGTTACCTGTAAAATAAATATAAATCCTAAGATAGCTAGAATATAATTATTATTTATATTGTAGCTATATTAGGGTTTATTTTAAAGGTAAGTATTTAGTTTTAAATAGGATTCATTTAGTTAATAAGAGTTAATTTATTTAGATTTATTTAATTAATATTTAAGTTAGGGGGCATTAGGGTTAGGGTTAGACTTAGGTTTAGGGGTTAATAATTTTATTACAGTGGCGGGGCAGGATAGGGGTTAATAAATTTATTATAGGTGGCGACGGTGTAGGGGGGCAGATTAGGGGTTAATAAATTTATTATAGGTGGCGACGGTGTAGGGGGGGCAGGATAGGGGTTAATACATTTAATATAGGTTGCGGCGGGTTCAGGGAGCGGCGGTTTAGGGGTTAATACATTTATTATAGTTGCGGTGGGCTCCGGGAGCGGCGGTTTAGGGGTTAATATGTATAGAGTAGCTTGCGGTGGGCTCCGGGAGCGGCGGTTTAGGGGGTAATTTGTATAGAGTAACTCGTGGTGGGCTCCGTGAGCGGCGGTTTAGGGGTTAATCATTTTATTTAGTTGCGGCGGTGTAGGGGGGACAGATTAGCGGTGTTTAGACTCGGGGTACATGTTAGGGTGTTAGGTGCAGACAGTTCCCATAGAAATCAATGGGATGTCGGGCAGCAGCGAACTTGTACTTTCGCTATGGTCAGACTCCCATTGATTCCTATGGGATCCGCCGCCTCCAGGCTGGCGCTTTGAAAACCAGGTACGCTGGGCCGTAAAAGTGCCGAGCGTACCTGCTAGTTTTTTGATAACTAGCAAAAGTAGTGAGATTGTGCCGCACTTGTGTGCGGAACATCTGGAGTGACGTAAGAATCGATCTGTGTCGGACTGAGTCCGGCGGATCGAAGTTTACGTCACAAAATTCTACTTTTGCCTGTCTCGAGCCTTTGATAACTAAGGCGAATCAGCCTCGCCACAAATACGCTGCGGAATTCCAGCGTATTTGAGGTTGACGGCTTGATAACTAGGCCCCTATGTGTAAACTGCATGTAAGACCCTTGACTGGGTTTGCAGAACTATGTATATATGTGTGTGTTTTAATGTTTACTGTCATTTTAAAAGTGCTTTGAAATCAACATTGAAGTTTACACTCAAACTCATGAAAGCTACATTGTGCATATATGCGATCACCTAGGCAACAAAAAACAAAGCAACAGGAGATTCAGAACTTATGCTCACACTTTCAGACTGTGTCAATGCCATTTAAAAGGCCATTGAATATGACATAATTACCATATCATATATGAAATCATAATTAATATCCATAAACACATAGGAACTTAGGATACAATATTGCCAGTCACTTGATCTTTTGAGTCCTGTTGCTAGACCATCAGATGTTGGGTAATGTTCATATTATTATTATTATTGAATAGTATTTACATACTGCTTCTCTTTGATCTCATCTTGCTGTTAATTGAAAAGGGTTAAGAGAAAGAGGGGTAGTGCAGGAGGGAAAGTTCATGATGGTACAATAAGGGGCGCGATCCGATATACGGAGCAGGTTTCGGCGCAAGCGTGGAAACCTGCGCCGCCCGTAGTTTCAGCTCGCACATTGAGCTATCACATATACGGCGCCAACAGTTGCTAAAGTGCCGTAAGTCTGACAAACTAACGATGTCCAGAAATAAGCGTAAGTACAAATTTCTGGAGTCGCCAGTGACTTACGGCACTTTAGAAACTGCCGCCGCATAAAAAAACTAACTAAAGTCTTAAATCTCCCGTTACTGTCTAACACGCCTCCCAAAAATAGCCCGACACGTATACCCCTCTATCCGCAATCCCCCCTCTCACTCCTAACAATAAATGTATTAACCCCTAAACCGTCGCTCCCGGACCCTGCCACCAGCTACAATAAATGTATAACCCCCTAATCTGACCCCTCTACACCGCCGCCAGCTATATTAAATGTATTACCCCCTAATATGATTCCCCTACACTGCTGCCAGCTATATTAAATTTATTACCCCCTAATGTGAGCCCCCTACCCCTCCGCCACCTACATTAATTATATTACCCCCTAATGTGAGCCCCCTACACCGCCGCCACCTATTTTAAATTTATTAATCCCTAATCTGATCCCCCTACACCGCCGCCACCTATATTAAATGTATTACCCCCAAATGTGAGCCCCCTACCCCGCTGCCACCTACATTAACTATATTAACCCCTAATCTGAGCCCCCTACCCCGCCGCCACCTATATTAAATATATTAACCCCCAATCTGAGCCCCCTACCCCGCCGCCACCTATATTAAATATATTAACCCCTAATCTGAGCCCCCTACACCGCCGCCACCTATATTAAATTTATTAACCCCTAATCTAATCACCCTACACCGCCGCCACCTATATTAAATATATTAACCACTAAATCTAAGTCTAACCCTAACACCCCCTAACTTAATTATTATTGAAATAAATCTAAATAATATTATTAACTAAATTATTCCTATTTAAAACTAAATACTAACCTATAAAATAAACCCTAAGATAGCTACAATATAATTAATAATTACATTGTAGCTTTTTTAGGGTTTATTTTTATTTTACAGGTAACTTTGTATTTATTTTAACTAGGTACAATAGCTATTAAATAGTTAATAACTATTTAATAGCTACCTAGTTAAAATAATTACAAAATTACCTGTAAAATAAATCCTAACCTAAGTTACAAATACACCTAACACTACACTATCAATAAATTAATTAAATAAACTACAATTATCTCAACTAAAATACAATTAAATACACTAATCTATATTACAAAAACAAACAAACACTAAATTACAAAAAAATAAAAAAAGATTACAAGAATTTTAAGGTAATTACACCTAATCTAAGCCCCCTAATAAAATAAAAAAGTCCCCCAAAATAATAAAATTTCCCTACCCTATACTAAATTAAAAAAGTAATCAGCTCTATTACCAGCCCTTAAAATGGCCTTTTGCAGGGCATTGCCCCAAAGTAATCAGCTCTTTTACCTGTAAAAAAAGAACAACCCCCCCATTACAACCCACCACCCACACACCCCTACTCTAAAACCCACCCGATCCCCCCTTAAAAAAACCTAAGTCTAACCCCCAAGTGGTCCTTACCTGTCCTGAAGACCGGCGGAGAAGGTCCTGTTCCAGGCGGTGAAGTCTTCTTCCAAGCGGCGACCTCTTCTTCTTACAGGAACCAGCCGGCGTGGAGCGGAGGAGTTGAATACCGAAGATCGGCGACGCTGGAACTGAAGACTGGAGCCATGGAGCATGGAGGATCCTCTTCATACAATCTCCGCCGTACACTGAATAGGAATTCAAGGTACGCGAAAATGGCGTAATCCCTTGAATTCCTATTGGCTGATTTGAGCCTTCAAATGCAAATCAGCCAATCGGATGAGAGCTACTTTAATTCTATTGGCTGATTGGAATAGCCAATAGAATTACAGTAGCTCTTATTCTATTGGCTATTCAAATCAGCCAATAGAATTAAAGTAGCTCTCAGATTAGGGGGTAATATATTTAAAATAGGTGGCGGCGGTGTAGGGGGATCAGATTAGAGGTTAATATATTTAAAATAGGTGGCGGCGGTGTAGGGGGATCAGATTAGGGGGTAATACATATAATGTAGGTGGCGGCGGGGTCCGGGAGCGGCGGTTTAGGGGTTAAACACTTTATTAGGGATTGCGGCAGGGAATTGCGGTTGACAGGTAGATAGACATTGCACATGCGTTAGGTGTTAGGTTTTATTTTGCAGGTAGTTTAGGGAGTTACGGGGCTCCAATACTCAGCGTAAGGCTTACTACGCCTGCATTTTGTGGCGAGGTGAAAATGGAGTAAGATTTCTCCATTTTCGCCACGTAAGTCCTTACGCTGTATATTGGATACCAAACTGCGTGGGTTTGGTATGTCACTCTATGGGCCAAAAAACTACGGCCGAAGGGTGAAATATACGAGCGTAACTTCTATGTTACGCCGTATATGTGATACCAAACCAGCGCAATATTTGGCGTCGCCGGCTTTTGTGGGTGACCCTGCATATCGGGCCCATGGTATTTAAATTTTTCAATACAAAACCTGCCTAGTGCATTCTTAATACAGCATATTAAAGGGACAGTCAAGTTCAAAATAATCTTTCATGATTCAGATAAGGCATGTAATTTGAAACAACTTTCCAATTTACTGTTATCACAAATTTTGCTTTGTTCTCTTGGTATTCTTAGTTGAAAGCTAAACCTAGGATGTTCATATGCTAATTTCTTAGACCTTGAAGGCCGCCTTTAATCTGAATGCATTTTGACAGTTTTTCACCACTAGAGGGCGTTAGTTCATGTGTTTCATATGAATAACATTGAGCTCACGCATGTGAAGTTACCTAGGAGTGAGCACTGATTGGCTAAAATGCAAGTCTGCCAAAAGAACTGAAATAAAGGGGCAGTTTTCAGAGGCTTAGATACAAGGTAATTACAGAGGTAAAACATGTATTATTATAACTGTGTTGGTTATGCAAAACTGGGGAATGGGTAATAAAGGGATTGTCAACAAAAATTCTGGTGTTGACTGTCCCTTTAAGCTGCAATGGGTACAGAGCACATTCCATGGGCTTGATCAGAAGGAGTGCTTTAGTGCAGTGACCATGTACAGTGCTTTAGTGCAGTGACCATGTACAGTGCTTTAGTGCAGTGACCATGTGCAGTGCTTTAGTGCAATGTCTTATTGCTGCGTACATATAAATGAAACTAAAGGGACAGTAAACCTTGCAACTACAAGATTTTTCCACAATTTTGTAATAAAAAGGGACATAAAACCCCACATATTTAATGCATGATTTAGGTAAATTGTAAAATGTAAAAACAAAAAACTTTCCAATTTACTTCTATTATCATATTCACTTTATTTTCTTGCTAAACCTTCTCTGGTTAATTTGATTTAACCTGGATTTGAAATATCAAGTTGCACGCTAATGTTAGTGAGGTCCAGTGATACTGCTTATCGAGTCTCATACTATTAAGGGCTAGATTTCAAGTTGAGCAATATTTAGCTATCCCGCTCAAGCGATAACATAGCTAGCCTCAGGCTTTTTGCTCACATTCGGATACATTTGTGTTACAAATTGAAAGTAAAAAGTTTGCACAGGAGCCAAAGCCCTAAGGCCTAGATTTGGAGTTCGGCGGTAAAAGGGCTGTTAACGCCACGCGTGTTTATGTCTAACGCACGTCATTGTTTGACTCCGGTATTTAGAGTTAAAATAAGACCATCTAACGATGCTCCTAACGCGTGTATGTCACACGCGTAATACTGCCCGCGTAAGACAGTCTCCCATAGAGATCAATGGGAAAGGCAAAAAATTGCTTTTTTCACCTAACACTCGATCTCGCGAGAATACGTACAGCTCGGTCATATGACGCATACCACATCATGCACAACAATAACACGCCGCAAATGTCACAACAACAATCAATCAACAAATCACACAAGCATTACACATTCACAAGCGGGGGATGTTTTAATAAATTTTTATACGGGGAATACGCATATACTTTAAGATGCGGAAAATCGCTAAATAACAACAAGGATTAAAAATGATATACATACACTAGAAAAAAGATCGTATTCAATATCACTATATATTAGGACAAACATACATATACAACACTTCACGAAGAACACACCATCGCAAAATCACATTTAAAAAGAATACTATTGGACAATGTTAGAGAAAACGACCACTATGACATCATCGCATTCTACACATTCCACAAATACCAACTCAAAATGAGCATGCGCAAATTCACACACCTAATACACATTGCAATAATATTAATTGCTAATAAAGCACACCTGAACACTATTTACAACGCAAATAGGTACATCATTAAACATTTACACAGGGTATATAAGCACCACACAAGCATGGCTTCTTTGACTGTGTTGCTGTTGGGTCTTTGGAGATTGGAGGTTTAAGAATAGAGAGTTTGCGAATTTTTGAGAGTTAGTGTTAGCGTGAGAGAGTCAGTTGGTAGTGTTAGCGTGAGAGAGTGAGTGAGTTAGTGGTAGTTAGTGGGAGTGGGAGAGAGTCTGTTAGTGGGAGCGTGAGTGAGTTAGTGGGAGTTATTAGTGAGAGTTGTTAGTGGGAGCGTCAGTTAGTGGTAGTTAGTGAGCGTTAGTGGGAGTGTTTGTTAGTGAGAATTAGAAGTAGTGTGAGTTAGCGAGCGAGTGATTTTTCTGTACACTTAACACATTTACACGCAAACACATTCAATACATACATACACTAATCAATAACACTACATACACTCCATACCCCCTACCCCCTCATACTACACTCCATACCCCATTCCTTGTAGTCCCATTCCCTTTCATCCCATTTACTCTTATCCCATACCCCATACCCATCCCATACCCATCCCCTAGTTACATTTAGTTTACATATCCTCCTTTTAGTCTTATTCTTTTCGTTTATTTAAAGACTCCTTACCCTCTTTGTTTTTTACATCCCTCTCACACTTTAAGCACCTTTTTTGTCTTTTTAGTTCTTTATTTTGACCCCCTTTAATTTCATCACACTCACTTTTTGTTTGATTATTTGGGGTTTAGTTTAGGGAAGAGATGGAGGCCAGGCAGGGGACAGGTAGAGGGGGGAGTAGAGGGAGGGGGAGAGGAACAGGGCAGGAAGGGGGGCAGGAAGCGGGGGTGGAAGCGGTGGGTGGACCCAGCCACTTGGTTCAAGATGACCAAGTGGCTGGGCCCAGTGGCGGTCAGAGTAGGGCTTCACAGTCCGGGAAACAGAGGGCATCATCACAGGGGAAGGCCAAGGCGACTAGGGAGGCGAGGTTTTCGATGGAGGAGAAGGAGGCCCTCGTAGAGGCCTATATGGCCAGGCATAGGATGCTGCAGCACCAAAAGACCACCCCGACTGACAGGAGGAGGCTCTGGAACGAGATTAGGAATGCAGTCAATGCAGTGGGTGGCCGGAACCGCGATATGGATTCTATCAAACATCGGTACCGGGACTGTAAACTTGAACTGAAAAAAAAGTTAAGCCTGGAGGCCCGACATGCCGCAGGGACCGGTGGCGGCCCTGCCATTGAAATGGACTACTGCCGATGGGAGGAAATGTTGCGTCCCAGCATCTCCGAGGTGGAAGTAGTCGGTATCGGAGGAATCGATACCGGGAACCTGCCACTCTCATCTGACGGTAAGCTTATTGAACAATAATTTCACATACAAATGTATTTCAAGGGACACTATACGCAAACATTTACTTTCATGATTGAGGTAGCGAATACAATTTGACAAAACATTCAAATGTACTTATATTACCTAATTTGATTCATTCTTGAGATATATTTTAATGAAGAAATAGCCATGCACACGGTGAAACAATCACAGGAGGCAGCTATATTCAGCTAACAATCAGCATCTTATAAGCATATTTAGATATGCTTTTCAGCAAAGAATATCCAGAGAATTAAGCGAATTAGATAAGAAAAGTACATTCGAAAGTTGATACAAAATGTATGCTTCTAAATCATGAAAGATAAAACATTGGGTTTCATGTGTTAAGGATCAGATTAATGCTATAACGTTGTTTACACGCATTCTATTACTTTGCGGTTACATCAGTATCTAGGCTATAGGTTAGGTGTGCATTTAAACAGACTGAAAAAAAAAGCAAAAACATTCACATTGACCAGAGATATCACAAACACGGTTTAGAAAAAGCGGAAATAGTATTGATTGTTTGTTAGATTTCAAAGTGGATTAATGATTCTGCATTTGTAATTGTATCGTAAGCTAAGTCATTTAAACCTTTATTTGCAAATATGCTAATATATAAAAAAAAAAATTTTATTTATTTTTTTATATACAGAGTCTGGGGACGAGGCAGCACAGCCTCCTGCATCTCCCCGGGATGAGAGTGGTGGTGAGGAATTTCCACTTCGGAGGGAAGAGGCCCCCCGTGACGAACAGCGCACGGGAGATGATCAAGAGGCCCCGGAAGCACAGGAGGAACCCGCGGAACCCGCGGAACCCGAGGTCCCTCAAAGACCCGCACTCCGCTGTGCACGGGCACCCCGCCGTGCACGGGTTCAACATGCACAACAAGAGGAAATAGCGGAGGTGCGGGTTCTACTGGAGTACATAGACCAGATGCGTACCTCCCGGATAGAAAATATAGAAGGACGACACAGAATACTTGATGGCCAAAATCAGATTATTCAAGGACAAAATGAAATCATCAACATACTGAATCGAATAGAAGAAGGCCAAACAAGAATATTTCATCTTCATCAACAAATGTTCACTTTTTTCCGGGAGGCGCATGCTGGTCTACCTCCTGTTGCTGTGCCTCTTGTTGCTGGGCCTCTTGCTGCTGGGCCATCTCCTCCTGCCGGCCCATCTCATCCTCCTCAGCCATCTACTCCTCCTCCTCCTCAGCCATCTACTCCTCCTCCTCCTCAGCCATCTACTCATCCTCCTCAGCCATCTTCTCCTCCTCATCCATCTTCTCCTCCCCAGCCATCTATTCCTCACCTTGGTCGTCCCAGTACTCTTCCTTCCACTCCTCCCACAACAGCTCCAAGGAGGACTCTTCGGAGTCGGCAGTTGCCTCTCCCAGAGCCTCAGCCCCGTGGGAAGAGGGGAAGGAAGAGGAAGTAAGTATTTTTTTCATCTTCACTGCTTTTTTTAATTTAATGTGTAATGGATAGGTATGTGATGATGTGGTTTTCATACACTTGTGGACCACACTCTGTATATAATCGACTTCTATGGGACCGGGTCCATGGAGGCAGATTGTTTGCAGAGTGTGGGTTATAAGTGTGTGAAAACCACATCATCACATACCTATCCTTGTTCATGATATTGATTGGTTTCTGTGATGTGATGTCCAAACTGTTTCCCCAATCGCTAACTCAATTACCATAACAATTTTCCATGATGGCATATTACTGTTTGAATGCCAATAACACAGCTTAAAGGGACAGTCAGAAAATTATTGATTACAAAGAAAACACTGTATTACGCATTATAAATTTTGAAACAACAAAACATGGAGAAATACATGTGTGACTTATGTGCTTACCCTTGTATCTATGACTATGAAAAATGACCACTTATTTGTTGTTCTGACATAACAACATTTTAGATATCAATGATCAATACATGGTCAATAATATGCTGTATGAGCCCAAGGTTTTACATATACAAATGCTATCAAAATGCCCTCTAGTGCTCAAATTGTATAATGATTACAAGCACTCTTCAAGATGGAAGAAATGAGCACACCAACCTCATAAGTTTAGATAGCAAATTTAAATAAACCCAGACAAATGTTCAATTGTTGAGAAACATTTGATATCCTTGATATTACAGAATTGACTTTTAGAATAATGACAAACATTATATATTTTCTAAACTGTCCCTTTAACAACATTACATATGCTAACACATATTTTAAACTTGTTGGTATATCTACATGTACTTTGTCAAATAAAAAAAAATTGAAATCACATTTATATTGACGTGTTAAATAAAGTCTATTTTCTTTAAGAGACATTATTGTGTTAATATTTTATTGTAAAGACATTTTTATTTAACAATGAATATGGTTTAAAGTCCTTTTAGGAGTGGGGGGGGTGAAAATATGCTAACAATAATATATTTGAAGATTAAACTATGTGGATCTCATACATGATACAAAAAACAACATTTGCATTCAAGGGACAGTATCCTATATTTTTAACATAACTGTATGTAATAGACACTACTACAAACAACAAGATTAACATATACTGATATCAATATTAAAAAGCTTCAAACACTTGAAAATAAAATAGGGTTAGCTATATTGAAAATATAGATGAAACCCCCATTACAACCGTAAAACAACACAATACACCATCATTAACATATGAAAAGACCCTTTACACAAACTGGAGAAAGCTGGAGAATGTACTCACATGAAACTCAGAGGCTTTGCGAGGAGTAAGAAAATTACTTACATTTTCTTAGAACAGAAGAAAAAATAAACGTATTGGTTAAACAATGGACTATCTAACTAGAGACAAAATCCAAGCTTTTGATTTATAATGTGAGTGTCTAATGAACCTTTAATAAAATATACAACGAAATTACATTTAGAAGAAGTCGGCATCATATATTTAGCATATGATAAAGATAAATGCATATTGATTACTTTATTCAAACACAATAGCGCTTATTTATTAATTAGATATATTCAACATTAAACACAACATTCATTTTTTCAGAAAAAGGAACATATTGTTGACAAACATATTAAACATGGACTGTAGAGATTTGCACTTGCCTAGAAATATCCTATGCATGAAAACATTTTTCTTTAGTTCGTTGATTCAACCAGACATACAGCAAAAGAGAATGTGGTGGTCTTTATCAGCTACGGGTCAACAATGTAACATGATGCAAATAATACATATTCGCAAGCTTTTTAAAATTGGATGCAGTCACAAACGTTTTTAACGTGCACAAATATTGCGGGACTACGTAATCCAATCATACGTTTTTTTACCTTTACATGTGCCGTCTTAACATCGCGCTTCCTTGATCACGTAAGAACGCTATCCAATGAAAGGCACATTATTGATCACGTAAGAACGCCCAAAAAAAAAGGCGCATCCTTGATCGCGTCAAAACGCAATCCAATAAAAGGCATATTCCTGATCACGTAAGAACGTCAGTCAATACAAGGAATCATTGGACAGCCTGGCAGGTGACGTCTTAAGCAACATGGCGCATCCGAGATCGCTGAAAAACCGCTGACAATACAAGGACTCAGTGACAGCTTGGCATATCACTAAGAAACGTATTTATATTTTAGGAACTAGTATGTGTGTAGATTGCTATCTAGGAATGACAACAAATCCTGAATCATCTTTTCGGACTTGACTGTACCTTGAACTATAGCTATGGTGTATATCTTTAACATTTAAAAGATACACATGAGAAATACATATGCCATTGATGTTTTAAGATATGTTTGGATTGTTGTTGAATAACAATAGTTATACATGTATTGATTAAACGTGTCATTTATTCAGGTTTAATTATTGTCAGCCTACCTATAGCCATATATGGGAGGAGATGTATTTTGTTAACATATTAGTTAACTAATATTCATCATCTAAATTATTTGCATTACACACAGAGATTTATTTGGTTACACCTTTACACTAATATAGATTTGAAAATGAAATACAGGTGCTGTCAACATTACAATAAGATTGTTTATTAATAAAATTATATGTCTTTGTTCTTGTAAAAAGGACAAAAACGCTTTACAAATGGAAATACATTCATTAACAATTGTGATCAACATCACTTAAAGGGACATTATTTTGTTTTTAAAAAGAGCATACACATAGTCAATACTATTTCAATAAAATGAAGACTTTACAGGGATTATATCATTTTATCAATACTCAGATCATTTGGTAAAGGTGCATCAATTCATGCAGACTTTCTAAATACACACATGGATCTGAACATTTAAATATACATATATACACAAATACCAATCTATATATACATATATAAAGAAATTACTCTGCTAATCATAATCAGGCAATGATAGAGCTAAGAGAAAATAATATAAAGACAAATAATAAGATTACATTGGAGATGTTAATCTTAAAGTCATTTACTATTGTCTTACATATATGATTTCAGTATAACAAATATATTTGGTAGGTCCCTTTAAGGATCAACAACATAAACTAGAGCTTTCAAAAAATAACAGGAAGAATGAGGACAATTATTTGTGAAATAAAATGTATTTTATTAGTATGTAAGAAAACATACACAACGTTTATAAATAATCTTGTAAAAATAAGGAATCTATGAGCCATATGACAAGGTAACAGTGCATCACAGTCCATGAAGAGAGTTGCCAAGGGCCAGCATAGCCCCATTGGAGACATATGACAAGGTAAAAGAGTGCATCACAGTCCATGAAGAGAGTTGCCAAGAGCCAGCATAGCCCCATTGGAGACACATGGCAAGGTAACACAGTGCATCACAGTCCATGAAGAGAGTTGCCAAGGGCCAGCATAGCCCCATTGGAGACATATGACAAGGTAACACAGTGCATCACAGTCCATGAAGAGAGTTGCCAAGGGCCAGCATAGCCCCATTGGAGACATATGACAAGGTAAAAGAGTGCATCACAGTCCATGAAGAGAGTTGCCAAGAGCCAGCATAGCCCCATTGGAGACACATGGCAAGGTAACACAGTGCATCACAGTCCATGAAGAGAGTTGCCAAGGGCCAGCATAGCCCCATTGGAGACATATGACAAGGTAACACAGTGCATCACAGTCCATGAAGAGAGTTGCCAAGAGCCAGCATAGCCCCATTGGAGACACATGGCAAGGTAACACAGTGCATCACAGTCCATGAAGAGAGTTGCCAAGGGCCAGCATAGCCCCATTGGAGACATATGACAAGGTAACACAGTGCATCACAGTCCATGAAGAGAGTTGCCAAGGGCCAGCATAGCCCCATTGGAGACATATGACAAGGTAACACAGTGCATCACAGTCCATGAAGAGAGTTGCCAAGGGCCAGCATAGCCCCATTGGAGACATATGACAAGGTAAAAGAGTGCAACAGGCACAACAATAAACAGAAAAAAAGGCCAAATGGCAACACTAACAATAAAAATTCAACATGTGGACGGAGGATTCTTATCTGCCACCATGGAGCATATCCAGATCCTCCACTTACTGGTCATCCTCTTCATTGTCCTGTGCATGTCCAGCTCCAGATTCAGGCCTTGAACGTAATCGCATAATTTCACGCAGAGTCAAGTCCTGAACCCGGAGCTGGGCCTGCATGGTGTCGTTCATCCCTCTCAGGACAGCTGCGTTCCTCAACACGGCCTGCTCTACTCTTGCTATCCCTTCTAGCATGAGCCATGCTGAGTCACAGCCTAAAATAAAATAAAATTAAATATTAAGGATAATTACACAACAGACTAAAAATTTTCATACATACATTGTCATCATAAAGACAAATAATTATTTACATTAATTAGTTTACATTTATTCTTTACACATGAATTAGGTTATTCAGACAGACAGAAATCATTAAAGGGACATGTTACTCAAACATGTTGTCCCCTTTAATTGGTTTTAGATGATCCACTTATACAGCTTGAGTGTATCAAATCTTGTTAAAGGATTTACATTGTACTTACATCAGAAATTTAAAAATTAAATTTAGACTGTGGTAGGCACACCTATCCTTAAACATTTTTGCATTGAGGACAAGCTGTGTAAACATAGCAACCAGAAGAAATTACATTCCCACTGGGTTAGACAAGAGATAATGTATCCACATTTGTACATAAAATTTTGGATCCAAGTAGTGGTGATTGGTATATGTAGTGATATCCAATTAAAGGGACACTGAACCTAAATATTTAATGGACTCATTCAGATAGAGCATGACATGACAAATCTTTATAAATTACACATATTCATTATATGTTTTAATTCTCAAGCTATATTTTGAAAGCAAGAATGTTGCTTTTTATGGAAGCAAATATTTGTTTATCAACTTTGTTTGTGCATGCTGGTTGATGGATACATTCATCCAACAATAAAGAAATGATGGCCAGATTTATTTTATTGTTTAAACTAATTATAGTAATTACTTTTTTTACAAAAATATATCAAGAGAATGACGAATAATTAATAAGAGTATGAAATTATAAATTTGATTAACATTGCATGCTGGATTTGAATCACAATTTAACAAATTTAACTTCACTGTACCTTTAAGTATCTTATAAAGTGTATTTAGAATGATACTTACAGCTGTGCCTGGGAAGGACAATCTGACACCCAGGACAATGAAGGTTGAGACAGGGGGGAGGGATGGGATTGGCTTGGGGAGGGATGTGAATGGCTTGGGGAGGGCTGAGCTGCCGCTCCGGGGTAGGCCGTACAGCTGGGGAGTGGGGAGTTTGGGTCTGGGCAGCTGTACGGGCCAGAATACGGGGAGAGCGGCGAAGGGGGGTGTATGGGCGTTTTTTGGGATGGACAGGATATGAAATATGTGAAGGGCTGGCAGTGGTCTGGGCATGGTCATGAGTTTGGTCATGGGCAGGGGTCTGGGTCTGTGCAGGGGTGTGGCCATGGTCAGGGGTGTGTGCATGGGGAGGGGTCTGTGACTGGGCAGGGGCGGAAACCAGATGACCAGAAGTGGTGGATCCATCTGAAAATGTAAAGAAAATATATTAACATCTCATACATCCTGACATCAAATCAACGCATTTCAAATTGATTATGTTTTCAATATACTTCGAAGTGTGTTTGAATTTTTAAACAATTCTGAAATGAGGATATGGTATGTATATAGGCACTCAGATGAATATCAATGACTGTCTGTACAATTTGAACCTTATTATTGTTTTTTGGCATGGAATATGCATGTGACATAATGATGGCATGAATTAGAAATTTTTCAAAATAAATATACAAGCAGAATTTCATGCTGCCTGATATAGAAAGGGGGCAGTAGTGTATTTGAACAGACAAATAATATTCCTTTTTAAAGGGCAAAAGCTGTAGACTTTTAATGTCTTCAATAAAATGATTTCCAAAAAAAAAACATGTTGGAAACATGATAGATATATTTCACATACCATCAGACTCCAAGGCAGCCTCTTCCTCCTCCGTCCCACATGTGACAGCAATCTCTGTAAAACATAACATGTTGTGTACACGTTAAGATCAGATATTATAACATATGTTACTGTTGCTCAAATACGCACATCAATGTTGCATTAAAGATATACACACACAAAGTTATGATTTACATCATTTTGATGGAGCATACAAATGACAATAGATTTGTTATTGTCAATGAATATTAATTTTAATGTATTGTTTGTATTAATGTTAAATTCATAAAAGCATAGTACATAGAACATTTAAGATTTCTCATGTGTGTATCACTTGATGACTGTTGTCAAAAAATCTAATGGAAACAAACATATGTTATACATCTTATGAATAACAAATGTGTAGACTAATAAAGTAGAAATTATTAATCGTTCAATATGAAAAATAAATTAATATATAATCAGAAGAAAAATATTTTGAATTTTTATAATGTTATGCTTCATCAGAATCATGATCATAATATTGATTAGCAATACACCTTCAATTACATATAAATGAGTCAATGGACTTACCAGGAGACCGCAAAGGCGTCTCTATGTCACTGCTGGATTCCTGTGGGCTCACCACACCAACTCTCTCTATGAATGATATAGATATATATTATTAAACACATTTGGGATATCACTAAATCACATCTGTCTAGAATTTTAACATTAATCAACTTTAAAATGTGAAGAATAGAGCAGTCATTACACCAGAAAATGCTTGATTGAATCAAGGGGATTCTGTAAAAATATCTGTATTGAACATATGTTTAATGTCAGACTACATTAGACATCAAATTCATCTCAGATGCTGCTATTGCATATCTAAATATACCCAATGATCAATGTTCTTAACCCTTTAAGGACACGCCTTTCACTTTGCTCAATTGTTTTATGACGGAATAATTCCGTCATATGTCCTTAAGAAGTTACAAGAATACACACAAACCACATATTGAGTAGCATCTGTTGACAAATCTAAACAAACACATGTGTCACATCGAGCCATTTTTGCAATGTACAGTAATCTTGTTTAGGACACAACACATATTTATCACAATACAAAACAAAATTGATTATTACAAATATGTAATCATGGTGCTGTTAGAGTATGCAGATATCTATAAAGTAACTCCAACAGAGAATGTGATTTATATATCAATAGTTTTTAATAAAAAGAATGTAAAGATGAATGAATCTATTTTGTCTTAAAGGGACACTGACATGATTAATTTAAATAATTGATTTCTATTTTCAAACTGTAAAAAATGATTTAACATTGACTCCTATTATAATTAGAATGTTGCTCGATATTAATCTTAAAGGCAGATAAGGAATATTGGATTCAATAAATATTGTTTGTTGAAGGTATCCACCAATCATCAATAAAAACCCAGGTTGGTCAACCAAAATTTAGATGCACATAAACGTACTTTCTTTATTTTACAATACATTTAGCAATAGAATATGTCACATATGATGATAGTATTATATTTTTATGTTTATTAATATTGCATACTGTATCTGAATGACAATATTAATAATTGTAGCTCAGTATCCCTTTAATGTAAAATTAAATTGATTCCACAATGTTGTTGTTAATGAATTATCTACTCCATATGTTGATGTCATGAATGGTATTGAGCATGCAATTAAAATGTAATATGTTATTTAAGGATATCCGAATAATTATTTAATTTTCATCTATTAAATAGACATTACATCTAAATATTGAACAATGTGTATTTATTATGTAATGTTCAGTCCATGTTTCTAAGACAAATGTCAATTAAAAAGAGACATACCATACTGTGACAAGCCCTGGCTTGAGGGTCCAGCAGCCACATCCATATCTGTAATATATTAAATGAGGATTGCATATCATTAATACTAATCATGCCATGTTTAAAAAATTTACATTAATAACAAATCAATTGAAAAATATTAATCCTTTGGTAGTCCCATGAGTTAATAGTTTCCTCAATTAAATTAATTAAAAATATATCCTGGACTCTTATTTTCAATCAGTTGTGTTGTTTACTGTATCTTTAAGAATATCTGCTTGTTATTACATAATCATCAATTGATGGCCATATGTTATAATTGTTTTGTATTATTGGTTTTTTATTAGCTATAATATTGAAAATAAGAATACTGTATTCTTCACTAATCTAAGAATTCCCATTTAATTTTTAACAACATGTATAAAGCAATGCCACTTTCCGCAAACCCATGTTAACGTGGATGAGAAATGCCATTTTCGCGATCATTGCGCAATGATTCCAAGCGGAATTACGCATCCGTCATTTCACCAATATGTATAAAGCAATGCCACTTTCCGCAAACCCATGTTAACGTGGATGAGAAATTACATTTCCGCTCTGTGACGCATATTCTGTAGAGCGCAAGAAACATCATTCCTATTTCATGTGTCAATAATCTAAAATCAGATATCTAAACATCATATGTAGTGTATGTTGTGAGATCTGTATAGGTTTAGTATCTGACTATATACACATTTTTTGATTATAAAATAAAAAAATATATATATTATATGAAGTTGGATAATTACCTGGTTCAGATTCTCTATCATCTCCTCCCAGGCCACCGGACGGAGAAGCATCTGCCCTGTCCCCCGCGTCAGGACTTTCAGATCCCGCAGCTGGGAGGGAAGAAGAGGAGGCCGAGGATGGCGAGGATCTAAATCTTTTGGGGACCCGGAGATTGAGGAGCTCGCATAAAGTCACCTCATAAGGGAGTAGGTACAGTTTCCGCGGGGCCTCTCTTTTGCCACCTCTTTTACGGGCTTGTACCCAGTCCCTTATGAGGTTTACTTTTTTCGATAAACGCAACCTCATATCTCCGAATCTCCTCATGATCTGATCCTGGGTCCTCTGGACGTCACACACCAATCTAACCGCATTGGTGATAGACTCCCAGAGGGCCTTCTTAACGTGCGCATCTGTCAACCTCCTCTTGTTCCCAAACAGCTGGGGATAAAAGTCCTTGACGGCGTGGACCAGTGCAGCGCTCTCCTCCTTGGTGAACCTGGGAACTGACATGCCTGCCGAGTTGCGTATATATAATATATATTAAATATATAAAAACAAATACACCAGCAGGCATTAGAGAACTGACAAAGATGGCAACGTGTAATGGACTTTTATATGGTGAAGTAAACATGAGATGCACCATGGGACAATTTATCTGTACATCTGATTGGATAAAAGTTTGAAATATTGTGAGAATGTCTGTGAGACCATCCTGACTCAAGTTGTGTTTGTGTGATGAACTCTGATTGGCCGTTCCTTAATGTTTCATATCTTAGTAACTTCCTTACACATACCTCATGGTGGTGCTGTAACTTCATTTTTCATGTATACTTATTTGTAACTCATGGGCCTGTCATGCGGATATGTGTGACGCAGATTTAATATCCGTGATCCGTTAAATATTAATGATTAAATACTCTTTAAAATCTAATACTGTCACATTATTAATGTTGTCGACATTTCTCGGTTTAATAACGGTCTGTTTCTTTAATACAAATACACATTTCATATTGTATGTCTTTATTGTTCTTTAAATACATTTATTGTGAAGTATTGACATTGCTCTATTAAATGTCTTTATAATGCACATTGATTGTGTGCTATTGCGTGACATTAGACTCTAATGTTTAAAGATGCTAATCTGGTGTTTCAAGATGCGTTTCCCACGCAATATTTATTAATGTTAAAATTCAGGTTAGAATGTCAGTAACTTGGATAATCTGTTTATAAATATTAAACTACAGCTTTGTTATTCGCAAATAAACCTCGAGCTTGTATTTGTCTGAAGTGCTCATATATGTTATTGTGCAATGGCGTCTTTAGTTTTAAAGAGACATTACAAACAATTGTATCAAATGATCTGTAGAGATAGAAGATTGTTTAGACTTTAAAATGTAAATCATTTTCTCTTAGTATTTATATATCCTCAACAGAAGAAATTTAAATGCACATGGTTGAGACAATCACATAAGGCATCTCTGTGCATCCACCAATCTTCATCTACTGAGCCGATCTCGATATGCTTTTCAAGCAAAGTATGTCAAGATATCAAGATAAGTAAATACACTCTTTAAATCTCTTAAAGGGACACTGTCCAAACAAATTTAGCATTGGTGATTGAGCATGAAATGTTAATCAACTTTATTCTTTAATCAGATTATCAAATTTTAACAGTTATCTTGTTATGTTTCTTTGCAAATCAATAATGATATTTTATATTACGGACAATTGTTTTATAAAAACATGGGTTGTCCTTGACGATTGTTGCATCAATTATTCCAAACAATCAAGTTCTGTCCAGAGTACTGAAGCAAATAAATTAGCTATTTACTGCCTTATTTTTAAAGTAATGATAGCAACATCACAATGAGCATTCATAATATGAGACAAGTTTTAAAGTTGATTCCAATAGAATACTCATTCAGAATGTATAAATCATTAATTTTTTAACTGTCTACCTTTAAGTATATTTTGAGTTCATGTCCCTTTAAATAAACATTTCACAATAATGCTTAAAATATCATAAACCTAGGCACCTTCCTTTTGCTAAATGAGTCTAACATATGAGTAAAGCAAATTAAGATTAAATTCTAGATTGTTTTACACACTGACTGAAATATATTTATTAAATGATGTCTTTTTTAGCCTTCAGCGTAGAGGGACATTAAGCTATATGTTATGTATGCATTTTGTATAATATTCTTATATTTGAACAACTTAATATGTTTTGTTATTCAATCATTATATTGTAATTATATATATTCTTGGATTAAATACATCTCTACATAGGCTATTTTGATGCTGATTGTTGTTTGCATATAGATGCCTTATATCATTGACTAAGATATGTGCATTTTTTTTTTTAAAACAAGTATATTTAAAGACTGAATGTAATTCTATAGTACTTTCTAAATATGTTTAAATTCTTGTATGATATTTTTAAAAATCTATACAAAATATACTTTGTGATTGTCCCTTTAAGGACCCAAACATTTGGTATTTTTATTTAACATTGACAAAATAAACAAAAGGGGAATTTACATTCTATATAGATATTTGATGTCTAACCCAAGAGGTAAGATTGTAATAAATACATAATATTACTAAGTATAGTTAAATGACTCCACTAGAAAATTACATAGATTAACCTGGCATCCAATAACTAATTTTTAAAAATTATCAAGTTAAATGACCTACCATTTATAAATGTAATAATTTAAATAATTTCTATTAATTTTTTTAGATACCTAAGGAAGATACATGATCTTATACAATTATTTTTACATTCAACAACACTGTCACTTTCATGTAATTGAACCACTTCACCTTATTATATGTTAAAAAAATAAAAATTTTACTACATATCCTAAATAATTGTAATATATACATTTTCAATAAAAAAGCATTGAAGAATCTGACTCCCCAATTAATGTTATAAAATATATATTTATATTCTCGGAAGCATTTTATTTTCTAATATTAAAGCATTATTTTATCTTATGCATGTGCTTGTCAAATAGCCAACTACCAGTCATGGGAGTCCAAGTTTGATTTATTTACAGATTATATTGATATTTAGTAGAATCTGTTCAAAATAATGTATTTAATAATAAAATGTTTAGTATTAACATGTCAAAATATAATTAATAGAAAAAAATTAAATATTCCTGGAAGTCATCAGATGCCAATCTGAAAATAAAAATAATAAAAATGGAACAAAGTTAATACACACGTTGTCAAATATTCATAAAATACATTTAAAATCATATGGTGTCTATGCTCTAACTTTGATCAACATTTTTTAAAGATAATCATTAAATTGATTTAAAATTAATGAAATACATACACCATTATATTGTTGATTAAAAATTCTATTTAAATATCCAAAATTCAAATTATACATAATAATGTATATCACATTTCAACAATATATGTATGCTGAACATAAATCTAATATTTCATGTCCATTCAAATACCTCTATATCAACTATAATATGTATTCCTTTTTCTGATTGTGATCCCTAAATATCTAATGATGAAATAAGTATGACTAATGTATGTAAGCTAACAATAATCAACATTCTTCATGTGATTCTTAACTAGCATGCACCAACCTGGATAATGCATGGTCTTTGAAAGTCAATTCAGGGGTAAACAGTTGATCTTCAATAGGTGTCTTATTCATCAGTTCATTAAATAGAGGACTGGGAAATACCATCTACAAAATAGAAAATCATCTAAGTGTCTCCAATAGGATGTCTCCACAGCCTTATTCTATCAAATAGTTTGCACTTACCATGTGAACATGTCTTTGTATGGTTTTCAAGGTCAGCAGAATTGAAAGATAATGCCAGACATGATCCCATTGGTATACTTCAATTTCAATCTTGGCTTTTTCCCCACTGTCAGTCTGGGCAATCTTGACTGTCAGGCTTCAAATTGTTCCCTTTCAGTCTTTAGATTAAGTCATCTCCCTAATGTAATAAATTTAATAAAAAAAAATCATACAAGTGTGTGAATCAGTTCTGTACCCCTCTCCCACCCCCCATTTCATAATAAATATCTGTCACTAGCTTACTAAGCCTGTGTATGAACCTGTGTTATTTTCTAGCAAGTGTGAAGATGAGTCATATTGAGCATAAAAAACCTCTGTGTGACATTGAACCATAGTCATTCTAGAGTATCCCTTTCTGATTATGTACATTTTAAGTAATGTGTAAACAAAAATCTATTTCTTAAAATGTATGCCATATGATGTATTTGTGTACAAATCATGCCAGCAACAGTCCATACATTTCTACTTACCATCTGATGTCCTCTTTAAAAACCAGGTGGCAAAGACTCGCTATAGGACCCAATGCCCAGAGCATCACCTATATTATGAAAATTAAAAATTATTCTAACATTTGATCAATACTAACATGTTTGCACAATTCTCTACTTGTCATTTCCCTAGAGTTCACATCTATTGAAAATACTACACAGTCTAACTTCTATTCTTTACCGTCTAAAGTGGCGGTTGATGACGTCTGCTCTGACATCAAGTCCCTCGTCCTGGAATTCCCCCTCTAGAACAGGATCATCCTCCTCATCTCTGAGGAGGTCTCTGTCCACCGGGACGGCCTGCAGCATCCCAGCCCGCTGTGCAATATTATGCAGGACGCTACAGGCTACAACGATCTTCGCCACCTTCTTTGGGTTGTACTGGAGTGCTCCTCCAGAACGGTCCAGGCACCTGAATCTCATCTTCAGGAGCCCGAACATCCTTTCAACCACCGCCCTGGTTCTCTTATGAGCCCTATTGTAGCGCTCCTCAGACACATCAGTCGGGCTACGCAAGGGGGTAATGAGCCAAGGCCGGCTCATGTACCCAGAATCACCTATAAATTTTGAACAGAACATAATTCAAACTGAATACTTAAACTAGTATATTGTTGTATAATTTTTTTTTATTTAAAAACCATAATCCATATTAAAACTTGTCAGAAACATACCAATAAAAAAATTTCTATATTATTCTGTATCTTCCCATTTCAGCTAAGACATGCTACATATGCGTATTGTTCTGAAAACAAACCTTGTGTAAAATGCTAAATACATGGTTACATTGCATTCTCTATCTGAACACTTAAGGTAAGACATGCTACATATCTGCATTTAAATAAAAATAGACATTTGCAGAAAGAGACAATGACAGGGTTAAATTGCATGAGATAATAGCTTCCCATTTCAGCTAAGACATGCTCCATATGCGTATTGTTCTGAAAACAAACCTTGTGTAAAATGCTAAATACATGGTTACATTGCATTCTCTATCTGAACACTTAAGGTAAGACATGCTACATATCTGCATTTAAATAAAAATAGACATTAGCAGAAAGAGACAATGACAGGGTTAAATTGCATGAGATAATAGCTTCCCATTTCAGCTAAGACATGCTACATATGCGTATTGTTCTGAAAACAAACCTTGTGTAAAATGCTAAATACATGGTTACATTGCATTCTCTATCTGAACACTTAAGGTAAGACATGCTACATATCTGCATTTAAATAAAAATAGACATTAGCAGAAAGAGACAATGACAGGGTTAAATTGCATGAGATAATAGCTTCCCATTTCAGCTAAGACATGCTCCATATGCGTATTGTTCTGAAAACAAACCTTGTGTAAAATGCTAAATACATGGTTACATTGCATTCTCTATCTGAACACTTAAGGTAAGACATGCTACATATCTGCATTTAAATAAAAATAGACATTAGCAGAAAGAGACAATGACAGGGTTAAATTGCATGAGATAATAGCTTCCCATTTCAGCTAAGACATGCTCCATATGCGTATTGTTCTGAAAACAAACCTTGTGTAAAATGCTAAATACATGGTTACATTGCATTCTCTATCTGAACACTTAAGGTAAGACATGCTACATATCTGCATTTAAATAAAAATAGACATTAGCGTCGGTAAATAACAAATGGTTAAATTTAATCCTATAGCTGAACATGACGCTAACAGTTAAAAAATACAGGGCCAATTGTCAACATTATTAACCATGTTGAGCACAAATACTCACCAACGAGATAACCAGGGGGCATTTGTCTTTCCTCAAACTGGCTCCACAGGGACGACAGAGAGAGTATGCGGGCATCATGACAAGCCCCTCCAAAATTCGCATACACATGCATAATCCTCATCCGTGCGTCACAAACATACTGCACGTTGAGGCTATGAAAATGTTTGCGATTTCTGAAGGGCAAGTCATCAATTGGAGCACGCAGCGCAATGTGGGTACAATCTATGGCTCCCAAGACATTGGGCAATTGAGCAATATCAAAGAATTCCCGCTTCAGGCGCCTCCAATCACCATCATTCTGTGGGAATCCTATGTATTGCTTACTGATACGTACCATGGCGTCCAGAAAGTTATCAAACACCACAGAGAATGTACCTTGAGCCAGGCCATGCATGTACAGTTCTCCGGATTGAAAACTCCCGGAGGCCAGGACGTATAGACAGCTTAGCATCTTACTCATGGGGGGAACAGCAGTCCTTATTTGTATACGTGGCTCCAAATGAGGTTTAAGAAGCTCGTAAAGGCCAATGAGCTGTTCGCGATCGAGCCGATACTTATCAAAAACCTCAAAGTCACTCATGTTTTCCAAGGTGGGTCTCACCCTGTAGACACGAGGACCTCGAACCAGATGACCCCTTCGTCTCGGTCTGAGCCGCCGAGGCTGCCTGATTCGACCAACAGCTAGTTCGCCAATAGCAGCACCAGCAGTGTCTACCATGTCATCATCATCCATCTTTCAAAACAGCGTAACAAGGTAAGCACTTGGTCTGATGTGGATCACAAGTGATGCTTTGGCCATGTTGTTTGGGGGATTTATAGTACGATTAGTCCAATGGTATTGAGTTTGTAATGATTGCTGATTGTATTCACTTGTTTGTATGTGAGCGGCGCGAATGCTTTCACAGTGGGCGTTTATTTGTTGTTTGCTGAAATGTTAGTTTCAAACAATGATTCTCAATGTGAAAGTGTCAAATATCACACATACAGTGCATGTTTGTAATGTTTGATCATATGCGTAATAAATATTTCTTAAACGCGATCTTATAGTAAAAAGCACACGTCCAGGCTAACATGAATGAAAGTGCATAGTTGTGTATAATGTGCATCGAATGTGATCGATCAATGTTGCTGCAACATTGTTTGTAAACGATAAAGTAACATCTGTAGTATTGTATATATAAGTGATTGCCGAGCAGTCAATAGTGTATGCGTCCCTGTAAAATCGCAATAATAATTCAGAACTTCCCGTCTGCCATCTGTAGTATTGTATATATAAGTGATTGCCGAGCTGTCAATATTGTATGCGTCCCTTTAAAATGGCACTAATGCTGAATAACTTCCGGCTGTCATCTGTAGTATTGTATATATAAGTGATTGCCGAGCTGTCAATATTGTATGCGTCCCTTTAAAATCGCAATAATCATTCCGAACTTCCCGTCTGCCATCTGTAGTATTGTATATATAAGTGATTGCCGAGATGTAAATATTGTATGCGTCCCTTTAAAATCGCAATAATAATTCAGAACTTCCCGTCTGCCATCTGTAGTATTGTATATATAAGTGATTGCCGAGATGTAAATATTGTATGCGTCCCTTTAAAATCGCAATAATAATTCAGAACTTCCCGTCTGCCATCTGTAGTATTGTATATATAAGTGATTTCCGAGCTGTCAATATTGTATGCGTCCCTTTCAAATCGCACTAATACTGAATAACTTCCCGTCTGCCATCTGTAGTATTGTGTATATAAGTGATTGCCGAGCTGTAAATATTGTATGCGTCCCTTTCAAATCGCACTAATACTGAATAACTTCCGGCTGTCATCTGTAGTATTGTATATATAAGTGATTGCCGAGCTGTCAATATTGTATGCGTCCCTTTCAAATCGCACTAATACTGAATAACTTCCGGCTGTCATCTGTAGTATTGTATATATAAGTGATTGCCGAGCTGTCAATATTGTATGCGTCCCATTCAAATCGCCATAAAAAATCAGAACTTCCGGCTGTCATCTGTAGTATTGTATATATA
This sequence comes from Bombina bombina, assembly GCF_027579735.1. Lineage (NCBI taxonomy): Eukaryota > Metazoa > Chordata > Amphibia > Anura > Bombinatoridae > Bombina > Bombina bombina. Next base: position 932,528,116 of record NC_069502.1, on the reverse strand, counting down.
AGTGATTGCCGAGCTGTCAATATTGTATGCGTCCCATTCAAATCGCCATAAAAAATCAGAACTTCCGGCTGTCATCTGTAGTATTGTATATATAAGTGATTGCCGAGATGTCAATATTGTATGCGTCCCATTCAAATCGCCATAAAAAATCAGAACTTCCGGCTGTCATCTGTAGTATTGTATATATAAGTGATTGCCGAGCTGTCAATATTGTATGCGTCCCATTCAAATCGCCATAAAAAATCAGAACTTCCGGCTGTCATCTGTAGTATTGTATATATAAGTGATTTCCGAGCTGTCAATATTGTATGCGTCCCTTTCAAATCGCACTAATACTGAATAACTTCCCGTCTGCCATCTGTAGTATTGTATATATAAGTGATTTCAGAGCTGTCAATATTGTATGCGTCCCTTTAAAATCGCAATAATAATTCAGAACCTCCGGCTGTCATCTGTAGTATTGTATATATAAGTGATTTTAAATCTGACAATATTGTATGCGTGCCATAAAAATGGCACTAATACTGAATAACTTCCGGCTGCCATCTGTAGTATTATATATATAAGTGATTTGCGATCTGACAATATTTATTAATTGTCCCATTGAAATCTCCATAATAATGCTGTTCCAAACTGTTGTTTACGTATATGTTGTATTGTAGTATTGAGTGTTAAAGTTCAGAAAGGGGCGGTACAGTCGTGAATCTGTAATGTGTATGGTTGAATCTTCTAATGACGTCATGATATTATTAACCTGCCTATGTAGTTGTGAAATCCTCATTGTGTTGTTGTATTGTGCTACATTGTTATTGTGTGCTGAATAAAATCTAAATGTGTGCTTTGTGGTTGCGTGATGGGTGATGCGTGTTATGTACATGTACGTATATATTGTGATTGTGTCCCACATATGCTGACTTCTATATAGCGGTCTGGCATTGTTGTTCCTTCCCATAAAGTGACATCTGTAATCTGGTGTAATGATGTATTTTTTGAATGTAATTCCTAATGGTTTCTGGTGATGGAATCATGATGTTAAAAGTACAGTAAAATCCATATGTTGTGTTTTGTGATTCCTGTAGAGAATGTAATGTGTTTTTCCCCCATCATTTGAATGCACATGTATGAGTGAATGTTAAAAGTAATATATGTGCATCCATGAGTGATTATGTGTTAAGCCTATGTAAATATGCAGTTGCTGCAAGCATATGAGTTGAATAACTGAAATGCAATAATAAAGGTAAATGAGAGGTGTTTCCCATTGTGTAGTGTTTGTGAATCCAGAAATGTGTATTGAATTTTATTTTAATTTTAAATGTAATTTTATTTAAATAATAATGTGTTACTAGTGATGTGGATTTGTAGTTGATGTAATCTAAAAGTGTGAAACAAATTTATGGTGTTGTGAATATTTAATAATTAAAAACCATAAGTCCACCATAGGGAAATAGTCATTTCTTGATCTATTTATCATCGCTAGGTCTAACGCATAAAATCATGTTTTTTCTAGCGCTGGTATTTGGAGTTTTTCAGTCTACGCTATTTGCGTGCGTTAGGGAAATGAGGGTTTCGCGTGCACGAGCACGTCTTCCCAATAGAAGTCAATGGAGGCTCTAAAGATTTCTAAAAAAATTTTCTAAGACTGGTTTTCCTCGTAAAGTGAGTGACGTCATGAGCTTGTGTGAAAAAGTAACTAAATCGTGTTCTTTTTGTAATAAATAAAAATTTTGTGTATGTCATGTGGTGTATATTGTTTGTATGCATCGATGAGTGTATGTTTGTGATAATGTTATTAGTTAGATGTAGGTATATGAGGGTCTTTTCCCGTATGTCCATGTAAGTCAATGGGAAAATGGATTTTTGTGGATTTATTTCAAACACCCGAGATCTCGCAACTTTAATCCTTTGTATTTTAACGAAAACAAAATAAATATGAAAAATAAAGATAGTGTAGTGTTTGTATGAGTGTAAGTGTACTTTGTCTAATATTTGTTTTGTGATTCGTGGATGTTTTTTTTGTCGGTATATGTTTACTACTGGGTCTGAGGTGGCGGTAGAAAGTTGAGCGTTAGGTGTATTTTGAGTCGCGGTAAATAAACTCTAAATACCGGAGTGCGTAAGAAACCAGCGTTAGGAGCCTCTAACGCTGGTTTTCACGGCTAACGCCGAACTCTAAATCTAGGCCTAAGTGAGCAAAAATAATACAGAGGAAATTTTGTGTTTAAATGTCTTCCTTTTTATACATAGAGATTTTCATGCGATATTCAGCTTTTTACAGATATACTGCATATTTCCATATTAGTCTCAGTTTAAATTTAAACAGCTTTCATTTCACATTTTTGAGGTAAGACATTTTTAGCATATTTAAGTGTTGTTCTTGATAGATATTTTTATTCAATGTCCCTTTAAGTATTCTGAGTGTTCAGCAGCCTTATTGGTGGAGTTTGCAGGGGTAAATTAAAGGAAAAGCAGGCAAAACAAATTATAAATGATATTGCTTTTTTTACCATACATTTTTGGGGATTTTTATTTTGAGTTGGATACCCTTTATCTAATGTTATTAGGTAAAGACATCCTGTAGGTAAACATTGGCATGTTCTATAGAATATGGTTATGCAGACTGATCTTCCATTGTTTTACTATGAGGTTTTGTAAATAGATCATTGATTGGATGATGTATAATGATGTAGGCAATGTCCAAAAGCAAGTAAAACATTTCAGATAGATATTATGACTACAATTTGTTCAAATAATAGTCTAGATTACAAGTGGAGCACTATTTAGTACTCCCGCTCGTGCTTTAACTTCGACAGATGGAGGCTTTTGCACAGCACGGGTTACGTTCTATTACAAGTTGAAAGTAAAAAAGTAAAAAATGATCACGACCACGTTCACTTCTTCTCCCATATACTTTAATGGAGAGCAAAATGTTTTAAAAAAAAAACATACTCTTGTGTTTACCAGACCGTGTATATTCAAGAGCGCTAAACCCTACATTAAATATTAATATTTCACATTCCAATGTTCTTCACATAGTAGAATATGTCCTTTTTCTTATCAAATACATTTTTTATAGATCTGTATATACCTATACCTGTATATCTATTCCTATAGATATATAGGTAAAGATATGTTTTTTTACATGAACAATATCATATATATATATATATATATATATATATATATATATATATATATATATATATATATATATATATATATATATATATATATATATATAAGGGACATATTCTGCTATAGGAAGAACATTGGAATGTGAAATATGTACAGTGAATATACACCAAACAAATAAATACATCTGTCCACACATATATACACATACATACATACATACATAAACATATTTAGACATGTGTATGTATTTATCTCTATGTTAAAGCTATTTACTTTTTATTTCTAATACCTGAAACCTCATATATTTGAGCCCTTATAACTTTTTAAATTAATTTTTTTTAAATAATCTTTATCAGACAGTGTAAATGTACTTTTAAGTGTATTTTTAATGTATTTTGTCCCACTTTTTTGTCTCACTTAATAATTAGCCGGAGTTCTAAAGTTGTGCTAACCTGACGTGCGTTAAATACAATTGCACTCAAGTGAACATGTTTACGTTCAACTCGTAATAAGCGTACTACTTCCGATGTATGCAAAGAGCCGCAAAATACCCCTTATCGCTCTTGCGCAACAGCACACCACTCATAATCTAGCCCAATATTGGGTAAATCCCCATTAAACCAGACACAGTCCAAAAAGTGTCCCAAATTCTTCTTATATAATAATATTCCAGAACAGTGTTCCAAAATAGTGTCTTCAACAATTAGAATAAAAATGTCCAAGTGTATATGCAGATAGTAATTACCTAGAAGATAGAAAACATCCAATAGTGCACACTGTATAAAAAACTCTCAAAATCCTACAAGCTAAATCCTGTTTAGATTAATCTCGAAGACCCCAAATAGTCGCTGTCCATCGATGTGTATAATACACAGGTGTATAGTTTAATGGTACAATTAGTAATTTATGTTGTGATATATGCGCATATATCAATACACTATTTTATATAAGTATTTTGAGAGATTGTGTAATAAAAAAATATTTTTAACCCCTAATACCTTAGCCTAGAATACCTTAGCCTAGTTTTAGCTTTTTCCTTATATATTATGCATCAGTGTGATCTATCACAGATTTAGGGCCAGATTACGTGTGGAGCGCAAATGTTTGAGAGAGAGAGAGAGCAATAAGGGGATTTATTGCGAGTGTTTGCACTTGTCTGCTTACTGCTGGTATTATGAGTTGAAAGTAAACGCAATCGATTGAACGCAATCCCGATTTACAATAGAATGGTTTCGCAAAACGAAAAAGTTGCACAAAACACATCAAACATACATTACAGAATACACTTACACTCATAATAACACTATCTAATATAAAAAAAAAATTTAAATTGCACACAAAAGTTATAAGGGCTTGAAGATATGATATCTTTAACATGCATGCAAAGGACTTTAATACTGAGGTACATATATATATATATATATATATATATATATATATGTATGTATGTATGGGGTACTTGTAAAGCGCGGCTAATTACCTGTAAGGGTCTCAAGGTGCTGCTCATTTTATCGACCTCGGAAGGATGAAAGGCTTAGTGGACCTCGCCGGGGATCGAACCTGCAACCCTCGGGTTGCTACAGAGCTCAGCCACAGTGCATTAGCATGCTAAGCACATATATGCATATATATATATATATATACATATATATATATATATATATATATATATATATATATATATATATATATATATATATATGTGCATTGGAGCCCTTTGCAGTTAAGTAGATGAAAACATCTAAAAGAATATTTGTGCAATATTCATTTTAATATAGTGTTATACTTTGTATTTACTTTAAATATTTCACATTCCAATGTTCTGCACATAGCAGAATATATTCTATAGGGTCGATTTATTAAAGTGCGGACGGACATGATACGATGTAGCATATCATGTCCACCGCACATCAATAAATGCTGACAGTTTACGCTGTCGGCATTTATCATTGCACAAGCAGTTCTGGTGAACTGCTTGTGCAATGCCGCCCCCTGCGGGGTGTCAATCAGCCCGATCATATAGGATTGAGCGGATTGATATCCGCAGCCTCAGAGCAGGCGGACAAGCTTCATAACGACTGTTTCCGGCGAGCCTGAAGGCTCGCGCGGAAACAGGGGCATCAAGCTTGATAATTCGGCCCCCATGTATTTATAAATAAATATTCCTATATATGTCTGTATGTATGTATGTATATATATATATATATATATATATATATATATATATATATATATATATATATAATCATCAAATTTATGGTGCATTAATAAGCTTGATTGTTTTAAAAAAAATAAAAGAAAGTAGAGAATGTTTTCCCCGTAGTTGATTAGCATTTGAGTAAAAAAACATTAAAAAAAAGTTATATTTTAATAGTAATGAAAATTAAAATGCACATAGAGGTAAAATAATTTACAACTAATATTCCTAAAATAAAAAAAAAATTAAACAAATTAAAAAATCCAATGAAGACTTCAATAAAGCTTCAACATCAGCTTAGGTAAATGATACACTCTATATTGAACATCTAAATGTATATTGCTACGTACATAAGCTGACAAATGTAAAGAGTATATTAAGCAGTAAAAAAAAAAATAGGCATTTATCCAGAAGTTTGAAATCTGATCTGGAAGTACGCTCACGTAATGTGTATTTTTTTTAATAATGTGAACTTGTCAAGAAAAAAAAAATATGATCTCATGCAAAACATGTATCAATCTGAATTACAAAAGGTGGGGGAAAGTGGAAGCTTGTCATGGGAAAAATCATATTCAAACTTTACAAAAAATGTTTTTTAATGAAGAATAACCGATGCATACATTTAGAAAATCCATTATAAAAATACACTTTCTTTGCACTACTAACCCTATTGTTCCTCAAATATTGCTGTGTATAACCCCCATCTTTAATGCTTAATTTAAAGCGACAGTCAACACCAGAATGTTTGTTGTTTAAAAAGATAGATAATCCCTTTATTATCCATTCCCCAGTTTTGCATAACAAACACAGTTATAATAATACACTTTTTACCTCTGTAATTACATTGCATCTAAGCCTCTGCAGACTGACCCCTTATTTCAGTTCATTTGACAGACTTGCACTTTAGCCAATCAGTGCTCACTACTCTGTAAATTCACGTGCGTGAGCTCAATGTTATCTATGTGAAACACCTGAACTAATGCCCTCTAGAGGTGAAAAACTGTCAAAATGCATTTAGATTAGAGGTGGCCTTCAAGGTCTAAGAAATTAGCAAATGGACCTCCTATGTTTAGCTATCAATTAAGAATACCAAGAGAACAAAGCAAAATTGGTGATAACAGTAAATTGGAAAGTTGTTTAAAATTACATGTCCTATTGGAATCATTAAAGTTTTTTTGGACTTGACTGTCCCTTTAACTTTATGTTTAGTTTTTATCTGTTGTTTTAGTTTCATTATTTTGTCTATAAGATAAACTTTCCATGGCCTTAACAAAAGGTCAAAAACTAAATTCCTTACACTCAGCTTAGTATACATACATAGTGATAACCCTTAGAACCATCCCTGGTGATTCATCTTAAAGGGACAGTAAATACCTTGTAAATAAAAGTCATTTCTGTTGTGATGCTAAAGAGTACCATATCAGCTGAGTCTTAATGTTTTTAAACAAATTAACAACCTTTTCACTGCAATTATTTTTCAATAGCCAAACTCCACCCACCATTTGCCTTATTTGGATGAGTCAATCTGGGCTTTGGTCCACAGACATCAAGGCTAACCCCAGTCATAATGGTTGTAAAAAGTGCACTGTTTTGCAGTTCTTATGGACATATATGTAGCAGAGTTAGGCTTGAGAAGTCAGCAGGGTGCATTTCTGAGAATAAGAAATTGTTAAATTTTCAGAGCTTAATTACATGAAAAGGTGGCAAAATAAATAATGAAAACATATATCACAAAGATGTTTCATTACTCATAACTAAATATTTTATATAAAAATGTAATGGTATTTAATTTAATTTAAATACCATCTCTCACATTTATTGTATATGAAGATATGACCCATGCTTAATATCAGTATTATAACCCACACCTTAACCATAATAAATTCTAAAGTTACATGAATATCCCCTCATTTTCAGAATATGGGAGCAAGGGAGTTACATTTAATTTATTCTGTTAATCTCCAATACCCTCTCTTAGGTAGAGGTGTGAGTCATATCTTAAAAGACCACTAAACACAGAAGAATAGCATAATCAGTAGATGCATACTAAAAAGTAAATGCAAAAACACATAGGGGCTGTTTTTATAAAACTTGCCAGTCTAGACCTGGTTTTCCACACCAACACTCACAGCCCTCATGAAATTCTGTATAAAAGGGGGCTGTCCCTGCGAGTAGCGAGATGTCTCCTTTAGAAATAATGAGAGTTCACTGTTTCATAAAAGCTTGCAAAAGAGGACGAAGAACAGAGGGGTACCCAGACGTATGTTTAAACTTTAATGTTTTATCTATCATTGCTCAAGCATTTCTAGTAGAATGCTTGTGCAATGCCGTCCCCTGCAGATTCGCCACCAATCAGGGGGTGTCAATGAACCTGATCGTATCCAATCGGGCTGATTGCTGTCCGCCGCCTCAGAGTTGGTGGACGATTTAAGGAGCTAACTCCTGTTTCCTGCAAGACTGTAGGCTCTTGCGGAAACAGCTGCATATGACTCAGTACGGGGCTTGATAAATCGGCCCCTACGTCTAATGCAAATCAAATTACACTGTTTTCAATGCACTATACCTTAAATTGGGTAATTTTCTTATTCATAGGTTTTCCTTTCAGAGTAATTAGTTTTTTGAGTATTTTGATAAAAGTTTGCCACCTTTTAAGTTGCGAGAAAAAACAATGAGAGAATTACAGTGTGCCCATGGAACGCCCATGTTTAGCCCATTTTACAAAAAAAATACGCTTTTTATTTTGTACATCCTGTGTACTTAAAGTAAGATTTACGCTGTGCATATTTAATACAATTTATTCCTGTGTAATTTACATACAAAGTTTACATTTTTGATAAAATACGATTTTTGTTGAACAATTTTGTTAAGATTTTTGATGCACCTTACAATACAATTTTTTCCTGCGTATGTATGAATGGTTCAATTATTCCATTTGTATGAATTTTAATTTACAATGTTTATTGTGCACTTATTTAATATAAGCATCTCCTTTCCATGCGAAAATGCAATATGCACCCCTTAGTGAGACACCCTGTTTTTAGGGTAAAAAGTGTCTTTATATAATTCCACCAGGAAATAGAAGGACTGGCGAGCATTTTTATATAATCTCACCAGTCCAGAGATCTTTATAGAATCGGGCCTTTAGTTTGAATTTCAAACTAATAGATTTCTTTCTGACAAATGTTAAAGTTAATTCTATTTTTCCTTTCACTGCATCATGTGACAGCCATTAGCCAATCATAAAATGCATATAAGTATATTCTGTGAATTTGTGCATATGGCTCTGTAGGATCTCGTGTTTCAGAAAGTGTGCAAAAAAAAAAGACTTGTGCACATTTAGATAATAGAACTGAATTGGAAAGTTGTATAAAATTGTGTGCTCTACCTGAATCAATAAATCAGTTTTCGAAAATAAACAAAATACTCCTAATGAATGGAAAATGCCCCTGTTTATTCTTTCAATATACCATACCATCTTCTAACCTAAATATAGATTCAAATAGAATGGGAGAGGAGCCCAAACCTATGGGAGAGGTTCCATGTTCTTTGAAAACTCTTAATGTAATGGTAGGAAGATACATATTAATTTGCATTACATGTCTTACCTTATAATCAAGCTAAAATATATATATATTTTTCAAATAGAAAAACTATAGGAGACATAATTTAACAATAAGACATTCTACCATTCTTATTTTAAAACATTTAAGGGACTTTAGCTCTATTTAAAGGGCCACTGTAAGTAAATATTTTCTATGCCTGTTACTAACTAACTACCCCAAATACGCTTTTTCTCAATAGCATTTCATTAACATATCTCTACCGTATATCAGAAATATTGTCTGCAAATTTAATTGTTTTCCAAACCCACTCCATGGGTATCCTTTGCTCTGTACTAATCCGCTTACAATACCTAGGTTTCAAAACGGCGCTTTAAACACAAAGTTATTGGTTTAAGTATTTTGAACATGCAGTGCTGAAAATAGTGGGCAGGATAACGTGACATCATCGGCGAATAAAAGATATAACTTTTAGAACGTTATGAAACTTCGTTTTGGAGAAAATATAGGTCAGTAGGTTTTAATTAATGTTTATTAACTTTAATATGTTAGTTGTTTAGCTTAAAAATTATAACAGAAAGTAATCCTTTAAATAAACCTTCAGTACTCTGGGTTAGCCCATGCAACCGGGTTCTTCAGTCTTTAATGAAATGAAAGTACCTACAAAAATCGACTCTTCCTGCTTGTTTACAGTCATAATAATACTTCCTCTCCATTTATGAGTCTTAAAAAATAGAGGACACAGACAACAGACACCTTTATTTAATTAGTGTCACTCACCTAACTCTCAGTGCTGAGCCCTTTCTCATACCTCACCTTATTCTTGGCTTAGAGTTGAAATAAGAATGTACCCACCTCCTGAGTAAGTGGAAAATTATTATGGACCTTGTTAGCAAATAGATATGATCATCTGTTAGCTACCTGGGCTTTTGACCCATCAACTAAGACACGTTATACATTTTACCTAATTATAGTCACTAATAAAAGGTTTCCTTTAAGTTTTTGTGATTTTGCAACACAATCAGTGGAAGTTCCAGAAATTAACTTACCCTGCAGAGCTTCCTGTAGACATATTTAACTTAATATTTTTTTTTTTAAGGAAAACCTTTCTTGCAAAATGCAGATATTGATTGTTTATTGGTTGCCATCCATTTATATGTGTTCTAATCTTCTATAAGTAAACAGAGTCCATTCTTTTAAAAAAAAAAAAAGAGTAAGCAAACCCATTTTCAGGAAATCCTTTATAAAATAAACCACTTAAGGGGATGCCTATTTTGTTAAAGAGGTGATTAAATACATATTTAGGAAGAGGTTTTACTGTTTTTATTAGATTTATTATTTAAACCCAAGTTAAAATGTACATTCTGAATCAATATATATGCCCTATTGTTAACTCAAATCAAGTTATAATGAAACACTGAATTTCTTTCTAAAATACTAAACTTTTCAGGCTGGAGAAATATGAAAAGATCCACCAATGAAGGAATGAAGGCAGAAATAAAAGTATGTAATCTAATAACACATTTTTAGGTCAGCCAAAATATATGCTTTCAAGTGTTCCAGTTCTGTCAGGACTGTATTATTGTGTCTTTATATGTATACATGTGTTGAGTCTCTGGGTAGATTTATCAAAGCTTCAACTGATAATACGCTGGAATCCCGCGTCAAATTTGACGCAAGATTGATCCACCGTAGTTAACAAAGCGTCAAGATCATCAAATGTTGAAATGTGTGACGTAATATACGCTCCCGAGATATCAATCCGACGCAGATCGATGCTTGAGTCATTCCAGATGTTTTGAATTCCCATTCGACTCTATTTGACCCTCTTCACAATTTATCAAACATTCAACAGGTACGCTCGCGTCAATTCCAATGCAGCATACCTATAATTCAAACCGCCACCCTTGAGGCCGCAAATGCCATAGAAATCAATGGGAGTCTGAAAACACAGAAAGGTTATGTTCGATGCTGCAAGAGAATTAAGCATATTAAATAATAAAAGTAAATTAGAGACTTTTTTAAAATGTTATACTCTTTCTAAATCAAACAATATTATTGCTCCAAATTTGGTGCAAAGTAATTGATTATGTTACAACGTTGTCTCTCATTACAAAGCAAGGGGACAATATTATTGCTCCAAATTTTGTGCAAAGTTTTGCTCCAAATTTGATGCAAAGTATTGCTCCAAACTTGGTGCAAAGTATTGCTCTAAATTTGTTGCGAAGTATTGCTTCAAACGTGGTACACTAGTAGATAAAGAGATAAAAATGAAATAAATACATAACATAATATAGCTAACTTCCTTTTTTATAAATCTATATGCACCATGTTTGAGGCATGTAATACAAGTCCCACTCTCCACTTCGCACCAAATTTCACTCAACACTTTTCGCACCATATTTGACGCAATACTCCTAAACAACCCACAAACTAGTGACATTTTCCAATACTTTTGATTGGGAAATGCATAATCACATGATTTATGACATTAGCCAATCTGATTTAAATATACATTTTCTACTATCACTAACGAATCAAATTGCTCGATCACTCATCAGAACTTACAAGTGCCATTTGTTACATTGTGTATTATACTTTGAAAGTATGTATATGTGAAATTAGTATTAAAGTTAATCATTGATGAGGACATTAGGACACAGTGTAATATTTTAGACAATGATTTTAAAATTTGAATGATGTTTGATTCAGTATAATCTTAAGCTGATAGCTCAAAGGGATAGTTTACCTAACATTAAACTGTCATGATTCAAATACAGCAGAAATTAAAATCACCTCTTTACTGTTATGCTATTTTCAGTGGTTTTTCTTCCTCCTCTTGAATTTCATTTTCATGAAGAAATGTCATCTTATATGCCAGCCCATTTTATAACACCTGTGTAGGGGTGGTGTTTAAAACTGGACTGCAATCAGGAGGGGTTACACGGGTGCAGAGAGAAAACTGGCCTAGCTCTTGAAATATCAATTGTTTGCAAATAAATACATATGATACCCTGATTACATGTTATATTCACAATTATTCCTGCTCAGATTAATAATACATTTACCCTATATACATATAGTGGTATAAATAAACACAGAGATATGAAAGACAACATTGTTTAGAACAAAAAAAGGAATTAAGGGACATGTATATATGTTTGCAAAAGATTTCTGACAACACACACATATATAGCTTGAGAAAGGGGCAGGAGCCCCGAAACGTTGCTCTAAATAAAGGTTCAGCCTTTGAAACAGTGTGCCACCTTTACTTTTTTGATCAACACACACATATATATATATATATATATATATACATACAAGTATGTGCACAGATATATGTACAAATTCTAGCATTAATAATCACTTTAAAAAAAAAAACATGAGATAGGCATATCATGATTTCTAGAAATACAAATACACATTAATTTATGTAAAAATATATATCAGTTTTTTGCATAACAAATACATAGAAAAATGCATTCTAAGAGATATTATTGTTTGTTCAGGTATAAATCTAGCTATTTCTTGGACATTAACAGTTGAAAAATAAAAGATTAGCTTTAGAGAAATGTGCTTGTTCATGGACAGTAATTAAATGGTATAAATAAAGTTGGAAAAAACAGAATATCTGCGACATTGATGACTCTTATTTATTAACTGTCTGATGGTCATCGCTACATACTTGATGCACGTGTTTTTGACAGACTTTTTAATAAATAAAGCTGTCGTATGTAGATTCGCAGCAGCATTGCCTGGCGATGTCTTGCAAGCGTATTGACTCCAGCGAATGCGTTGAGATTGACGCAATAATAAATAGGCCCCTCTGTATTTACATGTCTATTGCTAGGCAAGCTCTATAATTGAACCAGGTGCGACAACAGAACCCAGTAAGCATGTGACTAGAATGACACCTAGGGAGAGACCATTCTGGCTAATAGTGTTTTTAAAGAGAAATCTCATGTGGGGTCTGTCAGGTAGGTAACAAAATACTGTCATGTTAAAATACAATCAGCAGAGTTTTAATTTTTGAGATTGCTGACTATGGTTGGGTTTAGATTGTAGTGGATGGAGAGTTGGGGGTTTAATTTTTCACTACTGGCTTATGTCTATGAAAAAGGTGCTTGAAAATATTTTATGAAGTACTTTAGAAAAAATAATTGGCAAAATTGACAGTGGGAAAAGCCACTTGAAAATGTAATAAACCTATATATTTTTTATGTATCAGCCTTACATTTGAAAACTCTGTTAAATCCCATCTAAAACACTTTACCAAACTCTATTAATGGATTTGAACACAACCACTGTTAGATAAAATGCAACACATATACTGTAAGCTACAACTGTGTAAAATGATGGACACCATGCAAAGACATGTTTTTCTTTTTATAGATATAAAAGTGGGTATTTTAAAATATGTTTGTTTTTTATGGATGTTCCTGTATTGGCAAAAATACTTTTTAATTGTATTCTTGTGGGATGTACCATTAACCAATGTATTTGAAGGAGCTTCCCCTAGTGACCAGTGAGGAAACATTGCTTTCAAGCGCATGATACATTTTTCACTTTTAATGTCCCTTTAAATCTATATAGGTCACACTTCTCAAGCCATGAAATCACTTGGTGAATAGGTTATGCATAAATAGTTCATAGTGAGATCCATTAACATATTTTTAAATTTAATTGAAATATACAGAATTATACACATTGAAAAATTTTTTTTAGAAAAAAAGCAACATAGGACAACTTTTTTTAACCATTTTTGTAGATTTTAAACAATGCAGTGATTCTAAACTATTATTAGAAACATAAAATAAAGACTTAATTTTTAATAAAAGATAATTTAGTAAAGATGATTTTCTAAACATAAACTATGATCCTAGATTTGTTTAATGTGAAAGTAAAATATCTTTAAACGCTTGAAGTTTTCATTCAATAATATATTATTTAGTAAAAGTGCAATTCATATACTACGGCATGCATTCCCAAATACATAGAAATTATATGACTGTAATTAGCGCAAAGCAAATAAAGAAATGACAGTTTAATAATTTTCTTGATTGTAATAGAAATGTATTAAAATTAAAAAATCTAGATTAGGTTAATATGTGTACTAGTTCACTAAAATGTTAATTTTCTTTAAAACATAAAATAGCAAATATGATTGTTAATCATTTAACTTATTAGAGATTGTTTAATAGAATGGTGTAATGTTTTTTTTAATAAAAAATATACAAAATCTATATTTTTAAATATACAACATATTTTAACTTTCTTGACAATGGCAGTGTTTCAAATAACAGAGGGCTACAGCTTGGAGACCTTAATTAGAAATAATGAGATATGCTTTGTAGGAACAGTTGTATTAGACTGGTAAATACATTGTTTTACATTCAGAAAGGTTAATGCAAATATATATACCATAGAAGAGCAAAGGACACATACACTGGAAGCTCATTATACCAGACTGACCCATAGTCAGGAAATGTTATTGGTTCAGAGAATTTTCTCAGAGAGTTTCGTTGTAAAATTACAAAAGATAAGCACATGCCTGTGAAAAATGCCAAACTAATGAGAGTGGAAAGTTGTTTGAATTATCCCAATGACCTTGCAGATGTGATGCTTATTAAGGTATCTGCATTGGATTCCTTCATCTTTTTTTCTCTGTCTGTCGGACTGCTATAAAGTTTTGCAGAAGCGTAGTCATCAGTCCGTGAAGGTGTCTCTGTCCTCTTTGACATAGCCAGGGCATTTTTCACATTAATTCGGAAAATCAAAACCAACATGCATATCCAGTTTTTGTTTGCGGGCATGTTTGCTAAACAGCGTAGGCGAAGCAGTCATATTTGATTAATTCACCAGTGGGGAGATTGCCGCTTCCTACGTGACAATCCGTAGATCATCGCTGGTAGTATGCCAGCAGCGACTTTAGTTCTAGAACACTGTGGAAAGTTCTTAATGGAGAATGTAAGCTAAATGATTTATAAATGCCTGTCAAAGTTTATTTATGGAGTCTCACAGTAGAGGCTTAGCTATGGGGTTATTCTGTGTATAATCTTTAACTCAATAATTTAAACTACTCTAATTTCAATGTAAAAAAGTATCTCTTATCTTGTCAAATCTAATAGTTAATGCAACACAGCACTGGAAAGTTGACTTATCCAGAGTGATAGCTTAAATTATTTATTATGTGTTTTAGATATAATACTAATATAACATGAATTGATGGGTTATAAATAGATTTTTTCTGTATTAAATTCTCTTTTATGTACAGTTTTCTAAAGAACGTATTAAAAACAGCTAATTTATTTGCTATTCGATGGGTAATATGTTTTGTAATGTGTTTTAACATATATATTAATTATAACAGATATTCCACAATTTTCAATTTCAGAAAATCTACATAACCATGCAATAGTGGAGAAAATATCTTCCTTCAAATGGATGTTAAAGGTAATTTAATATCAAATCACTATATGGTTAATTAATTGTATTGGTGTTTAGTGTTAAAATGTAAAAGTACAACCATTCATGTTAGATGAAAATGTTTATCACATTTCTTTCTTATTAAATAATGCCCAGAATAATACGTTAGAAATGTTTCTGTATTTAAAAAAAAGTGCAAAATTATAGACTTCTGCATCTGAAGCATTAAAATCAAGAAGTCCAAGAAAATAATCATTGATTATGTTATGAAAGTTCTAAGTCCTTTATATAAAGATTTACTTTTTGACTTCTTAACAACTGCACCATTAATAGTTTGATTATGAATGATGCAATTAAAAGGTATTTTATGTTAGGGTATTTAGTTTTGATATTAAATTATACTATAATGTGGCAAATAATATATTGACAAAAAGTAGGAACAAGAAAAACTCACAAGAAAGGCATTTCTTAGTATATTCAGTATCAAAATGTTTATATCTTAAATAATTCTAAATCTTTACACTATGGTAATTGTTTGGGGAATTTATGAACATAAATATGTATGTAGAAAACTAATTGTTAAAATTATATTAAACACAAATCAAATAGATATAATGTGCTTCAGTTTATTTGGTCTTAAGTTTTTTATTTTTTTATTAATACTAATAGGACATGTAACAAATCTGATTGTATGGTATACAACATATATAAACCCCAGTTTACATTCTACTTTACTGCTGTTCTATAAAACACCTGCTTCAAAGTTTGCAAGAAATAAAACAAAAAATAAATGAATTAATTAAATTAAATCACCTTAAAGTTATGGTAAACTTTAAATAATCAATTACCATAAAAGTAATCTTTCGCATTAAAACAGTATATGTGTACCGCTTTTTTAAAAATCCATTTGTGAAAGGGTTAAATTAGTTCATATAGTAATTTTTCTTTTACAATGTCATGCTGGCCCACATGGATGAACTCTTTTTTTAATGACAATTCCAGTGAACATCCAATCAACATGTGTGTCAGTTGACAATCTTGAAGTCCAGCCCCTTTAAAGCCCATAGAAAGCCTATGTAGAGAGTGGCTGTGACTGCTCTTGGTATCAAAGCCCAGCCAAAAGAGGAAATGAAGGGCAGCAGAGGAACAGACAATACCAATTAGGATTATAAACCTTTTATTATAAAATATATATACACTTTTAAAAAAATGTTATGTGGTTTTACTTGCAAACTAATATATGTTTTATTTCAACATTCTTATAGTCTGAAATTTACCATCACTTTAACATTCCTGCTTTTTCAAATAAAGATTCCAAGAGAATGAAGAAAATTGATAATAGGAGTAAATTAGAAAGATGCTTAAAATTGCCAGCTCTATCTGAATCACGAAAGAAAAAATTTGGGTTTACTATCCCTTTAATTTCTGATTAGTTCATATTGAAAACAAGACAATTTGACCATCTCTAATCTTCGATCTAGTACTACTAAAATGATTTATCTTTGAAATAATTTAAACAAAATACATTATTAATTCAACATATCACTATTAATTAAACCTATACATGTTACAATTTGTAATAACATTTAGAAAATTATACACCTTTACATACATTTAGACATTTTTCAAAGGTTGTGTTGCAAAAAGGCACACTATGAATTTGCATAAAACATGTAGCTAAAACTAATAAAATACAATATTTTTGCCACATGTGATAGGTTCAAGTGTGGGTTATATAATAGATTCACATGTGGGGGGGGGGTATACACACTTTTAAATTGATAGAAATATTAGACAATAAAAGTGACTAATTAATTTATTCTATAAAACTTTTTTATATAAAATATATATTATTTTTCAAGTAGTACATTACTTTGTATTCTTTTATAGTTAAAAAAATACACATGATAAAAATAAAAATATTTTTTGCTTAAACTTTTACTTTATTAGACTTATTGCTAGTTATAATTTGAGTCTCTTAATTGAAAGTTTTAAAAAATACATATTGTTTATCTCCCAATTGTTGCAGCTACAACTGAATATTTGTTTCTAATTTACTAAAAAATTTAAAATAATAATAATAATAAAATGTAGTCAAGAACTAATAACATTGGGAAATTGTGTGTATTTTGATTTATCTATTCCCTTAATTAATTTCTGTTATAATTATTATTCATTTCATTAGTTTTAACTTTTTACATGAAGAGGAAATAATGCATAAATATTATATTAGGTATATTTAAAGCTGTTTAAATTTGTTTATTTTAAAAATATATTTTGAAAAATGCAGTTATTTTTCAAATCAGTGGTTTGTTTTTGTAAAGTACTTAACAATAAAATAATATAAATGCTTTCCTCAGTTATAAATTTCTATTTTCTTATTCAGCATTTATAATCTGAAACAGATTATGCATAGTTAGTACATCATTAAATGAAACACCTATGTTAGAGGGACCCTTTAAATTCATTCAATCAGCTAAACAATATATATATATTGGGGTTTGTAAAACAGACCATAAGCATCTTCAAATATTATTTTACTTTTAAAATGAAATCATTTACATTTATATCCAAGAAATCATCAACTTTTTTCTTAGTTAAAAGATAGAAGTGTCAACATTAATCACAGTTATTGTTCTTGTTTATTAACATATTTACACATATATAAAAGGTTTGAAACATATTATAATAGAAATTATAATTTACAAGATTCGACATTCTTAATGACAAAATAAGAAATATGCAACATGTCACTATAAAAAGGGTTTAATAATCATTAAATAAATTGTATATTATATGTATTTAGTCGAGTGGTTTACCTGCATAGTATATTGTTTTTTCTCTCATATATTTATATCATCTATAGTATCCAATCATCTAATATTTTTTTATTAAGCATATTAGTAACACTTTTCTATTCAGAGGTATCAATTAATAGAAATGGATTCAGATTATTTATAAATTATTGGGGGCATAAATAAATAATAATTAGTGACAATTGTTTTAGGTTTTAAAGTCTCATCATTATCCTTTGCAAATCAACCTGGAATGTATATGTTCATGTGCAAATATTGTTATATATGGTATCTAATATTGTAACATTGATAGGTTTAATTAGAATTGTGATAGGTTTAATTAGCATTGTGTAAAAATATAATTTCATTTTATTAAATCACTAGTGCAGTTAAATAATGAAAATGTATATTTTTCTAATATGCCAGGTTATCAAACTAGAAAATAACTTGACATTCAATTTGAAAATAACAGCCATAACATTATTCCTATAAGTAAAAGATGAAAAATAAGTTTTGAAATATTCATAACTTTTCAAAGAAAAATAAATACAATCCCTTCAATCGTAACACATTTGAGGTTAACCAGTAGCAAAATATACTTTCCCAAGTCATTCTAAAAGACAGATTAATTAGGCCTCTAACACATTTGTCAGAGTGATATTGGCAATAGAGTAGAAGTGCCCTTACTTAAACCATGTACATCACCTTCAGATACAGATATATTTCCTTCACTTTATCATTATTGTTATGTTGCTCTAGTAAAAACACTGGCACAACTACTATAACTTCTCATGTGTACATTCCTATGAACATCATCTTTACTATAATATTTCATTATCAATATTATTAATTCATATAATCAATAGGTCTTGCAAATTGATTTTGCAATTATTCAGTTAAAATTAGTTATATTTAGCTTAACTCTTTAACTGTTAAACCATTTCCACCCATGAGCTAAGCTGTTTTAGAGTTTCTAGATGCTGCTCAGAAGCTGCTCACATTTATCTGTAGGCAATTTTTCAGCGAGAAACCCCATGTAGCATTTTTGTTTTCAGCACACCAGCAGATTCCAACTATACAATTGCTTTATGTATATATTATGACATGTGATAACTCTGCAAAAAAATGTGTGAAATAAATGTATATTTTTATTAACATTTAATTTAAAAAATGTGCTTTTTATTTTAACCCTTTAGTCTAAAGAAAAAACCATGTTATCCTCATATAACATAGTCATAGGTATAGTTATACAACTCTGATATGCATGTAGGGTCTCCTACTCAAATAAATGTGCATTTATTTATGCCAAGTGATCTCTATTATCACATGGATCACATGGGTGTTAAAACTTATATAGGGGTTTTATTTTAAAAAGATACTTTTGAACTTTATAAAAAAGGGGTCATGGGGGTCTTTTTGGTGGTCTGTTATTTGTGCAAAGTATGTTTTAAACTGTTTCATTTTTAATTCTTAAGCCCTAAGACACATACCATTTGAAAAAGCAGAGTTGTGAATATTTACTCTTATCTAGCTCTTATAAGCTTTGTTCACAAGTCTGCCACTTCTGGAAGTCTGGGGCTTTTTGTCACATGGGCATGGTCATGTCACCGGCATCCCCATATTACCCCCACCGATGCTGATACTCTATATTTAAGACATTAACTAATGTGTTAAATATGCGGACAGGGTAGGACTCCAAATGTTTGGCCCAGTTAGCAATTTTAATTGAGTGGCCTTGGTATAGTAAGTTAACGTTTTGTCAAATTTAAAATTTTATATTTTACATTTATAAAACAGGGGAAGCAAAATAAATATGAAATCATAAGAAGGCTGTTTAAAATGCACATTCAATAAATCCAAATGATGTGAGTGATATACATAGAAATAGGTCATTTATATGTTCATTCATCATTTATCAGAGTTTATAGGAACAAATGCTGTCTGGAATTTCATGATCGCAACATACACATGATTTAATTAGATGCAGTGTTGCTACTGCAGTACTTTGCCATTATTGACAGGTGAAGTGCTGATAGTGTAGCATTTTGATGAGTGTCTGCCCTTATTAATAATTATTAATAATTAGTTATTGCAATCTATCAGAACTTATCTATAAAAACATCACATGATGACAGCTAAGATTATTTTTTGCTTCCTTTTTTAAACCAATGTATAGAAAAGACACTATTTGAATCAGTAAAACTTTTCAAATTAGTCAACACTTTACCAGGAACATTTTGTTAAAATTAACCAAATAACAGCAAAAGATACATAGCCAAAATGAAATGAAAAAACAGATGACTAATTAACATAATGCTGATGTTGCTTTTTAATGGGTTTGAATATAGTTTTTTTAATTTACATAATAATATCAATTCATGATATGTATACATGATATGTTAACAATTTCATATAATAATATTATATTTAACATTTTTAATGGATGATCACTAGATTGCAATCTTAAATAAAATCTTGATGATAATATTTATATTGAGTTTGAGCTTCATAATTTAAAAAAAAAATGATTTTAGCAATATGTTTAATGTTTAACTATGCCAAAAAAACCAGGATTCTCAAAATATTTAATATTAAAAAAAAAGAATAAGTAAACAAGTATAATTTAAAATGCAACACAATGGGATTTTAAGAGATTGGGTTTATTACATTTGAAAATTCCAAACAAGCTGCTGGAGAAGTGTTTTCTAAAGGATTGAAATAGCACTGTTGAATTCTCCCTATGCATGGTAGAGAGAGTGATATTGTACTACAAATGCATTAGAAAAACTTGTGATAAATGGGGTATCACAAGGTTTTGTAATAAATTGGGAATGTCTTCAAATGTGGAAGCCCTTTAAAAAATCCATGCAAAGACTTCACATAAATGGGAACTTTGATAGACTGGAATTGGAGCCACCAGTTACATTGGGTGACATGCTTTCTATTTGCTTAGAGGCTGCTAAAAATGTTGTTGTAGAAAAGAGTTAGCACTGGTAGGTAGATTTTTTTATTGCATTTGACATCAATACATCAAGGTGGAAATTTAGAAGGTCATAACTAAATGGAATATTAAATCCTCTTTAGTTAGCTTGGGGTTCAGTATAAGTGCAGAATATCAGTGTAGTCCTCAAAAAGATAATTTTCTATAGCATACTGATGTTTCCTACTTATGCTGGAGAGCAATGTGCCTTGCCAGAAAAAAAAACATTGTTTAATAGCAGTGTAGGCAAGGCAAGTATTTTGTTATGCAGTATGTTGTGAGACAGCATTTTTGAAAGAAGTGTTTCATTGCTAATGTCACAAAAACATACATTTGGTCACCAGCTAAGGGACAGAAGTTCAATATTTTTTGTACTTTATATTGTCTTAAATATATTTAAAATATATCTTATGTATGTCTTCAACATAAACCTACACTTTACTGTTCCAGTTTTCTCTTTAAGACTCTATTTGATATATAGACACCCCCCCCCCAAATATTAGCAATATTCTTGATTAATGTAGTCAGAGATTTCATGAATTATGGGACGCATTGATAATGTCTTTAATTTTAGATTATCAGATGCAGTGTACGATGTGTGAATGTATCATTCAATGAATAAATAATGAGTGAGAGTTTAATTGGTTTATTGTTGACATTTTTGTGCACACAAATATTATTATTTTAATATATTTTTTAACACTACAGAAAATCTTCTGATGTACGAAAATCTTTTGATGGATTAACAGTTCTGCTTTTTTTTACAATTTTTTTTTAATTTTGGGTTTATGTCAACTTAATATTTTGAGCTTTTCTTTATTTTTATTTTTTGCAGTACTCATGGTGATATTGAAAATAAAAGTATATTTTAACTATTACAGTTAGTGACCCCATACAATTTTGTAAAACTTAAATTTACACTGGGGAGCCTCTTCTATGTGTGCATAACCATAAGCTGGTAGCCAAGCAAATATTGCAGAGCTTTTTCTCTTTAAAGAGTAATATAGTATAGTCAAGATTTTATTGCTGGATTTAATTTTATTTTAATAAATTACAAGTTAATAATATATATATATATATATATATATATATATATATATAGTGTTTTAGAAATTAAATGTAAATAAACATATTTGGTAGTGAAGCATGCAAAGTCCATGGCTAGTTAATTATGTTTATCAATAAGGGCATCTTGGTCTAACGTTGATTCAATATCATGTCAAAACTTTCCGGCTTCTACTAGCATATCTAACACTATCAGCTACTTTAATCTTAATCATATTACTTTTTGTTGGAATTCCAGAGAACCTTCATATTTTTGTACATATCTACATTATTTAAAAAAAACTACTACTTTGTCTCTAGATAGATGAATAGAATATTGTGTAAAATGTGCTAAAAGAACAAAAGCATAAACACATTATAAGTGTCTATTAAAATAAATAAATGTTTTCTTACTAAAATTGTGTCTTTGTGTGTGTTTATGTACAACCATCACTAAAACAGAAATGTATTTTAGAAGAAAATAAACTCTGCCTTTGAAAAGATTTTAATCCGTTGCTTTTAAAGCTAATTACTGTTTTTCTTCAAATGAGTACACTTTTCTTATCTTTGAAGATGCATCTAAACTGGTGTTCCAGTCTGAAATTTGTTTCTCAGTATATTGTTTACTGTTGTGTATATCATATGAGTGTGGTTGTTTTTTAAAAAAAAATGGGTAAGAGCTATCATTTATTGTCATATTATTGGTATTCTTCACCCAACTACTGTTTTAGTGGTTCAACTGCTTATTCATCAACAGAGTGTATTATTTTTATTCCTATCACTACACGTAGATATTCACTACTGGAATTTTTATCTTTTTTCACAAAAAATGTATTATTATTATTAATAATTATAAAAATAAAAAGGACAGTATATATATATATATATATATATATATATATATATTAATATATTTATTTACATTCCAATTTATGGTACATTTCAAAATAATACAAATAAAATATGACATACATTGTCGCAAAAAAACAAGCACCTAACCATACTACATGCTGTACAAGGTCAGGAAAACAGAAAATGTAGGTATATGGCAATATGCAGTATTATTAAACAAAACAGCATTTATCATAACCGTATATTGGAAAAATTTAACCCCTGTTTTATTCCCCTACAAGTACACACATAAATAAATAAAAAAATAAAAAGAAGGAAAAAGGAGAGGGGGAATAGAAAAGGACCACCTCATATGTACCATATCAGGATTATCAATATATACTGTATTTAAAGAAATATTAAAATGGTACTTAATGTATAACATTTAAATGTATTTCTTTAACAGGCATACTCTAAATTACCTTATTATAAGTAGGCTTTAAATAGAAACCTTTTTTTTATTTTGAAGATATTTTATTATAATAATTACATATAAGTGAATGTGTCACTAGCTGCATGATATTATATACAGATTTTTACCATTTCAATGACTTCACAAGGAAAATACATTTTAACATCTTTAAAAAGTCTCCATTAATGTACAGTATGTTTTTTGAGCTCTCCTATTACAACGTTAAATTACAAACCCTTTAGGCAGAGGTCATCTATATTATTTATTTATTTAATTAATTATTTTTTGTATGCATTTATTTTCCTTTTGTGCTATGAGACATGACAATATCTTCCCACATCAAAGTCCTGTAAATTGCTGAATGGATGTAGGTTCTATAAAGAGAAAAAAGAAAGGTCAACACTTATCTTGATATAGTTGCTTCAACGGAATTTCCGGCTGCTCCAGTGGACTGTGCAAATAATTCCAAATGCAATTAATCTAGAGATAGGTCCATTGTGTTAGAGCAAAATCTTGAAAGTTTAATATGACATATTTGTTTTACTGTACATAAATTAAGCTACACATTCAAACAATTCTTAATATTTCTATATATCATTTTAAGTGAACAGCATATTCAATGTAAACTGAACGCTATAATACAATCTCTGCTAGGAAGACATTACAGGCACCACAGCAAACTGCAATAATCTTTAGGGTGTAGCTTCAAACTAAAGCATTCAAGCCTAGATCAGAATGATTAGCAACAATTTGCACAAAGAGAGGGCTTGTAACAGTAAGGATGATGGTTTCCCATTCAAATCTAATCACAGCAGGAGAACAAAGCTGTTTTCTTAACCCTAACAAGATCTGTCATTAAAAGTTACTGGAGCTTGACTTTCTCTTTTATTGGCAATAACCCTTGGCCAATGCTTTGGGTCAAATTTTCTTTGGATGCAGATGAGTAGTTGTCCTGCTGTTTTTTACTGTTTTGTTTCTTTCAGAGGGATAATGATGAGAGGACTGTTCTAGTTCAGCTGGCAACTGGACAGAAAACATAGGGCTTGACAAACCATGGCAATTATCTCCACAAATAGCCGTCTCCAATCATTCATAGCATTACCCACTTTCTGTTGGGAAAAACTAAATTCTCCTTCAACCAAGTAAATATGATTTTGTACTAAATTATTAATAAACATTGCATTGAGAAGCTTCACATTAGATATCAGATTTTTTTTTTTTAAATCTAACATTTTTGAAATTTAATTTTTGTTGCTCAAGGAAATATGAAGTCCAAACTCATGTGAAAAACATGTTTATTGGGCAGCCAATGAGACTTCAGCTGCTAATTTATTCCTATGCAGAGCAAGTTTTCTCCATCTTGGATATAAGCCCTAAAATGCAAAAAGAAAACAAATGCAACATTGGTAGTAAAAACATATAAGTTATGATACAGTTCAAAAAAATTCTGCAAGGTGACTTTGTCAATTTAAAAAAATCATTGTAATGTTTTTTATTGACAATTGAATTGAAGTCAAATAAATTAAGTATTTTATCCAGCAGGTGAGACATTTTTGTTCTTTCATTTTTCTGTAACTAGTACATAAGATGTTACTATAAAATAAATACACAGTAAACAAACTTTTATGGTGGAGGAGTAAGAAGGAAATGTCACCATTTGACATTATAATAGTGACTAGACAGTGGAATAAAGCTTGAAGGTCTTCTAAGTACTGATTTTCAGTAAGGAGGCATACAATTTTATTGACGTTTATTATAAATAGAAATTAGGATTAGAGAGAATAAATTGTTTATTTTGTTTCAAGAAGTTTAAAACTGGTTTCTCACTGGTGAAGATTTTATGATATTATACTGCATATAGAATTTATTTAGTTCATACATGAGTTTATTTGCATGGAGATATCCATAATGACACTTTCTGGAGAAATTGTAAACAAAATGGAGGGTTCTCATCAAATATGTCACTTCAATGGTTCCCAAATAATGTTACTATGATGCCTTCATGGGCAGGATATGGCCACATCATTCTTATATTTCCAAAATGCAAAACCTTATGCATTCTGGAGTATTTTCTCTAATAAGACTGTCCATATTGCCAAATGTTTTCACCCATTTTAAGATTGTCATTAGAATCTTAAAATATATATATTTTTTTTTCATTTTTATTTGTATCCTTCATTAATAGTTACATCTGATCGATTCTCAAACAAAAAGAGATAATATATATATGATCACATTATTTCTTTGATCTCTGTATACATATTGGGCCAGTTTACGAGCGGCGGGCTAACAGTTATGCACCAGCGAAATAGGGTTTATTGCTTGTGTTTGCACGAGTCGAGTTTCACTCTCATATTACAAGTTGAAAATAAACACGAACACATGAGCGCAATCGTGATTTACGCTACAATGATTACCGCATTTTCAAAGCTCAAGTAAACTGTTTTGCAAAACAAAAAGTATGACAAAACACACCAAAAATACAATTAAATGTACAGTTAAACTTATAATAATATATAATAATATTTATATTTTTTATTTTTAAATGCACAAAAAAGTTATAAGGGCTCAAAGACATGAGGTCTCAGGTTTTAGGGAAAAAAGGCAGGCAAAGGGCTTTAACATAGATACACATACAGGGCCGTCTTTAATATTGACTGGACCCTGGACAAACATTTTCTTGGGCACCCCCCATGCAATTTCGCTCTCCACCCCAACATCCCAAAAAACAACTAAATCAATTTTTTTTTTAATTATTAGCCCAGCAGTGGATTATCCACTGCTGAGCTAATCATTTAAAAAAATGAAATACATTGCAATATGTGAAACTGGACCTAAGCAGTACTAATATGTAAATAAATATATAAATTCCTCCACTGTGGAATCATTTAATATTCTTTTGAATGTGATTCTGGTGTGAGGTTAGCTGATTAAAGAGATTTAGGGCAGCCAACAGGAGCAAAGCAAGGTAAAGACTGAGGAGGAAGGATGGAGGTGCAGTATAAGTTTACTGACTGGAACAGCAGAACTACTATGGGAAGCTGTAAAATCTGAGACAGAGCGAAAACAAAAACCATACAAATAAACCTTACACTAATGTGTGAAGTATCAGCATGACACTATACATCAGCCACAGCAGCACATGTTACTTCTTTGCTAGGAACAAGTTCCCTCTCACCCTGCACTAGACAATGCTGCATGGGGAGGGGCGTGTGCACTCACTTATTCTTCCCACTGACACCTTTCTACAAAGCACTGTTCCCCTAACAAACTTCAGTTAGTTGATCTTAGGGCCACAGCAGAAAGAGCAGGGCTAAGGGGACCAGCAGACTGGATGCTGTCTGCCCAAGGCTGCATGGATACAGTGTGAGATGAGTCACACAGCCTCAAGACTGAAGAGAGCAGTGTATGCAGCTGCACAGATGCTCAAATCCTCACGTGCTTGCCGCTGCAGCTTTCTGCTGCATGCGCCTACAGTCAGCCCTATCCAGAAACAATCACTACCACCAGAGCAGTTACCTGGTAACAGTGGTAACCCCAGTAGGACTTTTTATCATGCAGTGGGAATGGCTGGATGCCGAGTTAGGGCTTTGCATTCAGTGCTGCACAGTGCACACCTAAAACAGCAAATGGCAATAGCTTGGCATGTCACATGACACCGGCACGGTCTGGCACAGTTTTTAAAAAATATATATATAAGCAGAGTACTTTTGACTGTGACAGTATTAGGACTGAATGTGTGTGTTCCCCATGTCACATCAGCAGTCTGGTATGAACCATAAAAAAATGATATACATGATAGATACACATATATGTACATGTCTAAATATGTATATGTATGTATATATATATATATACACATATATATATATATATATATATATATATATATATATATATATATATATACAGTATATAGATAGATAGATACATATAGATATATACACCACTTTATTAGGTACACCTGTTGCTTGATAACACAAATTGCTAATCAGCCAATCACATGGCAGCAACTCAATGCATTTAAGCATCTAGACGTGGTGAAGACAATTTGCTGAAGTTCAAACCAAGCATCAGAATTGGGAAGAAAGGGGATTTCAATTACTTTGAATGTGCATTGGTTGTTGGTGCCATACGGGCTGGTCTGAGTATTTAAAAAACTGCTGATCTACTGGGATTTTCATGCACAACCATCCCTAGGGTTTACAGAGAATGGTTCGAAAAAGAGAAATATTCAGTGAGTGGCAGTTGTGTGGACGAAAATGCCTTGTTGATGTCAGAGGTCAGAGGAGAATAGGCAGACTGGTTTAAGATGATAAAAAAGGCAACAGTAGGAGGCGGAGCTTGGCCACGCAGGCGGATGGCCGTGTTTTAAACGAGCTCCTAGTCCAAAAGGCCAAAACGGCTCAATAACTGAGCAAAAGCGTAACTAAACAACCCTAAATATAACGGGGGAGGCAGAACTCACACACCTGCCCTTAACAGAGTTGGAGTCGGTCGCTGCCGAAACGGAATTATAGATCTGGAGCAACTGCAGTGAGCGGAGCGGGCACATCGTTTTCGCGCCATCAGCCAGACATTACACACCCGAGGTTTCTTCTGGTGGCTTACATAGGAGCTACGAACAGTGCATTGTTCTGATTTTACCAGCGGGCCACGGCTGGAAGGAGGAGGCATTTATCGGGAGTAACAGGAGCTGAGCGGCTAGAGGCATCTCATGTGAGTACAGCACGCACTTAATATTATACCACAAGACCTGCCATAACACACAGCAACAGCTACGACTCAAGTTTACTAGGGGACTGGAGCCCCCGTTCATGTAGATCCTTGCTTTGGCGCTCAGGGGTGCTAGAAGACATTGCATAGGTGCGACAAAGGAACAGTTATATCTGTGGGGGGTGATTCCCAAGCAGACAAGACAGGTGTGTGGGGCTCCCCCCCACAGACATTTAATCATTGTACCACTGCTAACGCTCTTTGCAATGGCGGGTCCCCCATGGTGACTGTGTAACCAGGGGCTGCTAGTATACACCGGACCAGATTAAGACTAAAAGCTATAGTTCTTGGGAGCAAAAAGTAACTTTTAATATTGGCCTGCTGAATGCCAAGAGCTCACAACGCAGCATTGAAGGTTTCTTCTGCCTTCCAGCGTGGGCCTTTTGTCTGAAGTTTAGGAGTGTGCCCGTTTACACATCTTTGTATGATAAAAACTCAACTAAGAGGTGATGCCTAATAAAAAACAAAATAAAGTAGACAAAGGAACACCAATAAGACCGCTTAGCAAGTACCTAAAGCAGGTGGATTCTAGCAACATAGCAGAAAAAGAGGACATTGGTCCCAGTGGGCAGACAATGGCTGCGCAATCTCAGGTTGAGGAGCAACAAACACAACATTACATCACCAAAAAAGATCTCAGGACCTCTCCACTAAGAAGGATATACAGAACAGTATGCAAGAAATGCGCACTTACTTTAACGAATTAAAGAAGGACATTAATGTCTTAGACACTAGAGTTACTCAAATAGAGGAAACCCAGAAAAAGGCCTTTATATCAACGCAACGCCACAAGTCAGAGTTACAACGCCACAAGGATATTATACAGACTCTCTCAGAAAAGTTAGAAGATCTGGATATCCGCGGATGGCGCAATAACTTAAGACTAAGAGGAATCCCGGAAACTATCCATCCACCAGCCATTGAAGGATGCCTGCAGAATTTATTCCGCACACTAAAGGGTAATTCTTCCTCAGCTGAGATACCACTGGAACGTGCTCACAGAGCATTGTGACCAAAACTCCCTCTAAAGGCTCCTCCAAGGGACATCATAATAAAGTTCTTGAATTTTAAAGACAAAGAGGAGATTCTTCGCTATGCAAGGGTCAAACATCCACTGCAGCATGCAGGCGTTGATATCCAAATCTTCTCTGATCTATCCCCAGCTACATTACAAAAAAGGAGAGAACTCTCACAAATTACTTCACACCTGAGAGCCCACAAAATACAATATCGATGGGGTTTCCCAGTCTCCCTGATTGTTACCTGCAATAACAAAGTCTACACCGTTAAGCCTGGATCTGATGAACAGGCCTTCCTGGCGGAACTTTCGCTGGGTAAGGAGCAGCAACAGAATAAATATACGGTGGAGACGGGCAGCTCTGAACCATCTCCTTTGGATAGCCAAACACCAGATGAGTGATAAACATGCCGATATCCATAGGCAACAAACTGCTTTATTGACTCAACTTGTTTTAAGGTTAATGTATGTTGTTTGAGACCAAGTTTTCTAGGCCACATTCAGTATATAATGGACCACCTGCACCCCCGGGAACTCTATAAGTATGTAGACACAGTAAAACCCTCCCTGGGCGAAATATATTGTAAGATAGGCCTACGGTCCTGATAATAGAAAACAGACAAAATAGGGCCGACAGACGTGGTCTTATTTAGCTAGTTGGCCTAAAAGTTTCTCCTCTCCCCCCCTTTAGTGGGTGGCTGCTGAAGGTGGCGTGTGCGCGTGTGTGTGCCTAGGCCGCCTAGAAATAATTTGATAAAGTTACAACCCCCCCTGTTTTTCTCTAGTTATGCTTAACTCAATAGTATACCCATGACTAGGGCCTTCTAGTTTATGGGCACTTTATGTATGATTGAGCAGTGGGACCTAATGGACTACTACCCTCATTGTTGATTGTTATACATTTATTTTGTGTGTAGATATAGATATATTGTCGATTTTCTAGATGTCACTGACTGTTTCACAGTTTTTCTTCCCAGAGTCCAGAGTGTTGGACGTACTACTTATTTAACCCTTTTAAATTTTCCCCTTCCTCTCTCTAACCAACTTCTTTCCCTCTCTTTCTCTTTCCCCCCCCCTTTTTTTTTCTCTCCCCCGGCTCTCTCTAGGATGGCTGGACAAAAGAGTAGATTCTCCACGCACAGTTTAACCTTTGCAACTATTAATGCAAAGGGCCTCAATAACCCGGGTAAGCGATCCATCGCTTTTAGAGAAATTATAAACTTGCACAGCCATATTTTATTTCTGAAGGAAACACACTTCCGTAAAGGAAAAGAACCCAGGAGGTACATCTAAGAAGTGTGGGGTAGGTATCTTAATTCCCAACTCAGTCCCTCTCAAAGTTACACATACTGAGAAAGACCCGGAAGGGCGGTTTATAGTCGTGTCGGGTACACTGTATGACCACCCAATTACACTATCCACAGTATTCACCCCAAACACAAAGCAACATAAGTTCATTAAAAATGTTTCTAAAACTCTACTAGATCACGCTAAAGGACCAGTATTTCTAACTGGTGACTTCAATGTCCCTTTCGAGCCGCATCTAGACACGTCTAGTGGCTCGTCCAGCGTCCCGGACACAGTGATAAAATCAATTAGGGCTACTATCTCGGAGTTAAACTTGCATAATGTCTGGAGGACAGTAAACCCATGTACAAAAGATTTTACCTACTATTCCCCCCCTTACAACAAATATTCCTAAATTGATTACATTTTCATGGACCCCCATAGGGCTAGATATGATTAGTACAAGTAAAATTGGTTCGATTTCCTGGTCGGATCAAGCCCCTGTTACTTGTTCCGTATTATGGCCTGACATACCTCCCACCACCTACATTTGGAAGCTAGATGACACTCTCCTTGACCAGCCATTAATTAAAACTGATCTCCATAGGTCTCTGACCGACTATATAGCACATAATAATCCAACACACACATCCCTACCCACTATGTGGGAGGCCCACAAATGCGTCATGTGTAGGGAATTTCTCAAGCATGCGGCTAGGCTATGTAAACAATACAGACTAAAACATTCGAGCCATCTACGCGCAATATCAACATTAGAACATAGGCATAAAGATGACCCACTTAATACAGAAATAGGGACCAAGTTGACACAAGCCAGGTTAGACCTTAAACAACACCTTATGGAGGCCTATCGGCACAAGATGCTATCAATTAAACAACATTACTACGAGGGGGGAAATAAACCCGGTAAAATGCTTGCCCATTCATTACGTAGACAACAGCTTAAGTCACATATACATTATATTAAAGCAATAGATGGAACCATATTAAAATGCAACAAAGGAATTGCTGATGCGTTTAGTACATACTACACAGCATTATATAATATTAATGTTGAGACAAAAACCCAAGCACAACACCTAGAGAGAAAACAGGCTATAGACAGATATCTAGCCACAATTAACTTGCCAAAACTCGGACGCTAACAAACTAGATGCCCCAGTTACACATGAAGAACTAAAACTGGCAATTAAAGACCTACCAAATGGTAAAAGCCCAGGGCCTGATGGACTGACCTCAAAATGCTATAAGACATTTTTCAAGTATTTAGCCCCTACAATGTTACAGCTTTTTAATGATTTAATAGAGAAGCCCCACCTTAGCTCCTCTATGCTAGAGGCACATATCAGGGTAATACCAAAGTCTGGCAAATCACCTACAGTAACCGAAAACTTTAGACCCATATCATTATTGAACTCAGATATTAAGATCCTAGACAAAATCCTTTCTAACCATCTAAACAAACATTTGCCGAGTTTAATCTCAACAGAGCAGGTAGGATTTGTGCCAGGCAGAGAGACTAGGGACAACACCTGTAAAGTGGTACAATTAGTTCAGTATGCCCGATCGCAGGCTATACCCGCGGCCCTCTTCTCAACTGACGCAGAGAAGGCCTTCGACCGTGTAAATTAGTTATTCCTGCGTCAAGTCATGAAGGCTATGAATTTCGGTAACGCATTCATGAACATGACTTTTGCGCTTTATTCCAACCCAAATGCACGTGTTAGAGTGAACGGAACATTATCGAACACATTCAGGATTGCTAACGGTACAAGGCAGGGGTGTCCCCTGTCTCCACTCCTTTTTGCTTTATCTGTTGAAGCCCTTGCGCAGAAGGTTAGAGAAAACAATAACATCACAGGAATAAGGGTAGGGGAGGCCGAATATAAACAGGGAAACAGGGGTTGTACGCTGATTATATCTTGTTCACATTAACAAACTTAGATGAATCTATCCATGAACTCCTAAGTGAATTACAAGCATACGGAACCCTGTCCAATTTCTATTTAAATCTCTCAAAGTCAGAATTACTAAATATCAATGCCCCAACAGAACAAATACACTATCTGTATACAGTACATGGCATCCCTGTCGCATCCACTAAACTGAAATGCTTAAGTATACATATAGCCCCAGACCCTCAAGACTTATTCAAAACTAATTACCTAGGCTTGAAAAAAATAAATAATAGGAGATCTTTCGTCATGGAGGAACAAAACACTCTCATGGTTAGGCAAAATAGGGGTGATCAAGATGAACATCCTCCCGCGTATATTGTACTTACTGCAAACTCTCCCAATACAATTACCAAAAGATTTCTTGCCCAATTTGCAAAAAACCCTAGAGCAATTCGTTTGGAGACGTACAAAACCACGAGTACCAAGAAAAATGATGTATTTAGCGAGAGATAGAGGGGGATTGGGGTTCCCTAATTTGATTAATTATAGGCGTGCAATACTCCTACAGAGGCTTATTGAGTGGTCACACAATACCACGCACAAAGCCTGGGTGTTAGATGGTCATATCTTTCAGATAAAGAACATGGGCACGTTGGCATGGATTCCTCCAGGGCTGCGCCCCAAGAAATTAAACAATTATCCCTTATCGATGGAGGTACTGCGTGAGTGGGACAGATCAATAAATACTAGCACACACCTGTCCTCTAGGTATTCCCCTTTAGTGCCAATTATAGAGAACCCAGAACTACCCTACAACCTCCTAGGCACACGTTTAAGCAACCCATACAGTCTGAGAGATGGCACATTGCACTTTGCGATGGAAAATGGCAAGATAGGCTCCCAAAAGCATCTGACAGAAAAATGTGGTGATGTTTTTTCCTCCTGGTTGAGATACCACCAACTCACTCACTACCTTACACACCACCGACACAAAGAGAATTTTTCTAGAACACTCACTGCGTTCGAGCACTTATGCACTACACTTGCACCACCATGACGGCTAATCTCCCTAGTATACAAACTACTATCTACACCTGCAGAGGCACAACTTCCGACGTTTCTGCCATAGTACAGGAGATACATTTAAAATTGTTATGTAGATGGTACCTGACACCAACAAGGCTCCACATGTACTTCCCAGCAGCGAGCCCACTGTGCTGGAGGGGATGTGGGGAGCATGGCTCCCTTCTTCATTTATGGTGGTCATGCCCTAAACTACAGGGGTTTTGGCCAAAAGTGTTAGGCCTTATGTCCGATAATTTACAGACCCTCATACCCAATACTCTGAAGACGATGCTCCTTCTTGACTTACCCAAAATTAGGGAAACACCCAAGAGTTCCCTACTACTCATTATGATCACTGGCGCTAAAAGATTAATTCCCAAAAAATGGAAGACCGGGGTCATCCCAACGGTCGGAGAGTGGACCTGCTCAGTGGAAGATTTACTCCAACTAGAGAGATTCCACTATTTTAAAATTAACCAGTTAAGCACCCACGAAATGATGTTAACCACCTGGAGACATGTTGCTGTGTAAAGAGAGATAGAAGTAC
Source organism: Bombina bombina (assembly GCF_027579735.1). Lineage (NCBI taxonomy): Eukaryota > Metazoa > Chordata > Amphibia > Anura > Bombinatoridae > Bombina > Bombina bombina. The sequence continues at coordinate 932,494,067 of NC_069502.1, read as the reverse complement.
TAACTACTCCTTCCCTTTTTTTTTCTTTTCTCTCCCTTTCTCTTCCCTCTCCCCCCTCTTTCCCCTCCTGAATGTGTGCTCCTCCCCTCCTCTGAGGGAAACCTAACATATATGATCTAGACTATGTTTTATCTACAGTTATAATATTTTGAAACATGTTAAAAATAGCTCAAGCAGGGTTCTCTAAGGGGGCGGAGCTAACCGCCAAAGTAACTGGACGCACACTACAGTAGCTCCCGGCTCCAGCAGTGATTTTGGGGTTCTTTTTGACTAGATATTATATGGCAAGTGGGAGATGTACTCTTAACCCCTACCTAAGAGCTTACTATACAGATTTGTGGAAGATCCGGGAGCATTTTTACAGCCCACTGTCAGGGCAGCTTGATGCGGCCTGGTTGCGAGGTGGCAGGATCATGGTGGACCCCTGCATGGCTATCCTAGCCCTTTTTGAGGACTATGACAAGAAGTTGATGAGCAGGCTAGATCGGCTTCTTCTGACCGTTAGACACCGGGATGCGGAAGAAGACAGCGCTGAGCCCTATGATCATGTGGCTGTGGCACCCGACACACACGTGGCTGCTGCTCGGGAGACTTCTGCGTGCCATCTCCTATCAATGTCTGCCTGCTCTTTAGAAACCGCTCTCACTCACGGGAGCAGCGGCCACTCGATACATACCCCGGGCCTGGGAACTGCGGCTGGTGCACAAGAGCTAAAGGAAGAAACAGCTGGAAGAAGAGCTGCAGCTGGGGTTCCTGAGCTGCCTGGAGAGAGGCCCGCGGTTACGTCTATGATGGAGGTTGCGACTTTGGAAGCAAGCTATCCTGTCAGGTGGGCTCTTTCTTTCCATTGCCTAGATTTGTGGTGCAGCCGCTCTGCTGTACATCTATTTCTGCTGACTTCTCAGGGGCCCAGAGGACTTGGCTGGATCACTCCTTATCAGACCCCCTATAGCAACAAAACTGGAGTAGGTTGATTCCTATTGCACTCTACACGGCTACAACCGTCAACCTAATAAAGTGTAAAACCCCAATGCAGGTTGTTAATTTCTCCTACTTCATGACGGCAATACTGCCTGAGACTTTAATGGGGAGACTTGAAATGGAATAAGTAACCGGGAGAGTGCTGCCTATACATTACAGCCTTTCGTGACTCTTTAAAGGAATAGATGAGTACTTCGAATAGGGTCACTGGTGTCTAAGCTTAATGTGTGATTGTCAGTAAGCTATTCTAGTTCATTACACAATTTTAATAGACACGTATTTAACTTGCATCCTTATAATGTGAAGTTTTGCGTAGCTTATCTATATGCTTATTTTATGTACTATGTTTGAGTTTGAAGTGACCTAGTTATTTGGTCTTTTACTAGGAATTCTGCACTTAGGTTAGGTTGCACATTCCTTTAGCTAATATGTCAGATTTACCTGAGAGGATGTTGGCCGCTACTCCTATAAGCCTATAGCTTCCCATTATGCTGCAGCCCTTCTGCTAGGTAACTAGTATTGTGTTTAATTGCTTAAAAGAAAAAAAAAAAAAAAGAGAAAACACCATTATAATGTACATATTATCTTACCTGATGTCTACCTATGGTGGGCTGGATTTCTATTTGATAAGCTCAATTCAGGGAATTAGCATCATTAATAACTCCTCTTTTCACATTAATATACAATAAGCTTGTCTGTGTCTAACAGTAGTTTGTAAAAATCTATCTATGGGAGCTGCTATTGTTCAATCAGATTCACATAGTCTACTACTTCTCCCGATTGCTGATGCACACCTACCATGTATTGCTAATGTTGTAATCCTAGGTCCCTGGTAGTAAACTCAGAAGCCATTACCCCCGCCATAGTGCTCTATGCTAGATAATTGGATAATATTGTTACTTAGTTTTCTCTTTATACAGTTATAGTCAAAATATGCATTTTTTTTTTATATATAGTTATTATTATGCAGCACATACAGAATGCCATTTATCGTGTGAGCCCTGGGGAACTGGCTATATCTGAAACCTCTTTATTATTCTTTCATCAATGATGGAGCTTATTTTATTGTTAGGTATGTTAATCAGCTCTGATAGGGTATACTAGTATGGGTCTATTCTCCGCCCCCACCACTTTTGTGCGGTAGGGATGAACACTCTTTCCTCCGCACTTCCTTTTGGCAGAGTTAAGCAGTCTCTGCCCAGTCTGAAGAACCATGGCTAAGCTTCCCCCTACATTTATGTGAAAATGTTCTTCGGGCCATAATTTAGGAAATTTTCCTTTGTTTATTATATTCTGGTTTTCTGAAGATTATCTAGAACATTGGGTTTATAAATGTTCATGTTTCCAGTGTTAATATCTAAATTTGTTTACAATGGCAACTGAGGTATGTTTTAGTGCATCACTGTTATCAGCTGGTAGAGTAATTTCTGTGCCCTATTTGAACTTCTATTTTTCTGTAAATGTCTATCTAATCCACAGTTTGTCTCTATTTCATGCACACTGAAATTGGTCTTTTTACTATATAAACAAAGAGGCAGCACTCCAGAGTATTGCAAATAAAAAGGATATTTAATCCAGAGTCAATTCAAATACAAACACACACACAGAGGTAGGAGGTAAGTGGGGGGCGTGTCCTTACGCGTTTCGTGCCTCCAGGCACTTAGTCATAGGATATTAGCCTGTTGTGCACGGCCTGACTATATTCCAACCTGAACCAATCACATCTGTGAATCAGGTCTGGAAATAATCAGGCAAGTGCAAAAGAGGCCAAGACAATTAAAAAGCAGTATCCAAGGACTAAACAAATCCCTAGCATTCTCTCTACTTAGAAAAGAAATAACTGGGAATTTATAGTTTAACAATCAGCATTTTAAATCTTACAGATCTATTAAGTATCATTTAAATATTTACCAATATTCAGTAGAAACGTTTTAAAAAATTATATACAAAGGACTTGATGAAATATGATGAATATGTAAGCATTCTAGGTTGGGCTAAACACAGACACATGATAGAGATATATTGTTTGTATTACAACTTAGTTTAATCTGTAAATAAACTAATGTCCCATTCCTTGTTTAAGCCCTGTGGTTCCCTAGTGCACAATGTAAAAATCCAAAATAATTCTTTCTTTGTCAGAATATTGAATTTATTACCACCCCTAGGTGGCAGGAACACTTTATCAATGGCTTTTACATTAATATTGGGAACATTAGTAAAGTGATACCAATTAAAGTGGTTTGCAACACTAGATGTCTTTACATAATTTTTAATATCTCTTTTGTGTTCCCCCACTCGTTTTCTCAGGGTACGTGAGGTCTGACCCACATATTGAACCCCACAAAAGTTGCACTGCAACAAATAAATGACAAAAGTTGAGGAGCAATTAATATAGTAATTAATTCTATAACTCAAACCAGTTATAAAACTACTAAAGCTGTCACCACCAGAGACAACTTCACATGTGCCACAATTTGGTGACAAACAGCAGAAGGTGCCTTTGCGGTCCAACCAATTCTTCTTCTTCCTGTCAGAGTGAGTGGACACCATACTTGGCGCCAGCATATTTCCCAATGTGGGCGCTTTCTTAGAAACAAATTTTATGCAACTCAGATATGGTTTTAACATCTCATCACCCTCCAGGAGAGTAAGGTTCCTCTTTAGAATTTTACAAATTTCATGAAATTGTGAGGAATACTGTGTTGAAAAAACTATTGAATCTGAGAAACCATCTTTCTTTTTATTTATATTTCTCTTGTTTCTTCGTACACAGTCCTCCTCTCTTATCTCTGAAAGACTTTTTTCTAAAGAATTCAAATTATAACCTCTTGCCTGTAGTCTATATTTAAGCTCAACAGCCTGTTTTTCAAATGATACATCCCTTGTCGCATTCCTTCGTAAACGAAGAAACTGACTTCTGGGTATAGACTTGATCAAATGTCTGGGGTGACACGAGGTGGCATGCAAGATTGTGTTCCCCGCTGTCGGCTTCCTATATGTATCAGTAAATATACTGTCACTTTGTACACAACCGACCAAATTTAAATCTAAATATTGGGCTTCACTCAAATGCATGCCACCCGTGAACCCCAGACTGAGTTCATTATCATTGATGTACTTCAGAAAATCCTCAAAAACAAAATCCCCCTTGACAACAAAGATCAAATCATCTATATAACGCATATATAGATGAATATTGTCCCTGAAGGGGTTGTTCACATTGTAGATTGCGTCGAGCTCCCACCACCCCATTAACAAATTAGCAAATGAGGGGGCAAACTTTGCCCCCATCGCTGTTCCACACGTTTGCAAAAAATATTCGTTGTCAAACATAAAAAAGTTATGGGATAGCAGGAACCCGACACAATCACAAATAAAAGCACAAAAGACATCAGAATAGTCAGTCCTGGTTCTGAGAAAAAAACTCAATTGCCTTTATTCCTAAAGCATGGGGGATGTTGGAATACAATGATACCACATCTATCACCACGCACCCATACCCCTCACACCACTCAACATTCTCAAGGAGTGTAATCAAATGACCAGAATCCCTGAGAAAGCTGCTCAAGCCTTGTACCAAGGGCTGTAAAACAGAGTCCACCCATTGGGACAATGGTTCGAATAACGAACCAATGCCCGATATGATTGGGCGTCCAGGAGGATTGACTAAATCCTTGTGGGTCTTGGGTAGGTGGTGAAAGATGGGCATCACAGGGAATACTGGAATTAATGACATCCTATCCATATCTTTGAAAATACCAATAGATATTCCCTCATCCACCAGCTTCTCCAATTTCTTCTTAAAGGCTCCTGTAGGATTTGAGCACAAGGCTCTATAGGTGACACCATCTGTCAATTGCCTTTTTGCCTCTCTCACATAATCTATCTTATTCATAACCACGACATTGCCACCCTTATCAGAAGATCGGATGACAATGTCATGGTTATCACGCAATTGTCTTATTGCCAGAGTTTCTTTGTAATTGAGATTACCATGTACTCGCCTGGTAGTCTCAGAATTTAAATTCTGACTGTATTCAATAATTTCTTGTTCAACTTTCTTTTGAAATGAATTTAAATACATTCCCCTAGATTGTGCAAGATAAAAATCCTTTGCAACCTTTTTCGGTTTGGTGATTCTCTGATCTCTGAGATCCATATCACCAGGATCCAAATCTCTTAATGTTTCTAGGACCACTCTGTCACCAAAATCAAAACCTATATCTGTAAGACCAGGAGTTTGTATATCACTAAACTCATCTCTATCACTAGACTCTTTACTGTCATCTACGTGTGTAGATACATCTACATAAGAGGTATCCTCTATACCATCCTGTGCATGAAAAAATCTCTTCAATGCCAGTTTGCGTACAAACCTGTTTATGTCAATAAGAGTGGGAAAAACAGTAAATTCATGTGTCGGTGCAAACCCCAAACCTTTTGATAATACACTAATATGCTCATTACTGAGGTCAAAATTGGACAAATTTAATACAGTCAGTTTTAATTCTTCTTCTTCTCCCTTTTTGAGCTTCTCCTTTTTTCTCCTATGACCTGCTCTTCTCGTCTTTTTCCCTTCTTGCCTAAAGGGACCCCTGTATTTTTAGCTTTAGGGTGCACTGTTGCTTCTTCTTCAGTCCCTCTGCTTCCAGATACCTGCAAAGACAAAGAGGGTTGGGGAGAGAGGGAAGAAGAGGAGGAGGAAGAAGAGTCCACATCACTGCTGTCTGTATTGACAGAATTTGGCTCTGATGTTTCGGCCTCGGTTGAAGAAAAATTGACTTTACGACTACTTTGACTTTTTTTCAAAATAGACTTTGGTTCTGAAAGTGGAGTGGAGGTCTTCATCCAGTGTCCCTTCTTTTTGTCTTTATCCTTTTTAGAAGAGTGGGCCACGGAATCTTCATTCTTATTAACTTGTTCTGCTCCCTTAGATGATGTTTCATCCATAGATTTTTTGCTGTTGTTTAGCTTCTTATTATTAGCACCTCCTGTGAAACGTCTCCTCCTACTCACAAATCTTGACCAGTCGTATACCTTGTTATTCATGTAATCCTCCAGGTCGATTATATTTGCGACCCTTTACTGTAGCCAATTCATCATCAGATTTTTTTACTCTCGTTTTCATCTGTGTCTTTAAATCTCTATATTTTTCATCAGTCATGTGTGACTTTAATTCACCTCTCAAAATCTGTATGCGTTCCTTTAGTGATGTTCTTTTCATATTTTTGCTTTTTACCAGGATATTTAACAGTGTAATTGAGCACAGAGTCAATGCATCTTTCCATTCTTTTATTAAAGATTCATCCTCTAGATCATATGAGGGAAACTTCTTTATTCTCAATCCCCTTGGGATCCTGTTAGCATTGATGTAATGCTCAAAAGCCACTGTATCCCACATCAGGCGCAAATCTGTTATTAAGAGTCTTTCTAACTGTTTAAATAAACTGGTAAGATCTTTTCTGACTGTATCACTGTTAGTTGAAAAGATCTTTTCAAAAAAGTCCTTGCGATTCTCCAAATTAAAAATCGTTTTATTCAAACTGATAGCCCCCTCCTCCATATTACTGTGTGTGTGTATAAGCAATACAAAAACTTTCACGTGAACTCCTTCACCAAACTAGCTCAAAATATTCACTTGCAATAAAAAAGTAGCCGTGATTATGATACAGCTTTCTGTTATAAAGTGATTGCAATCAAAGGATTTTACTATAAACTACATCAATATGTCCTCAATGGTTCAATGTAGTCTCTGGTCCCTCGATTGGACCTGTTTGTTTAGAGGAAGCTATGTACCTATAACAAGAAAATGAGGTGCCTGAAACAAATTGGCATGTCACTCCGATGTCTGTTGAAATTGTAATCTGTTTGATGTGACTGTTTGTATACGCTATTTTAACCTCAATAAAATAAAAAGTTAAAAAAAATAATAATAAATAGCTCAAGCATATGTAAAACAGTGTACTCAATCCCTTATTGATTGGATATTGTAGCATTTACAGAAAAATTGACATAAGAATGTTTCTTGATTATAACGAATCTCCTCACTATGTGACAGTCTTTCAAAGAGATTGTATATGGAGGATCCTATGCACTTGAGGAGATGCATGTTAATTATAGTGATCAATTTTCTTTTCTAATTGTATACACTGTTGATTTTGTTTTTGTTTTTTCATTTCTGACTTAATAAAGCTTGATTGAAAATAAAAAAAATAAAAAAAGGCAACAGTAACTCAAATAACCACTCGTTACAACAAAGGTATGCAGAATACCATCTATAAATGCACAACACATTGAAACTTAAAGCAGATGGGCTACAGCAGCAGAAGACCACACCAGGTGCCACTCCTGTCAGCTAAGAACAGGAAACTGAGGCTACAATTCGCACAGGCTCACCAAAATTGGACAATAGAAGATTGTAAAAACGTTGTCTGGTCTGATGAGGCTCAATTTCAGCTGTGACATTGATGGTAAGGTCAGAATTTGGAGTAAACAACATGAAAGCATGGATCCATCCTGCCTTGTATCAACGGTTCAGGCTGGTGGTGGTGGTGTAATGGTGTGGGGGATATTTTCTTGGAACACTTTGGGCCCCTTAGTTCCAATTAAGCATTGTTTAAATGCCACGGCCTACCTGAGTATTGTTGCTGACCATGTCCATCCCTTTATGACTACTGTGTACCCATCGTCTGATGGCTACTTCTAGCAGGATAATGCACCATGTCACAAAGCTCAAATCATCTCAAACTGGTTTCTTGAACATAACAATGAGTTCACTGTACTCCAATGGCCTCCACAGTCACCAGATCTCAATCCAATAGAGCACATTTGGGATGTGGTGGAACGGGAGATTTGCATCATGGATGTGCAGCCGACAAATCTGCAGAAAATGCGTGATGCTATCATGTCTAAATAGACCAACATGTCTGAGGAATGTTTCCAACACCTTGCTGAATATATGCCATGAAGAATTAAGGCAGTTCTGAAGGCAAAATTGAGTCCAAACCAGTACTAGCAAGGTGTACCTAATAAAGTGGTGGTGAGTGTGTATATACAGTACTGTGCAAAAGCCTTAGGCTACCATTAGATTTTTGTTTTAGCAATGGTATAATGACCATATATATTTCTCAGTATCTTTATTAGAATACATTCAGAAACTACAGAAAATTTGTATGCAGTATTAAAAAACAGAATTATTTTTTTAGAAAAACAGCTTCTATAGGCTAAAGTGGCAGGTATTTAGTGTGACCTCCCCTTATACTTGAGCAATAGCAGGAACCTGGCTCTCGTAAACCTAAATGGAATTGAACCCTAATTAATGCATTGCTATTTCATTTGGTAATGACTGCTGTGAAAAAGGTCTATTACACCAGGTTTGTGCAAGACATGCTTGAACAGTACATACCCATGTGGTATGAGATTAATTAATTGGAAGCTTGCTAATAAGAGCTAATTTCATTCACATTATTCCATTCAAGATGTCAAAGATCACAGCATAAAATCATACTTTTGCATCAGCAAGGCCACTCTCAAAGAGAAATCAGAAAACAAACTGGATACTTAAGATGTGGTATTCAAGCTGTTATAAAGAAATTTGAAGAATCAGGATAGGTCAAGGACAAAAAAGAAAGAAAAGAACACTTTCAAAATCTGATGTTTCTTCTTTGAGAGACCAGAAGAAGTCCAGTAAGGACCTGGCTCCGCATCTGGCAGCTTCATCGGGATGCCAAGTTGACCCTTTTACAGTCCAAAGAAGCTTGATCAGGAATGGTCTTTGTGGAAGGAAAGCAGTCTAGAAACCACTTTTTTGGAAGGGGAACAGGGTATAAAATCTAGGATATGCTAAAACTCACAAAGATTGGACTGAAGGTTAGTGGAAAAGAGTATTATGGAGTGACAAATCCAAGTTTGACATTTTTGGGTCCAATCATCAACAATATGTGAGAAGAAGAGTTGGAGAGAGATGGAAGAATGAGTGTTTGCAGTCATTAGTGAAACATGGTGTTGTCGATTTTGTCTGCATTGTTGGGATCATGAATGCTGAAAAGTACAGACAGGTTTTAAATCATCATGCCATTCCTTTTGTAAAAGGTAAAGCTTCCTAGCATCTCAGATTTAGAACTTGAAAAGCTCAATAAACCAATTGAAGAGATTCTCTAAATAATAAATTCAATGGGTTGAGGGAAAACGTTGGGACCGGATAACTTGCCATTAGAGTTCTACTTGATTCTTTTTAAAACAATTGTTCATACCTTGGGGAATCTCTATAGAGACTATTTTGAACTAAATCTTAAGGTTATGGACATAATTAACAGAGACAATATAATATTACTTCCTAAGCAAGGAAATATTTAGCGGAAATTGCCTCATACAGGCCAATTTCTCTTTTAAATCTAGACTACAAAATATTTATGAAAATATTAGCTGAAAGATAGAAATCTATTTTACCCAGGGTAATTCATCCTTATCAAATGGGATTTGTTTCTGTCAGGTCCTCAGAATTTAACATCAGAAAGATTTTGCATACTATTTGTTTTTATGACAAGAACCACTCCGCCCTGCCGGAGGCCTTTCTACTATCTCTGGATGCAGAGAAGGCCTTAGACAGGGTAGAGTGGAAGTTTATGTTTGAGACTCTGAGCAGGTTTGGATTAGAAGGTAACTTTTTGTAAACCATGGAATATATTTACTCAAAAGCGAAGGCAACATTGTTGATTAATAATGACCTATCTAATTGTTTTTCACTTACAAGGGGCACCCCTCAAGGATGCCCCTTATCCCCTTTATTGTTTGACTTATTTTTAGAACCCTTGGAAGTGAGACTAAGAGAATTACTTCATGGCATAAACATGGGACTAAAGTCAAACAGAACTCTTTTATTTGCAGATGATTTATTAATTTTTGTTACAGAGCTGATACTTTCTACACCACAAATTATTAATCTTTTAGAGGAGTATAGTGAGATTTTAGGCTACAAGACAAACTTTTCTAAATCTAAAATCTTGTGGCTTAAGAAGTCAGAAGATGATTTTACTCTCCCCTTTTCTGAAACTAGTTCACTTTCATATTTACGATTGTATATATCTGTATAACCTGGGAAGTGGTATGGGGAGAATATTTTGCTGATAATAAATGAAAGTAGAAACAGTTTAAGATGCTGGGTGGGGGGGGGGGGGACTTCCGGTCTCCCTGTCAGGAAAAATTAGTCTATTTAAGATGTTTATACTTCCTAAAATCTTATATGTTTTAAGAATGTTCCAACTGCTGATAAAAAAAATCAAGATCTTCTATTGTTTTCCCAAGACTTTAAAGGAGGCTTAGCCCTACCAAATCTGAAGAGTTACAATTATGCTGCAACATTGAGGCTTCCCATTGACTGGTTACATCAAACTAATAGGTTTTACATAGACCTTTATAGGAATTCTTTTGTTCTCCCCATTCGTTGAATTTTGAATTTTTTTTATACATGCCTTAGATAAAGATCTGGGGAATTATATATATGCTCATCCTCTTTATAGAGATATTCTCAAGGTTTGGAGAACGGTTATGAGAAGACTCGATACTAATGTAAATATTTCAAAGTGGCTTCCGGTAAAGGACAATTTGGGTTTTCCACTTAATTTCTCTACAAATGTCTTTTCATCATGGATCAATAACCATACATTATTGATAAAAGACTTGTTTGATCCGGCAACCAAAAAATTATTTACATTTGAAAAGTTCCAAATATAATTTCCGTTGGCTAAAAACAAACACAAATTTTATTTTCTTCAATTAAAAGATTATTCCTATCATTTAGGTAGGACCTATCCTTCACTATGACAAACTCACCCTCTATTAGATACTCTCTAACTTAAGAAATGGTCTATGTCATCAATATATAAAATAATCTAAGAAGAAGATGCAGCTAAATTAAATAGCTATCTATGTAATACATGCAGAAAATTGCTAGAAGTCCCGGATCTGCCATCTAAAATTCTTAAGAGTTTAACTACGACGCTTCATATGTTTATTTACTCCTATATGAGAGAATCCAAGTTTAGACTAATTCATCAAGATTACCTAACCCCCGAAAAAGTAGCTAAATGGAAGAAAGAAGTCCAAAATATCTGCGTGAAATGCTCACTTAGGCCTAGATTTAGAGTTCGGCGGTAGCCGTCAAAACCAGCGTTAGAGGCTCCTAACGCTGGTTTTGGGCGCCCGCTGGTATTTGGAGTCAGTGATTAAAGGGTCTAACGCTCACTTTTCAGCCGCGACTTTTCCATACCGCAGATCCCCCTACGCCATTTGCGTAGCCTATCTTTTCAATGGGATCTTTCTAACGCTGGTATTTAGAGTCGTTTCTGCAGTGAGCGTTAGAGCTCTAACGACAAGATTCCAGCCGCCTGAAAATAGCAGGAGTTAAGAGCTTTCTGGCTAACGCCGGTTTATAAAGCTCTTAACTACTGTACCCTAAAGTACACTAACACCCATAAACTACCTATGTACCCCTAAACCGAGCTCCCCCCACATCGCCGCCACTCGATTAAAATTTTTAACCCCTAATCTGCCGACCGCCACCTACGTTATACTTATGTACCCCTAATCTGCTGCCCCTTACCCCGCCGACCCCTGTATTATATTTATTAACCCCTAACCTGCCCCCCACAACGTCGCCGCAAGCTACTTAAAATAATTAACCCCTAATCCACCGACCGCAAATCGCCGCCACCTACGTTATCCCTATGTACCCCTAATCTGCTGCCCTAACACCGCCGACCCCTATATTATATTTATTAACCCCTAATCTGCCCCCCTCAACGTCGCCGACACCTGCCTACACTTATTAACCCCTAATCTGCCGAGCGGACCTGAGCGCTACTATAATAAAATTCCTACCTTAATTCCGATTGGCTGATAGAATCCTATCAGCCAATCGGAATTCGAGGGACGCCATCTTGGATGATGTCCCTTAAAGGAACAGTCATTAGTCGGGAGACATCGGAAGAAGAGGATGGATCCGCGTCGCCTGCTTCAAGATGGACCCGCTCCGCACCGGATGGAAGAAGATCGAAGATGCCGCTTGGAGAAGATGTTTGCCGGTCCGGATGTCCTCTTCTTGCCGGATAGGAGGAAGACTTTGGAGCACCGGATTATGGATCGCCAACCCCCGCTTGGGTTGGATGAAGATCTTGGAGCCAGGACGGATCGGTGATACCTGGATGGTGAAGACAAGGTAGGAAGATCTTCAGGGGATTAGTGTTAGGTTTATTTAAGGGGGGTTTGGGTTAGATTAGGGGTATGTGGGTGGTGGGTTGTAATGTTGGGGGGGGTATTGTATGTTTTTTTTTACAGGCAAAAGAGCTGAAATTCTTGGGGCATGCCCCGCAAAGGGCCCTGTTCAGGGCTGGTAAGGTAAAAGAGCTTGTAACTTTTTTAATTTAGAATAGGGTAGGGAATTTTTTATTTTGGGGGGCTTTGTTATTTTATTAGGGGGCTTAGAGTAGGTGTAATTAGTTTAAAATTGTTGTAATATTTTTATTATGTTTGTAAATATTTTTTTATTTTCTGTAACTTAGTTCTTTTTTATTTTTTGTACTTTAGCTAGTTTATTTAATTGTATTTATTTGTAGCAATTGTGTTTAATTAATTTATTGATAGTGTAGTGTTAGGTTAATTGTAGGTAATTGTAGGTAGTTTATTTAATTATTTTATTGATAGGGTAGTGTTAGGTTTAATTATATCTTAGGGTAGGATTTATTTTACAGGTAAATTTGTTATTATTTTAACTAGGTAACTATTAAATAGTTCTTAACTATTTAATAGCTATTGTACCTGGTTAAAATAATTACAAAGTTGCCTGTAAAATAAATATTAATCCTAAAATAGCTATAATATAATTATAATTTATATTGTAGCTATATTAGGATTTATTTTACAGGTAAGTATTTAGCTTTAAATAGGAATAAGTTATTTAATAAGAGTTAATTTATTTCGTTAGATTAAAATTATATTTAAGTTAGGGGGGTGTTAGTGTTAGGGTTAGACTTAGCTTTAGGGGTTAATCCATTTATTAGAATAGCGGTGAGCTCCGATCGGAAGTTTAGGGGTTAATAATTGAAGTTAGGTGTCGGCGATGTTAGGGAGGGCAGATTAGGGGTTAATACTATTTATGATAGGGTTAGTGAGGCGGATTAGGGGTTAATAACTTTATTATAGTAGCGCTCAGGTCCGCTCGGCAGATTAGGGGTTAATAAGTGTAGGTAGGTGTCGGCGACGTTGTGGGGGGCAGATTAGGGGTTAATAAATATAACATAGGGGTCGGCGATGTTAGGGCAGCAGATTAGGGGTACATAGGGATAACGTAGGTTGCGGCGGTTTACGGAGCGGCAGATTAGGGGTTAAAAAAAATATGCAGGGGTCAGCGATAGCGGGGGCGGCAGATTAGGGGTTAATAAGTGTAAGGTTAGGGGTGTTTAGACTCGGGGTACATGTTAGGGTGTTAGGTGCAGACGTAGGAAGTGTTTCCCCATAGGAATCAATGGGGCTGCGTTAGGAGCTGAACGCTGCTTTTTTGCAGGTGTTAGGTTTTTTTTCAGCTCAAACAGTCCCATTGTTTCCTATGGGAGAATCGTGCACGAGCACGTTTTTTAGGCCGGCCGCGTCCGTAAGCAACTCTGGTATCGAGAGTTGCATTTGCGGTAAAAATGCTCTACACTCCTTTTTTGGAGCCTAACGCAGCATTTGTTTTAACTCTCGATACCAGAGTTAAATTTATGGTGCGGCCAGAAAAAAGCCCGCGGAGCGTTAACAGCCCTTCTACCGCCGAACTCCAAATCTAGGCCTTAGTAATCCAGATCTGGGAAACCTGATTGTAAAGTGCCCAGATTGGAACAACCACATATGTTCTATCTAAAGTCTGTCTAAGAAAACAATCCTTCTTTTGGTCACGGATAAACTATGGGAAACTGAGAAAGAGTTTATATTAATAACAATATTAAATATTAGAAAATTAATCTTTGGTAACTGGATTAATCATAAAATTCCCTCTATCAGGCAAATTAAAAACATTTTAGTTAATCAGTTAATAATAGTGGCCTATGACTTTAAAATAAACAGGAAGAGAGATGTTAAGAGGCTTACTAAAACTTGGGGTAAATTTATTACGTATATGGGCATAGAACTGAAAAATCGGATATCACATATTATTAACGTACAGATTTAAAGTAAATCTCTTTCCATGAAAATTCAATAGTTGGGAAGAGGGTCGAGGGAAGAGTGAAGGGGGGGGGGTAGGTGTTCCCTCTTTCTTTTTTTTTTTTTTTTATAAAGCAAGTTTAGTTTAATTTTCCCTTGAATCCCCTTTCTCTTGTGTTTTTTAAAGTTATTAGATGATTCATTATAACTGTGTAAATGACATAAAGTAACAAGAAGATATTGTATTTTGTAAATTAATTTAATCTGCAATTCTTTTCTTCACTGTGAGAATTTTGTGTATTATATTGCATAATGAAATTTAAAAAAAAAGGAAAGCGCCTGATTGGGAATGGTTTTATTTTTCACCATGATAACGAGCCCAAGCACACTGCTAATGCAGTGAAATCATATTTGGAGAGAAGAACAGCTGATAAAACAATGACAGTCATAGACTGGCCTCCACAGAGTCCAGACCTGAATATTATTGAGGCAGTATGGGATCATCTGGACAGAGTAAGAAATAAAAGACAACCTAAATCTTAAGAAGAACTCTGGGAAGTGCTGAAAGAAGCCTGGTATAATATACCAGAAGATTACTTCAGAACAGTCTCCCCCAAAGAGTTCAAGATGTGCTTAGTGCCAAGGGAAGTCACATTTAATACTGACTTTTGCCTGAAGCCATTTTGTTTTGAAAGTTGTGTTTTTTTATATTTTGTGTACATATTTCCTGTGTTTTCTGTTTGATAAAGAGCCAAATAATAAATATGGATAGTCATTAAAATTTTGCTAAAACAACAAATCTAACGCAGAGTACTAACACTAGCACCCAAGATCGCGCAAACACCATCACATTTTTGCAATCCCCATAGAAGTGTAAAGGTCTTAACTGGATTGGAGTCTGTAGCAGAGATATATTCTCACCCTTACAGGTATCACAACCCAAAGTGATCAGGTAAGAAAACCACCTGGGCTGTGAATAAATGCATGGGGGCTGTGTGCAAAAAACAAGGATCCGAGTATGCTGTACAAACAAAGGTAGAACCAAGAGAGTAGTCAAGGTATTGCAGAGATCAAAGGAAGCCAGAGGTGCAGGTAAACGATGAACAGAGCAGGGGTCACAAGCCAGGGTCAGTCTTAGGGATTCAGGAACAAAGACACCTAAACAGGAAACATGAAACAAAGAACTGACACTGAGCACAGAAAAAGGCAGGGTTATATAGCCAGCTAATGAGCTGCTAATTGTTAGGAAGTCACAGGTAAGCCTGACTGACAGGTTGTAAATGAACACAGGTCATCCAGGCAAAGCAATATCCAGAGTCCACCCCAGTGCTGCAGGCAGGATAAGGAAAGCTTACATACACACAAATAAAGAGAAGCAGCCGTGGCTTAGAGGCAAGAGAACAAGCCTAGGATACAAGAGGTCCCAGGTTCAAGTCCCTTGCTTGCACCCAAAGGGGTGACCATGCCTGGCTGTCTGCATGGAGCGGTGGGAACCGTGACAGTTCCCTCCCCTTAAAATTGCCCCCCGGGCGTGAACAAGCTGGGTAGATGCCACTTTGAGTTTGGGAGCAAAATCAGCCTCATCTTCGGACATGTCAAAGATGTCATCTGGCAGGATGGCAACTCTCCCGTGGGCATCCAGACCTACAATTTGGTCGTCCTTTACATTACGGGAAAACACTGTGCCAATAGTGGCCTTAGCAGCCTTCTCCCTATTCTTTTTCATCTTATCTGCTATCAAAGTACTCGCAGGTGAGGCATTCACAGCTTGCAATGCTTTCTCGAACATCACAAGATCTTCCTTACAGACAAGGGTACCATTCGAGGCATAAGTGCAGTCAGGTGGCAGTACTTTGGCGGGGCAGAAAGTAATGCTGGTGCTTGACTGTGCAGAGGCGATGATGGTTTCCATATTAGGCATATCATCTGAATGTTGAGAAGACACTTCAGGAGCAAGAGGTAGAGGCATAATCTGGGTCTCAGGGATTTCAGGACTAACAAGAGCAGGTTCGTAGGTTTACAGGAAATAACAGTTTCAGAGGTTAGTAGACTCCTCTGAACAGCAGAACCTGGACAGCCGTAACAGCAACCTTGGCAGCTCACAGAATTGCATGTAGAACAAAGAGGATGAACAAAAACAGTGCCTGTTTGGAGAGCTGGAGACTGAGGTGGGCTAATAGGGCAATTGGAGATAAAGTGCCCTCTTTCCCCGCAGTAAAAGCAAAGGCAATGGCTCCTCCTTCTGGCTCATTCTTGGGGAGCCTGCCTATTCCATATAATCCCTATCTCCATGGGCTCCTCAATGTCCTGGGAAGGAGTATACAATTCATCAGGAGCAACAAGGTTTGTGGGTGAGTATTGGTAAAAAGCATCCCAGTCACAAGGAAGCCGTAATCTTTGGGAACGTGGAACAGTCCTAGGAGCCTTAGTTTGCCTAGTGGTAGTACATTGAGTGGCCATGGCTGTTATGAAAGCCTCCCAGTTGTCTAGGACAGGACTCTTAGCCAGGAGCATCTGGTGTGCCCGTTTTTTTTATCTGCCCAGAAAGCAAGTTGATGGCTGAGCGGACCATGATGAAGTTAGTGGCATATGTAAGAGGCTTTAAGGCAAACAAGAGCTCACAATCTACCTTAAAGGACAAGAAGGAGGAACGGCTACCATCAAATCTCTCAGGTAATAGTACAAAAGTTTCACGATACGCTGGTTCTGGGTGTACTGTACCTTTAAGAGCACAAACGTCCTGCTGCAAATCAAGTTGGATACTTGCTGAGTCAGGGCAGTGAGCATCCTGTTCATCTCTATGGGCTCCATAATGGTCAGTTCTTATGTAAAGGTCTTACCTAAATTGGAGTCTGTAGCAGAGATATATGCTCACCCTTACAGATATCACAACCCAAAGTGATCAGGTAAGAAAACCACCTGGGCTGTGAATAAATGCACAGGGGCTGTGTGCAAAGAACAAGGATCCGAGTATGCTGTACAAACAAAGGTAAATACAAGAGAGTAGGCAAGGTATTGCAGAGATCAAAGGAAGCCAGAGGTGCAGGTAAACGATGAACAGAGCCGGGGTCACAAGCCAGGGTCAGTCTTAGGGATTCAGGAACAAAGACACCTAAACAGGAAACATGAAACAAAGAACTGACACTGAGCACTGGAAAAGGCATGGTTATATAGCCAGCTAATATGCTGCTAATTGGTAGGAAGTCCCAGGTAAGCCTGACTGACAGGTTGTAAATGAACACAGGTGATCCAGGCAAAGCAATATCCAGAGTCCACCCCAGTGCTGCAGGCAGGATAAGTAAAGCTTACATACACACAAATACAGAGAAGCAGTTGTGGGGCCCCATTCACCTTGGGAATGGTCCCCCACAACTCTAGCTGGGCCTCCGGGACGGGGAAACGTTTTTTAAATTAAGAAGAAGGGGAAAAGGAAGAACCTAATCGATCCCACTCATTCTTAATAATGTTTGCCATCTTGACAGGAACCGGGAAGGTCTGGGGAACCACCCTGTCCTCATAGACCTTATCCAACTTAGAAATGGAGGGCTCCTCTGGTAGTTTGGGTTCCGGAACCTCTAAGGTAGCCAGCACTTGCTTTAACAAAAAACACAAGTTCTCCATTTTAAACTGAAAACCGGGTTCTTCCGCTGCTGGAGGTTTAGATGACACAGACTCTGAGCCCGAAAGGGCCTCTTCCGACACGTCAGATTGGGCCTCGTCTGACAGACACAACTCCTGGGTCAGGCCACTATGAAAAGCTCTACGCTTGCGCTTAGCAAAACATGGCAAAGCATGGATCACCTTAGCGACTGCCATTTCAAGCTGGTCCACAAAGTCTGACGGCCAAGCAATTTCCCCAGAAGGGGTAACAGTCAGACCCTGGGGCGCTGCATGTGGTATAGGGGATGCCAATGGAGAAAGCACCTCCCAGGACGGAGACCCCTCAGAAGTGGACGGCTCAGTAGTGCTAGACATTCTCTTATATTTGAAATTCGTAGCCTTCTCAAAGCATGTGGAACATAGTTGCGCAGGCTGGTCTACCAAAACCTCACAATAAAACCAGGTATAAGACTTAGATAAAGAGGGAGTACCCTCTAAAGCGTCAGAATCCTCCATAGCTTTTAGAAAAAAGACTAGAACAGGCATCTTTATAACCACCAATGGCCGGGGCACTCACCACCTCCTATGACCCGGACTCAGAAACCGCTTTGTCTCCTCCATCGCAGATAAAGTGAAGAAGCCCCACCTGGTCACAAGGATGACTATGCAGGACCACCCCTGCCGATGAGAAAGCGTGCCAAAACCACGCAAAACTCCCAGAAGAGAACCTGTCAGTTCCCCAAAACTGCCAGAGCTGCGTCCTTGCACATAACATAGCAAACACATAATAAACTTATCATGTACATACCCCCCTGCTCAATAATAACCTCATAGGAATATTACCCCTTGATTCTATAAAGATAAAGGCGTCACACTTTGGCCAAGCTTCTGTGTTATCATTATGTAAAAATGAAACGATCTTACCTGAATCTACACCATGGAACAGGAACACAGCCCTTCAAGTGTGACAAACAGGAGCTGCGCTCTTGACATGGACTTGAGAGAAGAAAGCAATCTGCAAAACTCGAAAACTCATCAACGCTGATTGTTAAAGGAGCAGTTAATATGAGTCGGGATGGTGTCGCAAAGGGAAGCTCCCCCTGCATCTTCGGACTCTAACGTTCACCCAGGCACTCAAGTTGAGAAGCTTAACGGGCTACATAAAACTTCTGTCCCATAACGAAGGGTAGAACCCCTCATAAGAGACATCCAATATTCCGACACCTCTCTGCCACCTCCTGTGACGAAAGGCAAAGAATGACTGGAGGATGAGGGGAGTGGGGGAGGTATTTAAGCCTTTGGCTGGGGTGTCTTTGCCTCCTCCTGGTGGCCAGGTTCTTAATTCCCACTAGTAAAGAATGAAGCTGTGGACTCTCCTCCCCTTTAGATGGAAATATATATATATCTATATATATATATAAATACATATACATCTTTAGCAATGTATATGTATGTGTCTCAATGTTAAAGCCATTTACCTGCCTTTTTTTTCTAACACCCAAGATCTCCTATCTTTGAGCCCTTATAACTTTTGGGTGAAATATTTTTTTTTATATAATTTTTATTAGACAGTGTTAATATGAGTGTAACTGTACTTTGTAATCAAAAAACAAAGAGTAAAAAAGTGGTGTATATGGCCAGGAGTTATTTCAACTTCCAAATGATGCTGCTGTGTTGTGAAGAAGAAGGTCACACTGAGAGAGACTTCTAAGCCTGTACGTAGTTGTGAAGACAGGCTAACAAGTGTAATTATGTGAGTTCTGGGACCAAGATACACAAATAGCGGTTGTAGATAAAGTCAGTTAAATTGACCCAAAGCCGTATAGTCAATTAGTCCCAAATTTCCATCACAACAGCATACATAAATAATCAAATCAAGAGAGCAATCAGACTAACACTCACCGATATCCATATGTCACACAGAGCTGGTAGGTATAGCTGATACAAGCTGCTGTCTTGCCCTGGAGCAGCGTACTCACAGAGGTGGTTTCGCCTTCTCCTCCTGCTCGCTGCAATGTAGCGTACCACGTGGTTAGATCCGGCCTATCCGTGGGGCAGAACGGCATTCTCCTGAGAACGTCAGAGTCCGCTATGCAACTCCAGCTGTCAATGTGCGAAAGCACCAATCACTGCAAGTCCTTACTCAACCAACCTCCTTACAGGCATCAGGAACAGCTGCGTCCCACGGACAACCAGTATCAGCTATTTGCTGCACATCCAGAATCCGAAATTGAGTGTTGTCACTAGTGCTCAGTTGAATTCAATGTGGCCAATATGGAAAAAATGTGTATGTAAAAAAGCCCAACAGACTAAAAAAGGCTTCATAGAAAATGGATGCCCCACTATCCACTGTAAAATATAATAAAAAGTACCAAAAACAAAGCCAAGTAGTAGAAAAAACGGATCACTTTATTCCATTAAAAATGTATGTGAACATACAAAAACATGGGGATAAGCTTAGAGGCAAAGCTGAATCTGACCGGTTTCGGTCATATTGACCGTAATAATAGAATAGCACCTAATCTCACTTAATTATAGTGAGATTATCAGCAATATAATATAAAATAAAGGAAAAATAATCTCCTAAAAATCACTGCATATCCCTATAACAACAATCCCCACACTATCCATATCTCCCCCTCCCTTCTCTCATCCCCTATGCTGTCCTCTCATGAACTACTTTGTTTCCTTAGAAACTCTTCCCCCTCTAACTCTACTGTGTCTAATCATTCCCGCTCCTACAAATCTCACTCTCACCTTCTGTCTCTCTTACTGCTACTACTGCTTGCTGCTGGTGATGTCTCTCCTAACACTGGCCCTGCAACAATCGCCACACTTTTACACTCTCGCTCCATCTCCCACTGCAAAAATCCTAGGTCACGCAATACCAACAATCTCATCTCAATTAACACACAGCGCCTAACCCCTCCCTTTTCTTGTGCCCTCTGGAATGCTCACTCCGTCTGTAACAAGCTTACAACTGTTCACGACCTGTTTGTTTCCAACGCTTTCAACCTCTTAGCTATTACTGAAACCTGGCTATCTTCCTCTGACACTGCTTCCATTGCTGCTCTCACACATGGTGGTCTTCACTTTAGCCACACATCTAGGCCAGGTGAGAGACACGGTGGCGGTGTTGGCATCTTACTCTCCCCCTCCTGCTCCTACCAGTACCTATCCCCATTTCCATCTCTCTCCTTTTCTTCCTTTGAAGTCCACTGCATTCGCCTGTTCTCCCCTCTCTCTCTCAGAGTGGCAGTTATCTATCGCCCCCCTGGACCAACTTCCCAATTCCTTGACAACTTTGCTGCCTGGCTTCCTTACTTTCTCTCCACAAATACACCTGCTCTAATTCTAGGGGACTTCAACATCCCCATTGACAACCCATCTGCCCCTGCTGCCTCTAAACTTCTCTCACTCACTAACTCCTTCGGCCTGTCACAATCCACCCTATTCCCTACCCACCACGAAGGACACTCAATTGATCTGGTATTCTCCTATCTCTGCTCTCTCTCTAATGTTGCATGTCGCCCATTTCCCATCTCAGACCACCATCTGCTCACCTTTAATCCTAATATAGATACTAAACCTACTTCCCCCTCTCGCCCCCGCACCAGCAGAAATCTGCACACTGTGGATGCTCCCCAACTCTCCAATCTTATTCAACTATGCCTCCCCCACACTTCCATGATATCCTGCCCTGACCTTGCTATAACCCACTATAACAATACTCTCTCTGCTGCACTTGACACTCTCGCTCCACCCCAACCTCGCAAAGCCCCACGTTGTCAGCTCCAACCCTGGCACTCCCAACAAACACGTCACCTACAAAAATGCTCCCGCACTGCTGAGCGTGCCTGGAGGAAATCCCGCTCTGAACATGATTTCATGCACTATAAGTTCATTCTCTACTCTTACACCTCTGCCCTTCGCTTAGCTAAGCAAACCTACTTCTCCTCTCTTATATCCACTCACTCCTCAAACCCTAAAAGACTCTTCTCTATTTTCAACTCTCTCCTCTACCCACCTGCACCACCCCCCTCATCTGCATTCAGTGCTCAAGACTTCGCTGACTATTTTCTCAATAAAACACTTACAATACGAGGAAACATCCCAACACAAACCTGCAATCTCCCAACTCCGCTCCCAGTCACCCCCTCTGCCACTCTCTGCACCCTCCTCCCAACCACTGAGAGTGAAGTGGCTTCCCTTTTGTCTTCCTCACACCTCACTACCTGCCCACTTGACCCTATTCCTTCACATCTAATCCCTCCTCTGTCTACCACCCTCACTCCGGCTCTTACTCACATATTTAACCTATCCCTTTCTACCGGCTCATTCCCTGCCTCCTTCAAACATGCAAAGGTCACCCCCATCCTCAAAAAACCCTCCCTCGACCCTAACTCCCCTGCAAACTACCGCCCCATATCACTGCTCCCACTAGCTTCAAAACTCCTCGAAAAACTAGTTTTCAGTCGCCTAACCCACTTCCTGTCCTCCAACTCATTGCTCGACCCCCTGCAATCTGGCTTCCGTCCCCAACACTCAACTGAAACTGCTCTCACCAAGGTTACAAACGATCTCCTTTCTGCTAAAAACAAAGGCTACTACTCTATACTCATCTTACTTGACCTATATGCTGCCTTTGACACTGTTGACCATCCCCTTCTCCTACAGTCTCTCAGTTCTCTTGGTCTCTGTGACACTGCCCTCTCCTGGATTCACTCTTATCTCTCTAACAGATCCTTCTCAGTCTCTTTTGCTGGTGACTCCTCCTCTCTATTGCCCCTGTCTGTTGGAGTACCTCAAGGCTCTGTCCTGGGTCCTCTACTCTTCTCTATTTACACTTCTTCACTGGGTAAACTTGGCAACAGCTATGGCTTCAGCTATCACCTCTATGCTGATGATACCCAGATCTACCTTTCCACCCCTGCACTCTCTCCTTCTGTCAACTCTCGCATCAGCAACTGCTTATCTGGCATTTCCTCCTGGATGGCCTCTCAACACCTAAAAATAAATATGTCCAAGACCGAACTACTTCTAATTCCCCCCTCTAACTCCACTCCAGTCTCTAATTTTTCTATCACTGTTGGCGGCACCACTATCTCCCCATTACCCCAAGTCCGCTGCCTCGGAGTCACGCTTGACTCAAATCTGTCCTTCATTCCCCACATCCAACTGCTCTCTTCATCCTGCCGCAACCACCTACGCAATATCTCCAAAATTCACCCGTTTCTGAGTGCTGAAACTACCAAACAGCTCATCCACTCCCTGGTAATTTCCCGACTTGACTACTGTAACAACTTACTAACTGGCCTCCCTCTCTCCTGCCTCTCTCCCCTCCAATCCGTCCTAAATGCATCTGCCAGACGAATCCACCTCTCTCGACGCTCTGTTTCTGCTGCGCCTCTCTGTGAGTCCCTTCACTGGCTCCCCATTCACAACAGAGTTAAATTCAAAATTCTCACCCTGACCTACAAAGCCCTCACCAATGCTGCCCCACCCTACCTGTCCTCACTCATCAACAAATATACTCCTGCCCGTCCCCTAAGATCCAACAATGACCTGCTTCTTGCATCCTCTACCATCACCTCCTCTCATTCTAGACTACAGGACTTCTCTCGTGCGGCACCAACCCTCTGGAACGCACTTCCTCGAGATTTCAGACTTGCCCCTAACCTCTCCTCCTTTAAACGTTCCCTAAAGACCTTTCTGTTCAGGGAAGCTTATCACCCGACTTATTAACAAACTAACCAATTAACTAACAGTTGCCCTCTATCTCCTCACTAATATCATTCTCACCTCTGCAGTCCCCACCTCCTGTTTCCAATTGTCCTACCCATCTAGATTGTAAGTTCCCACGGGAACAGGGCCCTCAATTCCCCCTGTATTTGTCTGTAAAATTTTGTGTCTTATCGTATTGTTTCTCCACTGTACTGTTATCCTTGTACCCATGGGCAGCGCTGCGGAATCTGTTGGCGCTTTATAAATAAAGAATAATAATAATAATAATAATGAAGCATAGATAAATCCATATGTATACAAACATGTGTATGGACATATAAGTGTGTGTACTTGATAAATCCTATTAAAGATAATTATATATAAACCACAATGAATTCTTAAGTTACCATAGGAATATACTATAGGTAACCTATGGTAGAAATATCAGAGAGTAGTACTCTGTGTTATATGGATATGTATTCCTATCAGTATATCTAGTGTTTTATTTGGTTAAGTAATCATTTCTAATACTTAACCAATATTATTAGAGTTAACTGATAGATTACTCATTCTATTATTGTGCAATAACTGTATAGGGGAACTATTTGCAACACTCTCGAAACGTACATTAAGATGGAGTGTTGGAAAATGTACTCTCTAGTCAGACATATTGTATCTTATCAGTTACTCTATGTTAATACCTGAAAGAATACAGCTACATAGGTACCTAATTATGGGAAATAAGTGGTATCATTACTTCTGACAATAATAAACAATGTCATACTCTGAATTGAAACCCAATGGTAACAAACACACATTGAAAATCCAATATGTTTCTTGTTTACAAAATATGGGTAGCTTGTCTCCAACCCTTGGTGGTGTCCTGACCTGCTCTATAGCCTGCCACCTAAAAGAGGTCACATCCTGATGGTGAAAATCTATAAAGTGTGTAGAAAGTGCAGAGCATGTACGCTTGTTAGAGATATAGGACAAATGTTCTCTAATCCATTTGCCTACCTCTCTTGTGGTCCTGCCTGTGTATTGTTTTTTACAATTTGTACATTCAATAATGTAGATGACAAATGTACTTTTGCAATTAATGCAGCCTTTAGTATTGAATTGTTCTCCCGTGACGTGGGATTTAAATGTGGTAGAAATATTGATATGATCACATGACATGCATGTCTTTCTACCACACTTGTAGGCTCCATTATATCGCATCCAAGATGACCCAGAGTTAATTTCTGTCCTTAACATGCTAGGGGCAAGAATATTACCCAATGTCACATTTTTTTGGGGAACAAACATGCACCTCTGTTCAATGGTTTTCCTTAAGCCTTTGTCCCCCATAAGTATTGGTAATTTTTTCTTAATTATTCAACACACATCTTCATATTGGTTCAAATATGATGTAATAAATTTGGGTTTACATTGATTAGACAATCAATTCCTTTCTAACAGGTTCTTCCTTTCTACATCCTTGCTTTCAAAAAATGCTTTGTCTATTACTTTTTTGGGTAGCCCCTCTTTAACATTCGTGTTCTCAGGTCTCTGCTCTCTAGATGAAAAGTTTCCTCCAGGGAACAGTTCCGCTTTGCTCGTAAAAATTGGCTTTTTGCTATGCCCTTAAATACATGTTGTGGATAACAACTTTGAGCATGTAAAAGGCTGTTGCCTGAAATAGGTTTTCGATAGAGAGCAGAGACTATCTTACTTCCTTTTCTGTCTCCTAAAAGAGAGATGTCCAAAAAATTAATTTTGTTTTTCTGCCATTCATAGGTAAACTGAAGTCCTACATAATTATTATTCAGGGTTGCAACAAAATCACTGGCAGTCTGTGAGTATGATGACCATACAAAAAGTAGGTAATCAATAAATCTAACATATTTGACTATATGCTCTGAAGGGGTGGTACTACCTCCATAGACGTAGCCCCTCTCCCACCAACCCATAAACAGATTGGCATAGGAGGGGGCAAACTTGGCACTCATCACGGTTCCACATCTCTGGAGGTAGTACCACCCCTGAAACATAAAGAAGTTATGCTCCAATAAGAATTTAACAATTCTCACAATCAGGGTTTTAGATTCCAATGACAAATCTGTAAATAAATGTAGAAAAAATGTGATAGCGTTCAAGCCATGGACATGCAGGATGGAGGAGTACAGGGACACCACATTAACTGTTAGCCAACTGTACTCCTCCCTCCAACTTACTGGCTCTATGAGTTGTAGTGCATGTGAAGTATCCCTGTATCCCATGTAACTAGGAAGCAAAAGAACCAGAGGCTGCAAAAAGTTGTCAACCCATTTAGATAGTGGCTCTAATAAAGATCCAATACCTGCCACTATGGGTCTCCCTTTTACGTTTATCAAACTTTTATGAACTTTTGAGAGGTGGTGGAAGATAGGTGTCACTGGATCAGTGACCATGCAATGTCTAGCTGTTTTCTGATCCATTAGACCTTCCTCCACCACCTCATCCAAAAGATAAGATAATTATCTTGCAAATGCAGCAGTAGGATTCTTAGATAGGACTATGTAGGTGTCAGTATCACTAAGTTGTCTTAGTGCCTCGTTAGTATAATCTATCGTATCCATGACCACTACACTCCCTCCTTTGTCAGACTCCTTAATCACTATTTTCTAATTTTTTTTGGAGATTTAATAAAGCCTCTCTTTGTTTGTTGGTAAGATTTGGAGGATTGGAGAGAGACTTCTAAGCCTGTACGTAGTCGTGAAGACAGGCTAACAAGTGTAATTATGTGAGTTCTGGGACCAAGATACACAAAATAAATAACGGTTGTAGATAAAGTCAGTTAAATTGACCCAAAGCCGTATAGTCAATTAGTACTTTGTAATGTATTTTTGAAGTGTTTTGTGCAGGTTTTTTGTTTGGGAAAACAGTTAACCACAGCTCTGAGACTGCGGTGAGGATTGAAGTGTAAATGGAGATTGCACTAGGGC
Source organism: Bombina bombina (assembly GCF_027579735.1). NCBI lineage: Eukaryota > Metazoa > Chordata > Amphibia > Anura > Bombinatoridae > Bombina > Bombina bombina. The sequence goes on along the minus strand of NC_069502.1, from coordinate 932,467,620 downwards.
AATTACAATTTCGCTCATCTTGTAATATCAGCGCAATGAAAAAGGCTTGTGAAAAGACGATATCGCTTGCACAAAACAGTTTGTGCCTCACTTGTAATCTAGCCCATAATGTATTTTTTATTATTAGATTTTTCTGGATTGCTGAGAACAGCATTGAATTTGCTTATAAAAGCATTTTAAGGACTGTTGTATTAATATATTGTGCATTTTTTAAAATCTTTTCAACTTTTTAAATATCTAACTTTAACTCTTTTTTTCACCAGAGTGCTAAGCCAATTTTTTTTTCTACCTAGACTGAAACCCTATTGTAAATCAAATTTCAGTAAGTGACCCATACAAGTTATATATTTTTTTCAGCAGGCCCAGCAGATTCACAATATACCATTACTATATTTAGCATTCATGGCATATGGCATACAGGCAAAAACTGTAAAAAAAAAAAAAAAAAAAAAAAAAAAAAAAGGATTTTTTTTTTTAGATTTTAGTAAATAATACTGAAAATGGCCAAGTGACCACTGCTGTTTCTGTGATCCTCCTACTAAATTGTCATCATGGGTAGCCACGTGAGAGAAATAGGGGGAAATACAGGCTTTTGGGGGTTATAATATAGATTAGAGAGGCCCCATTGTTCAGAACTGAAATCAAAAGCACTTTTTTTTCTGTTCACTGTTACCACAGTGATCACCTGGCTATACAGAAAAAATCATATATTTTGTTGAGAGAGGGACTTGTATACTAGAAAATAAACTTTATTAGTGGACACAAATCAGATTTTTTTTTATTGCACATATAGGGCTAGATTACAAATAGAGCGCTAATTTATTGCACGCTTGCAAACTGGCAAATTCGCCTGCACAATAAATAGCCAGCCATAATAAGTCCTGGTTCTGCCCCCTTTGTGACGTCACCATGTGCATATGTGGTGATGTCACTGGCACTCCTGTGAAGCCTGGGAGTGCTGCCCACTCGGCCACCAATGATCTCCGGCCTGTAGTGAGGGGGATTGTCTAAAACAGCGTTTGATTGGCGTTCTCCCTGCATTACGAGAAGGTCTTGTCATGAACCTACAGGTAGCGATGTGCATGAGAACACCTCGTCATGTGCATTGAAGGGGTTAAAAACAAAAAAAATAATTGTTGAAACATCAAAATGTCTCATTTTACAGTTAATTTTGCCCCATATTTAACTATTTATTCTATTCTAGCTATATGGTTATACAATTTGACTTAGATCATGTATTTTACACAATACACTACATTAACTTGTCAATCTGATTCTTTTTTAGCGCTGCGGAATCTGTTGGCGCTCTACAAATAACCGATAATAATAATTATTAATGCAAAATTATTTTGGAAACTATAATTATACAGATTTTAACTTAAATGAATCTGTATTTCATTATGCTAAAGTGCATTATACAGATATTTTAGGACTGCTACCTGGTATTTTCCTCTATTTCTATACATATTACTAGTGAAGGGTTGACACAAGCACTTGCATATGAAAGCAGCAAATTTTCGTAATAAAGACCAACATACTTGGAGCTGTATTATTTTATCTACGATCTCTCAAGAAATGTTGGACTAAAAATGTGCAGTTAGAAAAATAAAAATATGTATTATTAGCAATAAATAAGAAACAGCTATGACAAATCCCATACCCTACGTTTTAATTTTAAAAGGCACTAAAAACAATTAAAGTTATAGTAGGCAAGGATGTAAGCTTAGGTGCCAGACTATTTTTGGTTCAACACCTGGGTTGCACTTGCTGATTGGTGTCTAAATATAGCCACAAATCAGCAAGCACTACCCAGGTGCTGAACCAAAAATGCTTGCTTTTTCAAATAAAGATACCAAAAGAACAAAGGAAAATTGATCATAGGAGTAAATTAGAAAGTTGCTTAAAATGGCATGATCTATCTTAATCATTAAAGTTTAATTTTGACTAGACTATCCCTTTAATCAGCTTAGTTTTTACCAACCTCACAATTCTCCTTAAAAATGAATTATGTAAACTGGATTAAGCACATATGGGGATAAAATCAATTATGTTTTGTTGCTTTTTATAACAACAAGTCACTGACAAAATGATGAATTGTTGTAACTTGACAACTTTGTCAATGAGACCGCTGTGTAAATGGCTGCTTCTGAATAGAAAAAAAAAAACACTTATCCCCTATAATGACATATATTTTATAGCTATCTTTAAAGAAATAAGCTGCCAAGTTGAACTGCTGCTTTTGTGTTTTAAATTTATTGCATGACATCACTAGATTCAAGATGACTTCTCTGTTACAACAAGTATCTCTGAATGCTAATTTCTCGGCTCCAGAAACTTCACACGCTCATTTAACAGGCCATAATCTTCCTATCCTGTACCTGCAGCAATGTGCTGAGAATCAGCCTGTCATTTCCTTCTTTGGTATGTTATTTTATGTCATGCTACTTGAAGGAAAAGGCCAGGGAAAGGTTAGAAAGTGTTTTAAAGGGAGCCAGAGCATGCAATAAACCCTTCCTCTGTTACTGCCACACCTGTTTCCTGTCACGAAACCCTCAAGAAGTTTTTCTAAGAAAATAGAGAGGTTCTATTTCTTATGAAAAAAAAACCAGTATTTATTTTGAAGACTGTATGTGTATGTAAAATACTAAGTGTATGGTATTGCAAGTGAAGGGTTAAATATTTTAACCAAAGTACCTTGAGACAGCTGAATCCTTTTTTAGAGCGCCCTTTACTTTTAATGGTAATTTTATGGCATACTATCTGTACGCTGACTGTGCTCGTATTATAAGTGGTGAGTTAAGTGTTGTGCTTAAAGGGACATGAAACCCAAAAAATATCTTCCTTGAGTCAGATAGAGCATTCGATTTTAAACAACTTTCTAATTGACTTCTATTTTCAATTTTGCTTCATTCTCTTGGTATTCTTTATTGAAGGAGCAACAATGTACTACTCAGAGCAAGCTTATGTAAGCCAGTGATAAGAGTTGTATTTGTGCATCCACCAATCAGCAACTAGCTCCCAGCTCATGAGACTTCCTAGGTATGTTTTTCAACAAAGCATGCCAAGAGAATGAAGCAAATTACATAATAGAAGTAAATTGGAAAGCATTTTTTTAAATTGTATTATCTGTCTGAATCAGGAAAGAAGATTTTTGGGTTTTATTTCCCTTTAAGTTTCCATGCAAAATATCTCTGTAAAATTTAAATTTTTTCTCTCCTCTTCAAATCTAGGCCATATGGCTTAAGACACATCCACGCTCCTGAGCATACATAAGTGTGCTCTTATGGAAATTAGCTACATTTTAACATAGGAAACCCTGACAAAGAGTTAACGTTTTTGTTGCAAACTGTTAAAGCAAGATGTTAGCAACATAGATTACTGATAAACTCAAAGAAAAACAATAGTAATGTTATTGCTTTCCTCAGTTTTGTGTACATTAACAGCACATAACATGCATAGCATTGAACTTTAAAGCATTATCAACTTCTGTTATATACTGTGAGAAAGAATTCATTGCATTACTTAAGAAAATTAAATGGAGCCTTCTACACAAAAAAATATTTTGCTTTAAATTAAGGATAAAACTAGATAAGAATATCTACCCTAAAAGGACATTGTACTTAAAGGCCTACTAAATGCACTAGAATTGCATGATTAACAAGTGCATAATTAAAAGACAATGCAATAGCACCTATTTTAAATTTCAAATAAGCAGTAGATTTTTTTCTGGAAAATTTATTTTTTCTCCCATTTTCCGGCCCCCTGTATCATGTGACAGACATCAGCCAATCACAGGCAAGTATAGGTATACCCTGTGAGCCTGTGCACATGCTCAGTAGGAGCTTGTTACCCAGAAAGTGTGAATATAAAAAGACTGTGCAAAATTTGATAATGGAAGTAAATTGGAAAGTGTCCTAAAACTGTATGCTCTATCTGAATCATAAAATTTTATTTTGACTTGAGTGTCCATTTAAATTGTTTTATTGTGCATATGAAAGAGCAGCATTTAAACAAACTGATAATATATTTTTCCTATAATAGACAATAAATTCAAAATTAAACTTTTATGTTTCAGAGAGAACATGCAGCTTTAAGAGACTCGGGGCATTTTGACAGTGTTTCATCACTAGAAGGTGTTAGTTCATGTGTTTCATATAGATAACACTGTGCTCATGCACGTGGAGTTCCTAGGAGCCAGCACTGATTGGCTAAAATGCAAGCCTGTCAAAATAACTGAGATAAGGGGGCAGTCTGCAGAGGCTTATATACAAGATAATCACAGAGGTAAAAAGTGTATTAATATAAAAGTGTTGGTTATGCAAAACTAGGGAATGGGTAATAACAAAATTTATGCTTACCTGATAAATGTATTTCTCTTGTGGTGTATCCAGTCCACAGATTCATCCATTACTTGTGGGATATTCTCCTTCCCAACAGGAATCTGCAAGAGGATCACCCACAGCAGAGCTGTCTCTATAGCTCCTCCCCTAACTGCCACCTCCCAGTTATTCGACCGAAGACAACCAAGAGAAAGGAGAAACTATAGGGTGCAGTGGTGACTGTAGTTTAAAAATAAAAAACACCTCCCTTAAAATGACAGGGCGGGCCGTGGACTGGATACACCACAAGAGAAATAAATTTATCAGGTAAGCATAAATTTTGTTTTCTCTTGTAAGGTGTATCCAGTCCACGGATTCATCCATTACTTGTGGGATACCAATACCAAAGCTATAGGACACGGATGAAGGGAGGGACAAGGCAGGCGCTTAAACGGAAGGCACCACTGCCTGTAAGACCTTTCTCCCAAAAATAGCCTCCGAAGAAGCAAAAGTATCAAATTTGTAGAATTTAGAAAAAGTATGAAGCGAAGACCAAGTCGCCGCCTTACAAATCTGTTCAACAGAAGCCTCATTTTTGAAAAGCCCATGTGGAAGCCACCGCTCTAGTGGAATGAGCTGTAATTCTTTCAGGAGGCTGCTGGCCAGCAGTCTCCTAAGCTAAGCGGATCATACTTCTTAACCAAAAAGAAAGAGAAGTTGCTGAAGCCTTTTGGCCTTTCCTCTGTCCAGAGTAGACAACAAACAATGCAGATGTTTGACGAAAATCTTTAGTAGCTTGTAAATAAAACTTTAAAGTACGAACCACGTCAAGATTGTGTAATAGACGTTCCTTCTTTGAAGAAGGATTAGGACACAGTGACGGAACAACAATCTCCTGATTGATATTCTTATTAGCTACCACCTTAGGAAGAAACCCAGGTTTGGTACGCAATACTACCTTATCTGCATGGAAGATCAGATAAGGGGAATCACACTGCAAGGCAGATAACTCTGAAACTCTTCGAGCCGAAGAGATAGCTACCAAAAACAGAACTTTCCAAGATAAAAGCTTGATATCTATGGAATGCAGAGGTTCAAAGGAACCCCTTGAAGAACTTTAAGAACTAAATTTAATCTCCATGGCGGAGCAACAGGTTTAAACACAGGCTTGATTCTAACTAAAGCCTGACAAAACGCCTGAACGCCTGGAACATCCGCCAGACGCTTGTGCAAAAGAATAGACAGAGCAGAAATCTGTCCCTTTAAGGAACTAGCTGACAATCCCTTCTCCAATCCTTCTTGGAGAAAAGATAATATCCTGGGAATCCTGACTTTACTCCATGAGTAACTCTTGGATTCACAACAATGAAGATATTTACACCATATCTTATGATAGATTTTCCTGGTGACAGGCTTTCGAGCCTGAATTAAGGTATCAATGACCGACTCGGAAAAACCATGCTTTGATAAAATCAAGAGTTCAATCTCCAAGCAGTCAGATGCAGAGAAATTAGATTTGGATGTTTGAAGGGACCTTGAAGTAGAAGGTCCTGCCTCAGCGGCAGAGTCCATGGTGGAAAGAATGACATGTCCACCAGATCTGCATACCAAGTCCTGCATGGCCACGCAGGTGCTATCAAAATCACCAAAGCTCTCTCCTGCTTGATCTTGGCAATCAGACGAGGGAGCAGAGGAAATGGTGGAAACACATAAGCCAGGTTGAAGGACCAAGGCGCTGCTAGAGCATCTATCAGCGCTGCCTTGGGATCCCTGGACCTGGATCCGTAGCAAGGAAGCTTGGCGTTCTGACGAGACGCCATGAGATCCAGTTCTGGTTTGCCCCAAAATTGAATCAACTGTGCAAATACCTCCGGATGGAGTTCCCACTCCCCCGGATGAAAAGTCTGCCGACTTAGAAAATCTGCCTCCCAGTTCTCTACTCCTGGGATATGGATAGCTGAGAGATGGCAAGAGTGAACCTCTGCCCATAGAATTATCTTTGAAACCTCCAACATTGGCAGGGGGCTCCTTGTTCCCCCCTTATGGTTGATATAGGCTACAGTCGTGATGTTGTCCGACTGAAATCTGATGAACCTGACCACAGCTAGCTGAGGCCAAGCCTGAAGAGCATTGAATATCGCTCTTAGTTCCAGAATGTTTATCGGAAGGAGTGCCTCCTCCTGAGTCCACGAGCCCTGAGCCTTCAGGGAGTTCCAGACTGTACCCCAGCCCAGAAGGCTGGCATCTGTTGTTACTATAGTCCAATCTGACCTGCGGAAGCTCATCCCCTTGGACAGATGGACCCAAGATAGCCACCAGAGAAGAGAATCCCTGGTTTCTTGATCCAGATTTAGTAGAGGGGACAAATCTGTGTAATCCCCATTCCACTGACTGAGCATGCAAAGTTGCAGCGGTCTGAGATGTAGGCGGGCAAACGGTACTATGTCCATTGCCGCTACCATTAAACCGATTACTTCCATACACTGAGCCACTGAAGGACGAGAAGTGGAATAAAGAACACGGCAAGAGTCTAGAAGTTTTGACAATCTGGCCTTCGTTAGGTAAATCTTTATTTCTACCGAATCTATCAGAGTCCCTAGGAATGAAACTTTTGTTAGAGGTGATAGAGAACTCTTTTCTTCGTTCACCTTCCACCCATGGGACCTCAGACATGCCAGAACAATGTCCGTATGGGACCTGGCGATTTGAAAAGTCGACGCCTGTATCAGAATGTCGTCTAAGTAAAGGGCTACTGCTATACCCCACGGCCTTAGGACCGCTAGGAGGGACCCTAGAACCTTTGTAAAGATTCTTGGTGCCGTGGCCAACCCGAAGGGAAGAGCCACAAACTGGTAGTGCCTGTCTAGAAAGGCAAACCTGAGAAAATGATGATGATCTTTGTGTATCGGGATGTGAAGATAAGCATCCTTTAAGTCTACGGTAGTCATATATTGACCCTCCTGGATCATAGGAAGGATGGTTCGAATAGTCTCCATCTTGAAGGATGGGACTCTGAGAAATTTGTTTAAGATCTTGAGATCTAAGATTGGTCTGAATGTTCCCTCTTTCTTGGGAACTACAAACAGATTTGAATAGAAGCCCTGCCCCTGTTCCTCCTGCGGAACTGGGTGGATCACTCCCATAACTAGGAGGTCTTGAACACAATGTAAGAATGCCTCTCTCTTTATCTGGTTTGCAGATAAAAGTGAGAGATGAAATCTCCCTTTTGGAGGAGAGGTTTTGAATTCCAGAAGATAATCCTTGGACACAATATCCAATGCCCAGAGATCCTGGACATCTCTTGCCCAAGCCTGGGCGAAGAGAGAGAGTCTGCCCCCTACTAGATCCGTTTCCGGATCGGGGGCTGCTCCTTCATGCTGTCTTAGAGGCAGCAGCAGGCTTTTTGGCCTGTTTCCCCTTGTTCCAAGCCTGGTTAGGTCTCCAGACCGGCTTAGACTGGGCAAAAGTTCCCTCTTGTTTTGTGCTAGAGGAAGTTGAAGCTGCGCCACTCTTGAAGTTTCGAAAGGGCCGAAAACTAGACTGTTTGGTCCTTAATTTGTTGGACCTATCTTGAGGAAGGGCGTGACCTTTTCCTCCAGTGATGTCAGAAATGATCTCCTTCAGTCCAGGCCGAATAGGGTCTGTCCTTTGAAGGGAATGTTGAGAAGTTTAGACTTTGAAGTCACGACAGCTGACCAGGATTTAAGCCATAGCGCCCTATGCGCCTGAATAGCAAAACCTGAATTTTTAGCCGTTAGCTTGGTTAAATGAACAGCAGCATCAGAAACAAATGAATTGGCTAGCTTAAGAGCCTTAAGCTTGTCAATAATATCTTCCAATGGGGTTTCAACCTGTAGAGCCTCCTCTAGAGACTCAAACCAGAAAGCCGCAGCAGCAGTGACTGGGGCAATGCATGCAAGAGGCTGGAGAATAAAACCTTGTTGAATAAAAATTTTCTTAAGGTAACCCTCTAATTTTTTATCCATTGGATCTAGAAAAGCACAACTGTCCTCGACAGGGATAGTGGTACGCTTAGCTAGAGTAGAAACAGCTCCCTCCACCTTAGGGACCATCTGCCATAAGTCCCGTGTAGCGGCGTCTATAGGAAACATCTTTTTAAAAACAGGAGGGGGAGAGAAGGGTACACCTGGTCAATCCCATTCCTTAGTAATAATTTCAGAAAACCTCTTAGGGATTGGAAAAACATCAGTATAAGTAGGTACTGCATAGTATTTATCTAATCTACATAATTTCTCTGGGACTACAATAGCGTCACAGTCGTCCAGAGTTGCTAAGACCTCCCTGAGCAATATGCAGAGTTGCTCAAGCTTAAATTTAAATGTAGACATATCAGAATCAAGTTGAAGTATCTTCCCTGAATCAGAAAAATCACCCACAGATTGAAGCTCCCCTGCTTCAGCTTCAGTACATTGTGAGGGTGTATCAGACATAGCCACTAAAGCGTCAGAGAGCTCTGTATTTATTCTAGTCCCAGAGCTGTCTCGCTTTCCTTGCAATCCTGGCAGTTTAGATAATACCTCTGTAAGGGTATGATTCATAACTGCCGCCATGTCTTGCAAGGTATACGCAATGGGCGCGCTAGATGTACTTGGCGTCCCCTGAGCGGGATTTATAGGTTCTGACACGTGGGGAGAGTTAGACGGCATAACTTCCTCCTTGTCAATTTCTTCTGGTGATAAATTTTTTAAAGCCAGAATATGGTCTTTGTAATCTATAGTAAAATCAGTGCATTTGGTACACATTCTAAGAGGGGGTTCACAATGGCTTCTAAACATAATGAACAATGAGTTTCCTCTATGTCAGACATGTTTAAACAGACTAGTAATGAGACCAGCAAGCTTGGAAAACACTTAAACAACTGTGAATAAGCAAAAAAATAAAAACGGTACTGTGCCTTTAAGAGAAAAAAACAATCACAGAAACTGCAAAACAGTGAAAAAAGCAGTAAAATCTATGAAATGTTTACAGTGTGTATAATAGACTGAAATAGCATTGCACCCACTTGCAAATGGATGATTAACCCCTTAGTTTCAAAACCGGATTAAAAAAAAACGATATAAACGTTTTTAAACAGTCACAAGCAACTGCCACAGCTCTACTGTGGCTCCTACCTGCCCATACAACGACTTTGGAAGGCACAAAAACCCTTTAGAGAGGTCCTATATGTTCAGGGGACTCCTTTAGGGAAGCTGGATGTCTCAAGCTGCAAAAAGTACTGCGCAATTTAGGCGCGAAAATAGGCCCCTCCCAACCTGTACTCACAGTGAGAGGGCCTTAAAAAACTATCCCTAGGCAAAATCTAGTCAGCCATGTGGAAAACTGGGCCCCAGAATAAAGTTTTATCACCAAATTGTAATAAACGTTTATATACCTCAAGCAAACGTTATATCTATTCAGTAATGAGAGTAAATAACAAAAATATTACCCTTTACAGCAAGCATGAAATTATTGAAGTTATTAAGTTATTAAATCACTGTAATCAGGCTTACCTTAAATAAATCCGTTATTGTCAGCATTTTCTAGCTTATCATCTCTCTAGAAAAATTTAAAACTGCACATACCTCAGAGCAGGAGACCCTGCACGCTATTCCCCCAGCTGAAGTTACCCATCTCTTCAGTTATGTGTAAGAACAGCAGTGTATCTTAGTTACAAACCGCTAAGATCATCAAAAAACCACAGGCAGACTCTTCTTCAACTTTCTGCCTGAGGCTAAAATAGTACAACTCCGGTACCATTTGAAAATAATAAACTTTTGATTGAAGATAAACTACATTAATGCACCACATCTCTCTAGCTACTTCCCTTGTTGAGAGCTGCAAGAGAATGACTGAGAGGTGGCAGTTAGGGGAGGAGCTATATAGACAGCTCTGCTGTGGGTGATCCACTTGCAGCTTCCTGTTGGGAAGGAGAATATCCCACAAGTAATGGATGAATCCGTGGACTGGATACACCTTACAAGAGAAAAAGGGATTATCTATCTTTTAAAACAATAAATATTCTGGTGTAGACTGTCCCTTTAGCTAAAACACTCTGCTCAAGCGAGATAATCTAGGAAATCTCATCAGTATGGCGAGGTCCCTCAAAAAAATTTACAGACACAAATTTTATCTTGAGACATGTTTATGTTGCTATGTAGTGTTATTTATGTGATGGAGAGAGCCCAACTTACAATATAAGGTTTTTGAAAAAATATCAAAGATTTAGTGCGATTTCTCTTCATGCCGGCGTGTTTTTGATCATCAGGCCCTAAGGGGCTGATTTATCAAGCCCCATATGGCTCGCCAAAAACATGAGTTAAGAAGCAGCGGTCTTAAGATCGCGGCTCCTTAACTTGTCTGCCACCTCTGAGTCGGCAGACATCAATCAGCCCGATCAGATCGGATATGACAATCAGCCAAATTGGCCGCGAATGTGCAGGGGTGGCATTGCACAAGTATTTCACGAGAAATGCTTGTGCAATGATAAATTTATTGATGCGCGGTACTATGATAAATCGGCCCCAATGCATTATTCCATTGTCATATTATTATGCACTTATTGGTTATGCAATTCTACTGTATGTAAGTGTCCTTAATGGGACATGAACCCCAAAAACTTTCTTTCATGATTTAGGTAGAACATACAATTTTAAACAACTTTCCAGTTTACATCTATTGTCAGATTGCATTCATTCTCTTAGTAACCTTTGTTGAAGAAGCAGCAATGCACTACTGGTTTCTAACTGAACACATGGGTGAGCCAATGACAATCGGTATATATATGTAGCTACCAATCAGCAGCTAGAACCTAGGTTCTTTGCTGCTCCTGAGGTTACCTAGAAAAACTGTTCAGCAAAAGATAAAAAGAGAAGGAAGCAAATTAAATAATAGAACTAAATTGGAAAGTTGTTTAAAATTGTATGCTCTGTGTAAATCATGAATGTCTAATTATGACTACTTTACACAGTATACATTTAAAGCTAATACATTTCCTACTAATGCTCCCTCATTGATAAGTAGAACTTCTGCAAGTCAATTGGTGAAGAGGAACACACCTCTGTAAGCCTGACAAGAAAAACACAGATTTCAGGGCAGAAAATAGTGGAAGATAGTAAGGAACAGACTTAATTCTCAGTGGCTTGAGAGTGGTGGGGGGGGGGTGACTGGGGATGGAGTTGGAAGTTTGCAAGCTAGTGTTGATATGTTGCTTCAGATAGTATGTGTTTTGTTTAAAAAGTAGTCTGCCAAGTCTCGAGCACTAAAGACAGATGAAGGGGGTGGTGCAGGTTTTAGAGGAGAGAGTTGAAAGTAAAGTAGAGTCGGTTAGGGTTTGAAGAAAGGTTAGAAATAAGAGAAGTAGCTTTGCTTGGCTAAGTGAAGGGCAGATATCTATGAACGAAAAATAAACTTATGATGGATGAAATTAGGTTCAGGCCGAGATTTCTTACAGACTCGCTCAGCAGTGCTTGAGCATTTTTACAAGTAGCTTATTTGCTGAGAGTGCCAGGGCTATAACTGTGGAGTTATGTGCAGTTGGGAGGAGCAAGTGTCAAGTGCAGAGGAGAGAGAGTTTTGGTAAAGTGGGCTGTAGCAAGATCAGGGCAGGTTATAGTGGAAGTGTGAGGAGGAGATGTTGAATAAGTTTAGAAAACTGGAGCAGATTCAGATTTCTACAGGTCCTGCTTGAGCAGGAGCATTAATTAGTGCTCCACTTGTAATCTGGCCCTAAATGCTGATTGGGTAATCCTTCAGCCTGGCCTACTGCTCATCTCTTTACTAATACTGATATACAATGTGAAATCAGTCAAAAGAGCCATTTGACTTTTTGTGTGAATATTCTTTATTTTTATTTGTAAAATTCAAAACCAATAAAAACGTATTAAAATAAATGTGAATGCTGCGGCAAATACATACTGTATTTGATTACCCTGTTTTCAGAGTATAGTATCTTACAATCGTTTCTATTTTTGTATGCGTGTGTTTTTTTTTAATAAGTGTTTTGCATATTGTGGCGCAATCTTTCCACCTTTTAATTTGTGAAAATGTTTAGAGAATATGCCCGAACCTCACAGAGAACTTTCAGCTACGTCCATGATCAGCCCATTAGAAGAGACTGGTAAATTCATATTACAATAAGAAAAACAATATGCTTTGAATTTCGTATCATCAGTATGAATTTCACAGCATTTTCTGCGTTTAGAGCGGTTTTATTACAATTTCTACTGGGCGTCTTAAATATGTTTTCATATAGAGGTAATTTCAATAAAAAATTTAATTTCCATAAAATATGATTTTTACAGCACAAGTTTGCGACTTAACACTACAATTATTTACTGTGTGTTTTTATTTCACTATTTAATTTATTCATTCCATACCATTTTTAAATTACAATTTATGTGAGCCCTACTTTAATGTATGCATCTCCTCCACATACATAAAAGTAGGGAACATCCCTTTGTGAGAAACACTGCACTCAGGGGGGCTTCATATATTACTGGCTAGATTTCTTAAATAATCTCACAAGCCCAGAGACCTTTTAATAATGGGGCCCCTTGACCCCATATATGGCAATAGCTCCATAAAAAAACACAAGCACATAAGAAATGGGTTATATAGGCCACAGCTCAACTGTATTTATATACCGACGCATAATAAACAAAGTAACCATAAATAACAATAAATAATCATTCATAACAATTAACCAACATACTCCAGTGGTGCTTGCCCACTTTAGAGCTTCAACTATCCCCATTCAGCTTCCGTCACTGAAAGGAGAGGGTGCATGTTTTTACAGGACCACTAAATACAGCAGAACTGCATAATTAACAAGTGCATAAAGACAATGTAATAACATTTAGGGGCATATTTAACAATGTGCGAGCGGACATGATAGGAAGTAGCGTATCGTGTCCGCTGCACATCGCTGCCAATTGATAAATGCCGACAGCATACGCTGTCTGCATTTATCATTGCACCAGCAGTTCTTGTGAACTGCTGGTGCAATGCCGCCCCCTGCAGATTCGCGGCCAATTAGCCTCTAGCAGGGGATGTCAATCAACCTGATCAAATTCAATCGGGTTGATTTCTGTCCGCCACCTCAGAGAAGGCGGACAAGTTATGGAGCAGCGGTCTTTAGACCACTGCTTCATAACTTCTTGATAACTTCTGTTTCCAGCGAGCCGAAACAAGGGGCCTCAAGCTCAATACAGAGCTTGATAAATATGCCCCCATCTCTGAATTTTAAATGAGAAATATCAGCCAATCACAGACTAGTATATGTATACACTGTGAACTTTGTGCACATGATCAGTAGAAGCTGGTGCCTCAGAAAGTGTGCAAATAAAAAGACTGCAAAAAAATGATAATGGATTTAAATTAGAGGTATGGCAGCAATGTTTGCTACTATGTATTTCCTTGCTAAAAACAATGTTGTGAACACTGCTGCCATATGGCTCAATTCATGTGAACACTCCAGAGCTGACCTAGGGTCACTCTTTAATAAAGGGTACCGAGAACTAAGCAAAATTCATAATAGAAGCAAATTGGAAAGTTGATTAAAATGTCATGCTCTATCCAATCCATTTATGTTGAATTTTGACTTTATTGTCCTTTTAAGTTCACCTGGCAACCTCCCCCTACCTACAAAGATACAACTAAAACTATAAAACAGGGCAGATTGGAGGTAGATTCTTCTTCTCACATGTTGGCACTTAATTTCTTTATGGAGAGTCAGAAGCCCTTCTCATTCATTCTCATGTACTGGGCTACCTAGTGTTCTCTTTGATGAAAAAACTTGAAAAATAATCACACATTTATCCTATATTCCCAATCACCTTTTTTATGTTTTATGGGTTGTCTATTAAAAGCTAGACTGAGATTGAAGGTTAATGTAAATCAAAAACATATCTTCAATGTGACATTACAATAAAAGTATTGACTTGACACATCTTTTGCAGTAAAAAAATAATACAAATGCATATTTTCAGCAAGATATTGTATTCTTTACAGGAAACTCATTATGTTGTTAGGTATCCAAGAAACATGAATTGTAAATATTAAACCCAAAACCAAATATGTGATGTGATCTTTGCTCCTGAATATTTTACATGACATATCAGTTGTCATATAAAGTCACTTACCTGTAACAATGTAAACAGAGCAATTCATATTTTGTTGTAAGAGAGAAGCTTTATTATTTACATCATTCCTCTTCTCACTTTCCAAGGGCATCAAAGAAAAACAGATGACGGAATTAGAGAACACTTGTTGATGAAAAAAGATTGTAATAATAACTATGAACAAAATCTCCCATCATCCCTTAGCTGCTTCTCAGACAACAGCTATGCATCTTGTAATCTGTTTTTATTTTATGATTTATAAAATAACAAGACTTTGGGGCCTAGTTATCAAGCCGTCAACCTCAAATACGCTGGAATTCCGCAGCGTATTTGTGGCAAGGCTGATTCGCCTTAGTTATCAAAGGCTAGAGACCGGCAAAAGTAGAATTTTGTGACGTAAACTTCGATCCGCCGGACTCAGTCCGACACAGATCGATTCTTACGTCACTCTAGATGTTCCGCACACAAGTACGGCACAATCTGACTACTTTTGCTAGTTATCAAAAAACTAGCAGGTACGCTCGGCACTTTTCCGGCCCAGCGTACCTGGTTTTCAATCCGCCACCCTGGAGGCGGCGGATCCCATAGGAATCAATGGGAGTCTGACCATAGCGAAAGTACAAGTTCGCTGCTGCCAGACATCCCATTGATTCCTATGGGAGCTGTCTACACCAAACACCCTAACATGTACCCCAAGTCTAAACACCACTAATCTGTCCCCCCTACACCGCCGCAACTAAATAAAGTTATTACCCCCTAAACCGCCGCTCCCGGAGCCCACGGCAAGCTACTCTATACATATTAACCCCTAAACCACCGCTCCCGGAGCCCACCGCAAGCTACTCTATACATATTAACCCTTAAACCGCCGCTCCCGGAGCCCACCGCAAGCTACTCTATACATATTAACCCCTAAACCGCCACTCCCGGAGCCCACCGCAACTATAATATATGTATTAACCCCTAAACCGCCGCTCCCGGAGCCTACCGCAACTATAATATATGTATTAACCCCTAAACCGCTGCTCCCGGACCCTGCCACAACCTATATTCAATTTATTAACCCCTAATCTGCCCTCCCTACACCGTTGCCACCTATAATACATTTATTAACCCCTATCCTGCCCCCCACTACACCGCCGCCACTGTAATAAATTTATTAACCCCTAAACCTAAGTCTAACACTAACCCTAACACCCCCATAACTTAAAAATTAATTAAATAAATCTAAATAATATTTCTCTTATTAACTAAATTAATCCTATTTAAAACTAAATACTTACCTTTAAAATAAACCCTAATATAGCTACAATATAAATAATAATTATATTGTAGCTATCTTAGGATTTATTTTTATTTAACAGGTAACTTTCAATTTATTTTAACTAGGTACAATAGCTATTAAATAGTTATTAACTATTTAATAGCTTACCTAGCTAAAATAAAGAGAAATTAACCTGTAAAATAAAAAATAACCTAAGTTACAATTACACCTAACACTACACTATACTTTAATAAATTATTCCTATTTAAAACTAAATACTTACCTGTAAAATAAAGCCTAAGATAGCTACAATGTAATTAATAATTACATTGTAGCTATCTTAGGATTTATATTTATTTTACAGGTAACTTTGTATTTATTTTAGCTAGTTAGAATAGTTATTAAATTATTTTTATTTTACAGGTAACTTTCAATTTATTTTAACTAGGTACAATAGCTATTAAATAGTTATTAACTATTTAATAGCTTACCTAGCTAAAATAAAGAGAAATTAACCTGTAAAATAAAAAATAACCTAAGTTACAATTACACCTAACACTACACTATACTTTAATAAATTATTCCTATTTAAAACTAAATACTTACCTGTAAAATAAAGCCTAAGATAGCTACAATGTAATTAATAATTACATTGTAGCTATCTTAGGATTTATATTTATTTTACAGGTAACTTTGTATTTATTTTAGCTAGTTAGAATAGTTATTAAATAGTTATTAACTATTTATTAACTACCTAGCTAAAAGAAATACAAAATTACCTGTAAAATAAATCCTAACCTAAGTTACAATTAAACCTAACACTACACTATCATTAAATAAATTAAATAAATTAACTACAAATAACTACAATTAAATACAATTACATAAACTAACTAAAGTACAAAAAAAAAAAGTTAAGTTACAAAAAAATAAAAAAATAAGTTACAAACATTTTAAAAATATTACAACAATTTTAAGCTACTTACACCTAATCTAAGCCCCCTAATAAAATAACAAACCCCCCCAAAATAAAAAAATGCCCTACCCTATTCTAAATTAAAAAAGTTCAAAGCTCTTTTACCTTACCAGCCCTTAAAAGGGCCATTTGTGGGGCATGCCCCAAAGAATTCAGCTCTTTTGCCTGTAAAAGAAAAATACAACCCCCCCAACATTAAAACCCACCACCCACATACCCCTAATCTAACCCAAACCCCCCTTAAAATAACCTAACACTAATCCCCTGAAGATCATCCTACCTTGTCTTCACTCAGCCGAGCAGCGATGGAATCTAAGAGGACATCTGGAGCGGCAGAAGTGATCATCCAAGGGGCGCTGAAGAAATCTTCCATCCGATGAAGTGATCCTCCAAGCGGCGCTGAAGATCTCTTCCATCCGGGCGATGTCATCTTCCAAGAGGCGCTGAAGAAGTCTTCTATCCGGGCGATGTCATCTTCCAAGCCGGGTCTTCAATCTTCATCCCGCCGACGCGGAACATCCTTCTTTACCGACGGACTACCGACGAATGAAGGCTCCTTTAAGGGACGTCATCCAAGATGGCGTCCCTTCAATTCCGATTGGCTGATAGGATTCTATCAGCCAATCGGAATTAAGGTAGGAAAAATCTGATTGGCTGATTGAATCAGCCAATCAGATTCAAGTTCAATCTGATTGGCTGATCCAATCAGCCTATCAGATTGAGCTTGCATTCTATTGGCTGTCCCGATCAGCCAATAGAATGCGAGCTCAATCTAATGACAAATTAATAAATTAAGCTCTCTGTAGCGGTGATGTGCTGTGAGGTTAGAGGCTGGTGAGGCACTGGCTATGATACGCCCGAGTAGCACATATATGAACCGAATAGAGGTAGTTTAAATTTACAACTAAAAGACATAAAACACAAGCATGTATGATTCAGACTGAGCATGCAATGCTAAACAACTTCACAATTTATTTTATAAAATTTGCTTCATTCTCTTGGTATCCTTTGTTGAAGGAACAGAAATGCACTACTAGGAGCTAGCTGAACACATCAGGTGAGCCAATGACAACTTGACAAGAGTTATACATGTGCAGTTACCAATCACCAGCTGCTCCAAGTAGTGCATTGCTGCTCCTTAGCCTACTAATACCACTACTTATGTATTCTTTTCAACAAAGGATACCAAAAGAAAAAATCAAAATAGATAACAGAAGTAAAATTTAAAGTTGTTCAATATTGTATTTTTTTTCTGAAACATGAAAGAAAAAAACTGTGTGAAATGCTTATTGCTTTACAAATTAACATTCATCTACTAAAATACAAGTAAAGCCCCTTGTTGCCATGTACTAATGCATTAAGAAACATACAACATAGTTAAAAATGCATTTCGATGGTGAATGTTCTGGGAAAATAAAATAGTTAACAGCTTCACATAAAGCACAGTTAAAAGGACAGGAAAACCCAAATTTTTCTTTTGTGATTCTGATAGCATAGAACATACAATTTTAATCAACTTTCAAATTTACTACTATTATCATTTGATTCCCTCGTTATCCTTTCTTGAAGGAACATTGGCAGCTAGATGAACAGTGAAAACATCTATTTTGCTAACCACAAGAGAAAAATGTGTCTGCACAGGCACCAATCACCAACTAGCTTCCAGTCCACTAGTGTAGGATATCTGCTTATTCTTTTTGAACAAGGGATACTAAGAGAACGAAGCACATTTGAAAATAGAAATGAATATAAAAGTGTCTTAAAATGACATGCTCTATGTGAATCATGCAAGTTTAATTTAGACTTTACTATCCCTTTAAGAATAAACATGTTCAAACCATTGAATAAGCATTGTATTCCTCAATAGACATTGGACAATCACATCCAAATTCTGTTATATTAATACAAAACATAATTTAATATGATATTTACAGTAAAAGCATATGGCAGAATATAGCTGAAATCTATTTTGACCATGAAAAAAAAGTAAGTGCAGGTTTAGTTTGGTACACTGCTCTGACTCTCTATTGATATGCTCAGCGTAATCATTGTTTGGTAGAGCACACACTCAAGTCTCACACTGCCACACATTTTAATACTCAAATGCAAATGTCAATCTACCAAAAAAAAAACACAAAATCCCCCCCACACAAAATGTTAAAGAATCTGTTCATTAAAGGGACACTGAACCCAAATTTTTTCTTTCTTGATTCATATAGAGCATGCAATTTTAAGCAACTTTCTAATTTACTCCTATTATCATTTTTCTTCGTTCTCTTGCTATCTTTATTTTAAAAAGAAGGCAGCTAATCTAAGGAGCCAGCCAATTGTTGTTTCAGAACCCTGGAGAGCACATGTTTATTGGTGCTGTCCAATCAGCAAGGACAACCCAGGTTGTTCACCAAAAATGGGCCAGTATCTAAACTTACATTCTTGCTTTTCAAATGAAGATACCAAGAGAATGAAGAAAATTTGATAGTAGGAGTAACTTAGAAAGTTGCTTAAAATTGCATGCTCTATCTAAATCACAAAAGAAAAAATTTGGGTACAGTGTCCCTTTAAGTTGCTGATTTTAATATCAAAATGTACACGCCAGCAACCCAGCATTATCCTCACATTTCAATATAGCAAAATTAAAAAATATGGTGAGTTCTAGGACATCTGAGGTAGTCGGTAGCATTCATCAATCAAGATGTCAACAGCTCAGGATAACAAGCAAGCAACAGATAATTTGTGTCTCTCTCATGCTCATCTGGAGTGGTAACTGGTTTAGGAGTAAAGATTTGACGATTATTATTATTTATTATTATACTTTATTTATAAAGCGCCAACATATTCCGCAGCGCTGTCCATGGATACAATTTATTTAAATAAAACAATGATATAAAACGTGTATGAGACAGGACAAAATGTAAACACATACAGGAGGAATTGAGGGCCCTATACCCGTGGGAACTTACAATCTAGATTATGGGGCCCATTTATCAAGCTCCGTATGGAGCTTGAAGCCCAGTGTTTCTGGCGAGCCTTTAGACTCGCCGAAACACCAGTTATGAATCAGCGGTCTAAAGACCGCTGCTCCATGACCTGTCCGTCTGCTCTGAGGAGCCGGACAGACAACGCCACAAGTCAACCCGATCAAATACGATCGGGTTGATTGACACCCTCCTGCTAGCGGCCAATTGGCTGCGAATCTGCAGGGGGCGGCGTTGCACCAGCAGTTCACAAGAGCTGCTGGTGCAATGCTGAATGCGGAGAGCGTATGGCTCTCTACATTCAGCGAGGTCTGTCGGACATGATCCGAGAAAATCTTGCTACTTTATGTGATTGTCCATGTAGTCAGCCAGCAAGACCGGGAAATAAGTATTTCACGGTCTTGTTGGTTGACTACATGAACACACAAATCACATAAAATAGAAAGATTTTCTATTAAACCCTGCAGAGAGGTTAAACACATAATCAAACCTGTACTCCACTGGAATAGAGTTGGGGAGGTCTCTCTGACTACAATACTTTAACTTATTACCCTAAAGAAGTTCATCACATAAAAAGAGAAGGGATTTTTATTTTTGTAATAAAATGCTCTAAGTAAACCAAGCTGTTTATTTTTACATTAGGTTCAACCAACTGGACTCACTAATGCAGCACATTGCCTCTAACATAAACAAATCACTGCTAATTGCAAGTGAACAATTATGTGTTTTGCAAATACACACATAAATAAAAACCACTAAAATACCAACTGAAAAAAGAATAAAGATTGTTCTATTAACTCACAAGAAACTTTGTCATTCTTCCCACTGCCTAGACAGTGTCAACTCCACAAAACAAATAAAATGTTTAAAAGATTTGTACCTCAAGTAAAAAACAGATATCAAAAAGAACATTATTTACAATTTCAACATAGAGGTTGACTAGGATACTATTATAGCACTCTTCCCTCGATTGGAGAGTCCATACATGTATGAGTATAAGAAAGTTTAAATTAAACTTTATTATGACCTTTAAAATTGGGTTACAATCGATTTAAAAACAGTTGCAGCAAGATAGTCTAAACTTTATATGCAATATAAAGTACAAATCTTACCGTAATGTTTGGTCACATATGTTAATACATTTATTGATTCAAACACTATATAGGGGTATATCTTTGCACTAAATTTTATGGAATGACTGACAAATTGTCAGATATACCAATAGTGTTGATTGATTATAGCGTATACATATGTTTATTGGTGGTTCACAGGGATTAGGGTAGACTGATGTCAAATATAATAGCACCGAGGGGATTCACACTATAATAGGATTATCAGTTGCTTGTATAATATGCCAGTTGTAGAGATGTGATGTACTATGTCTAGAGGGATGATATACTAATCGTATTTGAGTACACTTATATCTCTAAAAAATAGTTTCCACTCTTGGGCTTGTGGCCATACACCTATTGACTACCAGTTATTGTGTTCAAAACATAACCTAGTGACTGTGATCAGAGTGCTGAATTGTGTTTTACCTTAGTAATATCTCAGTTGGTTATTGGGCAGAGGTTGATATTCACCTCTATAATTATTTAACAAAATGAATCTATTGTAATTTTGCAACACAGTAGCTACATTCCTTTAGTGAATAATCGTATTTGGTTCATTCTTGAGCTTGTAACCGTACAAATTATACACTATGTATTTATGTACTGTTATTAATATAAACGTGACTTTATAGGTCAATTGATGAAGCTCCCTTGCAAGTCACACAAGTAACATTACCGGGTATTTACAAAACAGTGACTGCTGTTTAAAAATTGTTTGGCTGACTAAATCTGAGGAGGCGGTCAGACATTGCCACAAATCAACCCGATCGAATACGATCGGGTTGATTGACACCCTCCTGCTAGCGGCCGATTGGCTGTGAATCTGCAGGGGGCGGCATTGCACCAGCAGTTCACAAGAGCTGCTGGTGCAATGCTGAATGCGGAGAGTTATTTGCGGCTTGAAGTTCTACTGAGCAGTCACTGTTTAGTAAATACCCGGTAATGTTACTCGTGTGACCTGCAAGTGAGCTTCATCAATTGACCTATAAAGTCCCGTTTATATTAATAACAGTACATAAATTATGGACCGCTGCTCCATAACCCTGTCCGCCTGCTCAATGCAGTCGGACAGACATCGCCAGAATTCAACCAGATTGAGTACGATCGGGTTGATTGACACCTCCCTGCTGGCGGCCGATTGGCCACGAGTCTGCAGGGGGCGGCGTTGCACCAGCAGCTCTTGTGAGCTGCTGGTGCAATGCTGAATACGGAGAGCGTATTTCTCTGCATCAGGTCCGACAGACATTTGATAAATATGCCTCATAGTGTATCATTTGTACGGTTACAAGCTCAAGAATGAACCAAATACTTTGTGTAACAACGATTATTCACTAAAGGAATGTAGCTACTGTGTTGCAAAACTACAATAGATTCATTTTGTTAAATAATTATAGAGGTGAATATCAACCTCTGCCCAATAACCAACTGTGAGATATTACTAAGGTAAAACACAATTCAGCACTCTGATCACAGTCACTAGGTTATGTTTTGAACACAATAACTGGTAGTCAATAGGTGTATGGCCACAAGCCCAAGAGTGGAAACTATTTTTTAGAGATATAAGTGTACTCAAATACGATTAGTATATCATCCCTCTAGACATAGTACATCACATCTCTACAACTGGCATATTATACAAGCAACTGATAATCCTATTATAGTGTGAATCCCCTCAGTGCTACTATCTTTGACATCAGTCTACCCTAATCCCGGTGAACCACCAATAAACATATGTACACGCTATAATCAATCAACACTATTGGTATATCTGACAATTTGTCAGTCATTCCATAAAATTCAGTGCAAAGATATACCCCTATATAGTGTTTGAATCAATAAATGTATTAACATATGTGACCAAACATTACGGTAAGATTTGTACTTTATATTGCATATAAAATTTAGACTATATTGCTACAACTGTTTTTAAATCGATTGTAACCCAATTTTAAAGGTCATAATAAAGTTTAATTTAAAATTTCTTATACTCATGCATGTATGGACTCTCCAATCGAGGGAAGAGTGCTATAATAGTATCCTAGTCAACCTCTATGTTGAAATTGTAAATAAAGTTCTGTTTTGATACTAAGCACCAATACACTTATATATATATAACCAATATAGTATTTGGATATTGTTCCCTCTAACACAATAAAATAGTGCCTTTTCTTCCTTTTTTCGAAAATCAAAAAGAACATTATCTACATCAATTCTCCCAAAATTACAGCAGCAGCCAAAATAAAATGAAAAAGAATGTACACACACAGTATAATAATTATATCAAGACAATACATTACTCATATACATATATATATATATATATATATATATACACAGTATATATATATATATATATATATATATATATATAAATATATACAAAGAAAATAACTCATTGTGTAGCTCATTTAGCAGATCTAAACAAGTGAGAAGGCTTGCTTTTCCCACAGAAAACCTTTAGGTACACTGTTTCCAATGCAGCAAAGGATTCTGGGTAAGACAGGCAAATGAGGCTCACAATGACTCACTCTTCTACTTCAGTCTGCTTTTCTGCAGACTCCCTTTACGCTATAGCCTGCTGTTCACACAGCTTTTAAAGGGACACTAAACGCAAATTTTTTCTTTAATGATTCAGACAGAGAGGCCTATTTATCAAGCCGTCAACTGTGCTGCATTCACCGGGACCAATACGCTCGCCTAACATCGCCTAACATAACGGCCGCGGACCTTAATACGCTCTCCTTATTTATCAAAAAAGCTGTCAAAAAGAAGCGCACCAAGTACGGGGCGATGAGCAGCGGACATTTGTTAACTAACAGTCATCGATCTCGCTGCTATTCGGCTTTTTCCCACCTTTATTTATACCCTGTCACTAAACACCGCCACTATACCAAAATGTTTAACCCCTATCCCGCCACTCTGAGACCCCGCCGCAACTAAATAAAGTTATTAACCCCCATCCCGCTGCTCCCGGAGCCCACCGCAACTCTAATAAAGTTATTAATCCCTATTCCGCTGCTCTCTGAGCCCACCGCAACTCTAATAAAGTTATTAACCCCTAACTCGCTGCTCCTGGGGCCCACCGCAACTAAATAAAGTTATTAACCCCTACCCCGCCACTCCCGGAGCCCACGCAACTCTAATAAAGTTATTAACCACTATCCCGCCGTTCAAGGAGCCCTCCGCAACTAAATAAATGTATTAACCCCTAAATCTCTGGCCTCCCACATCACTACCACTTACTAAACCTATTAACCCCTAAACCGCCAGCCCCCCCACATCGCTATAAACTAAATTAAGCTATTAACCCCTAAACCAACCCACTAACTTTATATTAAATATTAACTCATCCCTATCTTATAATAAATTTAAACTTACCTTTAGAATTAAATTAAATTATATTAAACTATTAATTAACCTAACTTAACTATTATCCTAAAATTACATTAAACTATATTACATATTTAAACACCTAACCCTAAATTATTTAAATCTACTATTAAATATTACTAAGTTACAAAAAATCAAAACTAAGTTACAAAAAATAGAAAACACTAATTTACAAAAAATAAAAAACACTAAGTTACACAAAATAAAAAATAAACTATCAAATATTTAAACTAGTTACAACTAATCTAAGAGCCCTATGAAAATAAAAAAGCCCCTCAAAATGAAAAAAAAACCCTAGCCTACGATAAACTACCAATGGCCCTTAAAAGGGCCTTTTGCGGGGCATTGCTCCAAAGAAATCAGCTCTTTTACCTGTAAATACAAATACCCCCCCCCAACAGTGAAACCCACCACCCACACAACCAACCCCCCCAAATAAAAACCTATCTAAAAAACCTAAGCTCCCTATTGCCCTGAAAAGGGCATTTGGATGGGCATTGCCCTTAAAAGGGCATTTAGCTCTTTTTCAGCCCAAACCCCTAATCTAAAATTAAAACTCACCCAATAAACCCTTAAAAAAACTAACACTTACCCCAAAGATTCACTTACAGTTTTTGAAGACCCAACATCCATCGTCAACGAAGCCGCAGAAGTACTAAGCAAAGGCGGCAGAAGTCTTCATCCAAGCGGGCAGAAGTCTTCAGCCAGAAGGCATCTTCTATCTTCATCCATCCGGCGCAGAGCGGCTCCATCTTCAAGACATCCGGCACGGAGCATCCTCTTCTTCAGACGTCTTCTGAACAATGAAGTTTCCCTTTAAATGACGTCATTCAAGATGGCGTCCCTTACATTCCGATTGGTTGATAGAATTTTATCAGCCAATAGGAATTAAGGGGGAAAAAATCCTATTGGCTGTTGCAATCAGCCAATAGGATTGAGCTTTCATCCTATTGGCTTAATTACTATTGGATGATAGAATTCTATCAGCCAATCGGAATGTAAAGGGACGCCATCTTGGATGACGTCATTTAAAGGGAAACTTCATTGTTCAGAAAACGTCGGAAGAAGAGGATGCTCCACGCCGGATGTCTTGAAGATGGACCCACTCCGCGTCGGATGGATGAAGTTAGAAGATGCCGTCTGGATGAAGACTTCTACGGGCTTGGATGAAGACTTCTGCCACTTGGATGAAGACTTCTGCCAGCTTCGATAAGGACTTCTGCCGCTTTGTTGAGGATGGATGTCAGCTCTTCAGAAACTGTAAGTGGATCTTTGGGGGTTATTGTTAGGCTTTTTTAAGGGTTTATTGGGTGGGTTTTAATTTTATATTAGGGAAATGGGCTGAAAAAGAGCTAAATGCCCTTTTAAGGGCAATGCCCCTCCAAATGCCCTTTTCATGGCAATGGGGAGCTTAGGTTTTTGAGATAGGTTTTTATTTGGGGGGGTTGGGAGTGTGGGTGGTGGGTTTTACTGTTGGGGGGGTATTTGTATTTTTTTTTTACAGGTAAAAGAGCTGATTTCTTTGGGGCAATGTCCCGCAAAAGACCCTTTTAAGGGCCATTGGTAGTTTATTGTAGGCTAGGGTTTTTTTTATTTTGGGGGGCTTTTTTATTTTCATAGGGCTCTTAGATTAGGTGTAATTAGTTTAAATATTTGATAGTTTATTTTTTATTTTGTGTAACTAAGTGTTTTTTATTTTTTGTAACTTAGTTGTTAGTTTTTTGTAACTTACTAATATTTAAAAGAAGATTTAAATAATTTCAGTAGGGTTAGGTGTTTAAATATATAATATAGTTTAATTTTAGTATAATAGTTAGGGTAGGTTAATTATTAGTTTTAATATAGTTTAATGTAATTTTAGGATAATAGGGTAGATTAATTAATAGTTTAATATAGTTTAATGTAATTTTAGTATAATAGTTAGGGTAGGTTAATTATTAGTTTAATATAGTTTAATGTAATTTTAGTATAATGTCGGGTAGGTTAATTAATAGTTTAATATAGTTTAATGTAATTGTAGGATAATAGTTACGGTAGGTTAATTAATAGTTTAATATAGTTTAATTTAATTCTAAAGGTAAGTTTAAATTTATTATAAGATAGGGATGAGGTAATATTTAATATAAAGTTAGCGGGTTGTTAGGTTTAGGGGTTAATAGCTTAATTTATTTTATGGCGATGTGGGGGGCTGGCGGTTTAGGGGTTAATAGGTTTAGTAAGTGGTAGTGATGGGGGAGGCCAGAGGTTTAGGGGTTAATATATTTATTTAGTTGCAGAGGGCTACAGGAGCGGCGGGATAGGGGTTAATACATTTATTTAGTTGCGGTGGGGTCCGGGAGCGTCTGGATAGGGGTTAATACATTTATTTAGTGGTGGCCGGGTCTGGGGGCGGCGAGATAGGGGTTAATAACTTTATTTAGTGGCGGCGGGGGCCGGGAGCAGCGGGATAGGGGTTAATAACTTTATGTAGTTGCGGTGGGGTCCGGGAGCGGCGGGATAGGGGTTAATACATTTATTTAGTTGTGGCGATGTCCGGGAGCGGCGGGATAGGGGTTAATAACTTTATTTAGGTTGCGGCGGAGTCTGGGAGCGGCGGAATAGGGGTTAATAACATTATGTAGGTGGCAGCGATGTCGGGGGCAGCAGATTAGGTTTCTTTAGACTCGGGGATTATGTTAGGGTGTTAGGTGTAAACGTAACTTTTATTCTACCATAGAAATCAATGGGATACCCGGCAGCATCGAAAATAAGCTTTCAAAATAAAGATACCAAGAGAATGAAGAAAATTTGATAATAGGAGTAAATTAGAAAGTTGCTTAAAATGTCATGCTCTATCTGAATCACGAAATAAAAAAATTGGGTTCAGTGTCACTTTAAGGGTTTTACTTACACTAATGGTAAATTCAAACAATATTGCTCTGTGGGTGGTTGGTCCTAGATAATAGCTAGTCACCTACTGTATATTATCCCCACAAGGTAAAAAGGCATACAACTATAGTAACATATAAAGTGACAGCACTAAAACAGCTAAGTAACAGAGAACATAAACAGTTAATTAGTTTGTATTATTGTTATATGCATAACCAAAAAGCTTTAATTAAAACAACAGTTACATACATCCAGTATAAACAGAGTGATATCACTTTTTGTCTAAAGTAAAATACGATACAAGAGAAGACTCATTTTCAAAATAAGCAAAAAATTTATATATTAGACATACATTTATATTTGGACAAATCTATATTCGTCCAAATATTGCCTAATTCGTGCATTCAGTACACAACCAAATGAAAAAAACATCGGCCTACAAAAATTAAAAGAATAACAAATGAACTTATTATGAAATTTGTTAATACATTTGTTTATTCGTTATTCTTTTATTGCAAAAAACCCGCAACAAACCTTTAAACCCCCAAAACCTCCATCGCAACCTCCATCGCAACCCCCTTCACAACCCCTTATACTATTTAACTCCTATGCTATTAGCCCCCATAACTGCCACAACCCCAATTGAAAATAAACCCACTACACAAATAACCCCTAAACTGCCACAACCCCATCACAATAAACCACTTACACTATTAACTCCTATACCATCACAACCCTTATCACAATATAAACACCCTAAACTATAGTATTCACAACCCCCATCTCAATAAACCCCCTACTATATTAAACCCTAAACCACCACAACCTCATCACAATAGACACCCTACACTATTAACCCCCTAACTTCAAACCCCCAAGACCCCTAACCTAACCTAAGACCCACTAAGTTAAAAAGTACAGTATACTATAGAAAAGGCACATATAAAATAAAAAAGCCCTACATATATACATATATACATGTGTGTGTGTGTGTGTGTACAGGTTTTTTACTACGTGTCAGGTGGACCCGAAACATTGCTAATTTTATCCCTATGTTGCTTCAATAAAAAAACTTGTTTTTATCAAGAAACAGTGCTGACGCTACCTTTGTTTTTTTGAGAGATTATGTATGAGAGGTAAGGCAGGCCTCTCCGGCTTGCGTGCACTTTGATACTCCATTATACAAGATTATTGCCCTAGACTGTGTATTTCCAAGGGTGCTGAACATATATATATATATACTGTATATACACACAAACAAACATAGCATGCATAAAGAATGAGTAGAACCTAAAAAATATAAAGCACTAATAAAACATCAGATCCAAATCCAATGTGAGTCAGGAGTAGTGAAATATAAAGCAAGTGGCTCAAGTCACTTCACAACATTAAGGATAATTTTACAACTAGAACATACACATTATCCTTATTCTTTGTTGTCCATAGTTCTTACAGTGTGGATATGCAGCATGTTAGTTTCAGCAAATGAGAGCAGCATGTCTGCTTCATTGTGGTACTTTGAATCACTTCCTTGTTGCAGGTCATGTGATACTGGAGATCAATCAGATTCCAGATATGCTGGAGAGCTCACTTCATGTGTACTCAGTTAAAATGCTAAATGTAGATATTGATATAACATAAAAAAAACTTGTAATCCAATGAGTAAATCACTGCCAATGCATTTCACCTAAAGGCTTTCTCAGTCTATAGTTAACTTGAGACCCCAGCTCTTACTTTCCAATCTTCACTTCATAATGGTGGGAATCCATCTCCTCAGTAACTATCTCACAATTAATAGTTTTATTTCTGCTATTTATGAAAGATGCAGGCCCTACTATGACAATTGTTATTTAATCTTTCATCTGCTCATTGCATATTTTACTTTGTAAGTATATTTTAGCTTGGCCATGAATGAGGGCTGTTGATCTTTTAATATATCTAGATAAATTCTTCTCACCAGGATATAACACAGCTGCTACACAATTTAGAGGTTTCTACTCATATGCTAAAATGTAGGTATGATCATCATCATCATCACCAAAAAAGAGAAATCAGTTCTTACTCCAACATGAACATTAGTCTTTTTAGGTTCTGAAATCAATACTGAGTTACCCAATGAAGAACAGAAAAACAATTTAAAAAATACATTCCCCATACTTTGACAAAAGATTCTCTCCCCTTATGGAAATTAGCTCACTTCAAGCCATAATTCTGACTCCCTGCACTCCCAGGCCCTTCAACATTTAAAAACTAAATGGCATCTTTAGGGGTCTCATGGCCTAGATTTAATAAAAAATAGTTTGTGAACCTATCTCACTGAACAAAAAACCTCAGTAGTATTGGAACTTAAAAAATATGTATTTAAAAAGATTTATATTTGTTCATTGTCACAGCCTCAGGTTTCAAGCTCATCTCTATTCTAATCCAAGGAGACACATATCTCTTCATTACTCTTCTTCCCACACAGGGCAAGTATACAGACATCAGAAAACACCTTCAAAATATTTCAAAACAAATTAAAACAAAAAAATACACCCTCTATAAAACAGTCCACAGTCCATATGCACAAAAGTAAACTTTAAAAAAGTACAGTGGGACCTCGGTTAACGAACAACTCGGTAAACGAAATTTCGGTTTACGAATGAAAATTCTGGGAAAAAAATGCCTCGGTATACGAATTTTTTTCGCAATACGAACGAATTAATTGGTTTTCAATGCATTCGTATGGGAAACCGTGTTTCAGTTTACAAATTTTTTTCGAAACAAGTTTCCCGGTTTTGGAGCCATTTGCAGCAAGTTGCTGAGCCTTTTGGAGACATTTGCAGCAAGTTGTGGAGCCTTTTGGAGCCATTTGGAGCCTTTTGGAGCCATTTGGAGCCTTTTGGAGCCTTTTGCAGCAGGTTTTGGAGCCTTTTTTCTCACCTCTGGAACGCATTAATTGGTTTTCAATGCATTCCTATGGGAAACCGTGTTTCGGTTTACGAATTTTTCGCAATACGAAACGTCCCGGAGAACGCATTAAATTCGTAAACCAAGGTCCCACTATTGAAAAATGAAAATAAAGAAATAAAACAACCTCATCAGCTTTAAAACATTGAGCCATGACTTGAAGACCAGATACTTAACAAGGGCAATAGAGAAAATCCCAATTACTCCCCAGAACTCCTCCGTAATACAGATGGTCAGTTGTTTGTTCTGTCTGTAAGGTTTCCAATATGTGCTCTATCATTCTATCCAGAAACCACTTTTCCTTAACAAAACAGAGAAGCAAATATTCTACACTTACAGGCATTTGCCTTAACTGTGTTTCTGAAATTATTGTGGATGTAATTATTTTAAGTTCTCATTTCATGAGCAAGATTTCATGTATTGGGCAACTATAGATGGCAGGAATAGGTGAAGAGAATCTTTGCTAATTTCAATGAATCTCCATTCAATCTCACAAGTGTCTTTGAAACTTGCCCAATAACTTTACTATATTCCAAACCTATGGGCAGAGACCATTTGTTCTGTTGCCTAATGTGTGCTATTAAGTTAAGGTTTCATTATTCTCATATGTGAGATGTAAATCTTGTCCTTTTTAAAATAGTTAGCCTGATATTGGGGCTCTTTCTGTGAAGCAAGATTTGTCAGCAGGCTCTTGACAAAGGACGTTCGGACCAGCCGGTGGCACGTCATTTTCTCAAAGCTGGACACTCAATTGCATCACTTCGCACCATCCTGATTGATCATGTACCCCGCTCTAACAGGGGGGATGACAGAGGACAGAGACTACTACAACTGGAAGCACGTTGGATATTCAACCTTGACACGGTTACCCCCCCCCCCCCCCCCCGTGGACTAAACACAAACATTGACTTTGGCTGCTGCTATAAGACCAGATGAAGATTTTCATCTGTGTCTGTTTGATATATGATGTATCTTTTCTAACTCCCCTGCTAATAATGTGGCCGGTATTGGTCCCTTAGCATAGTTGATATGTATTTTGTTATACACACTATGTTCTTGCATCTATCGTTTGTTGATATGCTGAGGTTAGATCAATCTTTGTGGGTCTGTCACCTTGATACCTATGAGTATAGAGGATGCTACCCGCACTTCTAGATTTATATTATTATGTTGAATTAAGCCCCTGTAATTATGTTCTCTTTATTCACACTTTAATTGTTTTGGGTGTTTATGGCTGCTGTCATATTGGCCCCTGTCAGTATTCGCCGTTTGTGGTACCGCCCACATTTCACATGTGTGCTTGCTTAACACAGTAATGAGCTTGACTCATTTGTCTATGCATGACAAGCTAAGGGTTGAGCCGGCTGATCCGTTCCCAGGTGTTGTGTCTTGTCTCTACAGCTGTTTGCAGTTGCTCGTTACTTGTGGGTGTGTACCGCTCGGGCGTCCTGATTGGCTATTACTTAAGGGAGGTTGGTATTTAAAGGTGGAGGGTAGCAGTATGTGTTATGTCTGTCCTGGCTTATGTTTAGCATTGACAAAAGCCCATTTAAGGGCTGAAACGTTTGGTTATTTACACATTAAACGGATTATATATTCCTGCTGTGCCTGCTGTGTGAAGTTTTTGCTGGATACGGAACCCATCCATTTGGATCCTTCACCACTTGCTATTGTTTGTTTATTTAGCAGTGCACCAGGTTGTTGCTGTTCTGAGGAGTGCTGTTTCCACTACGCTCTTTGCATATATATATATATATATATATATATATATATATATATATATATATATATATATATATACACACACACACAAACAAATATAGCATGCATAAAGAATGAGTAGAACCTAAAAAATATAAAGCACTAATAAAACATTAGATCCAAAACCAATGTGAGTCAGGAGTAGTGAAATATAAAGCAAGTGCCTCAAGTCACTTCACAACATTAAGGATAAGTTTACAACTATAACATACACATTATCCTTATTCTTTGTTGTCCATAGTTCTTACAGTATGGATATGCAGAATGTTAGTGTTACAGAAGCATTAGTTATTTTGTTGTGAAGAGCTTATTTCCCAGCAGCAATGCCTGAACCAGCAAGCCAGCGCCTAAGAAGGGCTCCAAGAAAACCGTAACAAGTATCATTTCATAAAGAGTTAACTCTTTTTTTTCAGCTTTTAGAAACTATTGCCTAAATACACATTTTTGCTGGCCTCAGCTCTAAGTTTAGGGATAACCAATCCCATTGTCTAATCACCTCTGGAGCCAGACTGCTAATTGATAAGATGAACTTGTAAACTTGTTATCTTAAGTACTGTAATCCTATTGTGGCCTGTCAAAGGACAGTGCTCTCTATCTAAATGTGTGATGGGGGATTTTGTGCTCCCCCCCCCCCTCCCCCTGGGAGTGCCCTGTGTGCATGTAACCTTAATAAAAAGCAGGCTGGGCATCCCAGTGCTGAGTTCTTGTTTGACCCTCAATCGCAGCGTTGACTCGTTTTTGTGGGCAGAAGGGTACCCTAGCTGTACTACAGCTAAGGGAGATTATTCTATATTTGCGAGACTCATATAGAATACTATGGAAAGCAGCTTCTCCCCTCTTTAGCAATAGGGATCCAGGCTACTAAGCGGTCCATCTCTCAGCGAGACTAAGGGTAACCGTAACATTTGGCGGCAGCGGCGGGATTTTCCTGGATTTCCTAGGAGAGGTACAGAACGGATGGAGAGCGCTTACGAAAAATTGAAGCGTACAACCCTAAAGGATTTACTTGAAAGCAGAGGGGGGTACGCCAGCAACCGGCCGAGGAGAGAGCTGATCGCAGAATTGAACGAACTGGATCAGAGCTTCACAATGGCGGAAACACCGACCACGATTAGTGACGAAAAAACCAGGATTGTTCGGGAAAGGCTCTCATTATACGGGCCGAACCCCTCCATGGAATTGGTACAGCAGTTGATGGCGGAGGCGGACGAGGATATACGAGAGACTCGAGCCCACGAACTCAACCTAGCGAACGCACACCGCAATGCTGTAGCCCCGCAGGTAATCATCCCTGTCGAAAATGCTGGGAGGCCCAAGATACCCTATACGGCATTTCGACCCTTTCTAGAGAGCGAGACAGGGATTGATGAATATTTGGCGGACTTCGAAAGGCAATGTGCCCTGCACCAGATTCCCAACAGAGAGTGGCCCACGATATTGTCTGGGAAACTATCCGGGCGAGCCCTGGAAGCCTTTCGTACTCTGGGTGCTAAGGAAGTGACACAGTATGAGCTAGTTAAGGAGACACTGTTGCGACGGTACGCTGTAACTCCGGACACGTATCGCCGACAGTTTCGGGGCACGGAAAAGAAGCCTAACGATACCCATATGGAATGGGCGCACCGAATGCGGAGAGCGGCAAATCACTGGCTGAGCGGAAGTAAAGCGGTGACTGGGGAGGAAATTTTACAATTGTTTCTCTTAGAACATTTTTATAATGGCATGGAACAGCAAGGGAAGGAATGGCTGCGAGACAGGCGGCCTTCTACCTTAGAAGAAGCAGCCAAATTGGCCGATGAACATTATGACTCCCGTCTTCACGAACCCATGAACTACCGAGCTCCAGCACGGGTCGAACCCAGAGAGGTTTACCGTGCACCCCCTCGTGCTGAATTCCGAGCCCCAGTGCCCACAGGGCCCGTCCGACACTCAGGACCACCCAATAACAGCTCTGAGCGTCACAGACCGACTTGCCACCGATGCAAGCAACCAGGGCATTTCATGGCTAGCTGCCCCCTTAATACGCACCAGACACCCAGGAATTACAATTACCCCTCTGGGTCCTATCGTCCGGCCCGGGCCCTCTGTGTTAACCAAGAGGCCCCTATGGAGGGATATGTGGGGCCGCTTCACGAGGCAGACCCTGTATATGCTGCCTCAGATAACCGCCAGCACCATCGGCAGAGGGTATGGCTCGAGGGGCGATCTACCGAGGGATTGCGAGACACAGGGGCTACTATCACGCTGGTACAGAGTCATTTGGTGCCAGAGCACAAGCGATCCGGACAGACTGTGGCCGTTAGAGTGGCGGGGGGGGATGTGTACAAAATTCCAACAGCTAAAGTGCATCTTGATTGGGGAGCGGGAAAGGGGGCTGTGAACGTGGGCCTAATGGATAATTTACCTGCCGAAGTACTACTGGGCAACGATTTGGGCCCCATGACTTCTGCCTATGCTCCAGTATGCAACAACGAGGCGGACCCAGTGACTACACGGGCCCAAGCCCGGACGGAGCGAGAGCTCTCACCAGTGCGGGAGACACAGGTAAGACCTACCCCGACCTTGCCTGACAGGTTAGGCCCCATACCCTGGGACACCCCAGATGCTTTCGAGGCAGAGTCTAAGACTGACCCGACCTTACAAAAGTACCGGGAACGAGCAGAGACCGGAGGGGGCGGGGCAGATAACGAAACATTCTTATGGGAAAAAGGGAAACTATACCGCTGGACAGAAAAAAGGGGACAGCGTAGGCGACAGCTGGTAGTGCCCCACAAATACCGTCAAGAAATCCTCAAAATAGGCCACGACATCCCCTTAGCAGGCCACCTAGCCGTTACCCGTACCCTACACCGCATTACTCACACGTTCTTTTGGCCAGGGGTGCACGCTGACGTTAGAACTTACTGTAACACCTGCGATGTGTGTCAACGAGTAGGAAGGCGAGGCGATCACCCTAAAGCCCAGCTAGTAAATATGCCCATTGTAGAGGAACCCTTCAGCCGGGTTGCTATTGACCTAGTGGGACCACTGGCTACCCCTAGTCCCTCCGGTAAGCGCTACATTCTTACCGTAGTGGACTACGCTACCAGGTACCCAGAGGCTGTCGCCCTATCCAACATACAAGCGGATACGGTAGCGAATGCACTAGTACAGGTGTTCTCCCGGGTAGGATTTCCAAAAGAAATCCTATCCGACCGAGGCACCCAATTTACGGCTGAATTAACCCAACAACTCTGGCAGGTTTGCAAAATTAAGTCCCTCCTGAGCTCCCCATACCACCCCCAGACGAACGGGCTGTGTGAGAGGTTCAATGGGACCCTCAAGCAAATGCTCAAGACGTTCACTCAGGAATACCGAGACTGGGAACGCTTCCTGCCGCACCTCCTATTTGCTTATCGGGAGGTGCCCCAGGAAACGACAGGGTTCTCTCCCTTCGAGTTGCTCTACGGAAGAAAGGTACGGGGACCCCTAAACCTGATCCGGGAGCACTGGGAGGGAGAGATGGAGGCTGACGGTGTCCCCATTGTGCCATACGTGCTGGAACTCAGGGACCGAATGGAGCAATTAGCCAAATCCGTGCGGGCTAATCTCCAGTTGGCCCAGAGAAGACAGAAAGTATGGTACGATCGGGGGGCCCGAAAGAGAATCTTCACCATAGGACAAAAGGTGTTAGTACTTAAGCCGGTGAAGACAGACAAATTGCAGGCGTCCTGGCAGGGTCCCTACCAGATCGTAGAGAAAAGGGGAGACACCACTTATGTGATAGCTAGCTGCCATGACAACAATCTTAGAAAGACATTCCATGTAAACATGCTCAAGGAATATTTTGAGCGACCAGAGAACGTGACGGCCGTATGTTGTTCCCCTCAGGAAGACCCCGACAGTTTACCCATTCCAGACCTATTAGAAAAGAGTCTCCCCACAGGTATAGTGGCGCAGGTTCAGATAGGGGACCGACTTAGCCCCACTGAAAGGGAGCAGCTCAACCAACTCCTCCAGTCCAAACACCTCACCTTCTCCCCGAAGCCAGGGTACACTACTTTAACCACCCACCAGGTAGATACTCCGGGACAAGCTCCCTTGCGCCAGGCTCCGTACCGAATCCCCGAAGCAGTTAGGACAGGAATGAAGAAGGAGATCGATGAGATGCTCCAGCTCAGGGTAATTGAGCCCTCCGATAGTCCATGGGCCTCCCCAGTTGTCTTGGTGCCCAAGAAAGATGGGACCACCCGGTTCTGTGTAGACTATCGGAGGCTCAATGAAAATACCGTGACGGACGCTTACCCTATGCCCAGGGTAGACGAGCTACTCGATCGTATAGCCAGGGGAAATTACCTGACCACTATTGACCTCTGCAAAGGTTACTGGCAGATTCCCCTGGCCCCGGAGGCTATCCCCAAGTCGGCATTCGTCACCCCATTCGGCTTATATCAGTTTAGGGTAATGCCGTTTGGGATGAAGAATGCCCCAGCTACATTCCAGCGCTTGGTGGATAGGCTCCTGGATGGCTTCCAGAGTTTTGCTTGCGCCTACCTGGACGACATAGCGATCCACAGTGAGTCCTGGGAGGACCACTTAGCTCATGTGGGAATGGTTCTGGATCAGATCCGGGCTGCTGGCCTGACTCTGAAGCCAGAAAAATGCCACTTTGGGATGGCCGAGGTACAGTACCTGGGTCACCGGGTGGGGTGTGGAAAGCAGCGACCAGAGCCAGCCAAAATAGAAGCTGTCGCCAATTGGCCCACCCCCATCACTAAGACTCAGGTCCTAGCCTTCCTGGGCACGGCAGGGTACTATAGACGGTTCGTACCAGACTACAGCACACTTGCCAAACCCCTGACTGACTTGACCAAGAAGAACTTACCTCGACAGGTCCTGTGGTCTCCCCACTGTGAAACGGCTTTCCAGGCTCTCAAAAATGCTCTAATTAACGCTCCTGTCTTGGCGGCCCCAGCCCTTAACAAACGTTTTATCGTCCATACAGACGCTTCCATGTTCGGGCTGGGAGCTGTCCTCAGCCAAGTAGGCGAAGATGGAGGGGAGCATCCAGTTGCCTACATCAGCCGGAAGCTCCTGCCCCGCGAAGTCAGCTATGCAGCGGTCGAAAAGGAGTGTTTGGCTTTGGTGTGGGCATTAAAGAAATTGACTCCCTATTTATATGGTCAGGAGTTCACTCTGGTCACCGACCATAACCCGTTGGTGTGGCTGAACCGGGTCTCTGGAGATAACGGCAGGCTATTACGTTGGAGCTTATCGTTGCAACCCTTCAATTTCACCATTACTTACAGACCTGGGAAACAGAATGGCAACGCCGACGGGTTGTCCAGACAAACAGACCTCAGCCCCGCATAACCAGCGGTCTGGACAGCCTTAGTCTGCCCCGAAAAGGGGTCAGACCGTGTCTGCCAGAGTGTTCCACAGAAAGGGAGCACTGTTACAGAAGCATTAGTTATTTTGTTGTGAAGAGCTTATTTCCCAGCAGCAATGCCTGAACCAGCAAGCCAGCGCCTAAGAAGGGCTCCAAGAAAACCGTAACAAGTATCATTTCATAAAGAGTTAACTCTTTTTTTTCAGCTTTTAGAAACTATTGCCTAAATACACATTTTTGCTGGCCTCAGCTCTAAGTTTAGGGATAACCAATCCCATTGTCTAATCACCTCTGGAGCCAGACTGCTAATTGATAAGATGAACTTGTAAACTTGTTATCTTAAGTACTGTAATCCTATTGTGGCCTGTCAAAGGACAGTGCTCTCTATCTAAATGTGTGATGGGGGATTTTGTGCTCCCCCCCCCCTCCCCCTGGGAGTGCCCTGTGTGCATGTAACCTTAATAAAAAGCAGGCTGGGCATCCCAGTGCTGAGTTCTTGTTTGACCCTCAATCGCAGCGTTGACTCGTTTTTGTGGGCAGAAGGGTACCCTAGCTGTACTACAGCTAAGGGAGATTATTCTATATTTGCGAGACTCATATAGAATACTATGGAAAGCAGCTTCTCCCCTCTTTAGCAATAGGGATCCAGGCTACTAAGCGGTCCATCTCTCAGCGAGACTAAGGGTAACCGTAACAGTTAGTTTCAGCAAATGACAGCAGCATGTCTGCTTCATTGTGGTACTTTGAATCACTTCCTTGTTGCAGATCATGTGATACTGGACATCAATAAGATTCCAAATATGCTGGAGAGCTCACTTCATGTGTACTCAGTTAAAATCCTAAATGTAGATATTGATATCACATAAAAAAAACTTGTAATCCAATGAGTAAATCACTGCCAATGCATTTCACCTAAAGGCTTTCTCAGTCTATAGTTAACTTGAGACCCCAGCTCTTACTTTCCAATCTTCACTTCATAATGGTGGGAATCCATCTCCTCAGTAACTATATCACAATTAATAGTTTTTTTCTGCTATTTATGAAAGATGCAGGCCCTACTATGACAATTGTTATTTGATCTTTCATCTGCTCATTGCATATTTTACTTTGTAAGTATATTTTAGCTTGGCCATGAATGAGGGCTGTTGATCTTTTAATATATCTAGATAAATTCTTCTCACCAGGATATAACACAGCTGCTACACAATTTAGAGGTTTCTACTCATATGCTAAAATGTAGGTATGATCATCATCATCATCACCAAAAAAGAGAAATCAGTTCTTACTCCAACATGAACATTAGTCTTTTTAGGCTCTGAAATCAATACTGAGTTACCCAATGAAGAACAGAAAAACAATTTTAAAAATACATTCCCATACTTTGACAAAAGATTCTCTCCCCTTATGGAAATTAGCTCACTTCAAGCCATAATTCTGACTCCCTGCACTCCCAGGCCCTTCAACATTTAAAAACAAAATGGCATCTTTAGGGGTCTCATGGCCTAGATTTAATAAAAAATCGTTTGTGAACTTATCTCACTGAACAAAAAACCTCAGTAGTATTGGAACTTAAAAATTATGTATTTAAAAAGATTTATATTTGTCCATTGTCACAGCCTCAGGTTTCAAGCTCATCTCTATTCTAATCCAAGGAGACACATATCTCTTCATTACTCTTCTTCCCACACAGGGCAAGTATACAGACATCAGAAAACACCTTCAAAATATTTCAAAACAAATTAAAACAAAAAAATACACCTTCTATAAAACAGTCCACAGTCCATATACACAAAAGTAAACTTTAAAAAAGTAATTGAAAAATGAAAATAAAGAAATAAAACAACCTCATCAGTTTTAAAACATTGAGCCATGACTTTAAGACCAGATACTTAACAAGGGCAATAGAGAAAATCCCAATTACTCCCCAGAACTCCTCCGTAATACAGATGGTCAGTTGTTTGTTCTGTCTGTAAGGTTTCCAATATGTGCTCTATCATTCTATCCAGAGACCACTTTTCCTTAACAAAACAGAGAAGCAAATATTCTACACTTACAGGCATTTGCCTTAACTGTGTTTCATGCATGTTTCTGAAATTATTGTGGATGTAATTATTTTAAGTTCTCATTTCATGAGCAAGATTTCATGTACTGGGCAACTATAGATGGCAGGAATAGGTGAAGAGAAGCTTTGTTAATTTCAATGAATCTCCATTCAATCTCACAAGTGTCTTTGAAACTTGCCCAATAACTTTACTATATTCCGAACCTATGGGCAGAGACCGTTTGTTCTGTTTGCCTAATGTTGCCTAATGTGTGCTATTAAGTTAAGGTTATTCTCATATGTGAGATGTAAATCTTGTCCTTTTTTAAAATAGTTAGCCTGATATTGGGGCTCTTTCTATGAAGCAAGATTTGTCTGAACAATCTATGCTCATTTAAGGTGTTTTGGGTATTGAGAGACGTTTTTTCTGCTTGAATCATTCACGTTATCTTTATCTGTTCCTTAGGGCCCAATGTTCAAAGCATCGTCAGATCCGAAAGAAAAGTTAATTTCAGTATCGCCAGCCTTGCAATCTGTCCGCCAGGCAAATGTTCTACAAAAGTGGGCTAACCCTGGCTTTCCAGACGAGTGGTGATGTGCCTTTCATAGGAAACAATAGGGATCACTGCCTGTTCAACAATCCACCCACATTGCCAGTGAAAGCAGTGTAGAGGGAGAATGTTTTCAAAGCAGCTTCATACAACATATACTCTGTGTTCGCTAAAAGTAAAAAATGTTTTATAAAAGTTCAAATAATAGCTATGTAAACTGTACATTCAGAAGGTTTCTTACAATTGCTAATCTCACAAACTAATTGTAACGTTTCCCCCTTAAAATATAGGTTACTTCCATGGCTCGCCCATGAAACTCCTATGGAACGCCTATATATTCACTATGTATGCAAGCACCATTATTAATAAAGAACAAAAAACCTTAATAATAAACTTAAAGTATCTGTGGGATTGTGAGTATATTATAAATGTGTATGTAGTGTGTCATATGTATGTATTATACTGTAAATTATACTGCATATTATGTATTTATTGTCAGTTATTTAAATAAACTTTCCTTTTTAACTTTTGGTGTTTTTTTTTTTCCTTTTTAGGAAGAAGATTTTTTTGTACCGAATATTTACTTCCAATCGAAGTGCGTTTTTTAACCTTGCACTATTGATGGCTTTTTTAACACTGTATTTTTATAGACGCTACATGTTTTCACTGTATTGTACAACTGAAAATGTGCAAAAATTATAAGAGTTACAATGTAGAGCAATGTATTCATTCTAACCCTAAAAATGTTATATACATTCAGGAATGCTCATGTCCTCTGCTATATGTAGGTTGTACATCAATACCCTTATGTAAGAGACTAGCTGAGCATGTTTATAACATTAACCCCTTAATGACCGAGGACGTGCAGGGTACGTCCTCAAAAAAAAGGCAGTTAACGCCTGAGGACGTACCCTGCACGTCCTCGGTGTGGAAAGCAGCTGGAAGCGATCCTGCTCGCTTCCAGCTGCTTTCCGGTTATTGCAGTGATGCCTCGATATGGAGGCATCCTGCAATAACCATACATGGCCATCCGATGCAGAGAGAGCCACTCTGTGGCCCTCTCTGCACCGGACATCGATGGCCGGTATCGTTGGTGGGTGGGAGCCGAATTGGGAGGCGGGTGGGCGGCCATCGGTGTTGCGCGTGACGTCACGGGGGGCGGGATCGGGATCGGGATCGTCGGGGGCGCGCACGGGCGCGCGCGCGTGCACGGGGGGTGGCGGGCGGGCGCGTGCACGGGGCGGGAGCGGGTGGGAACCGCTACACTACAGAAAAGTAGAAAAGGAAAAGTAAAAAAAAAATTAAATAAACTTTTTTTAAAAACCATCTAAGGGATCTGGAAGGGGTGGGGGGTTGGTCTTGGGGGGGGGAAAGCTACACTACAGAAAAGGGACATATTTTATTTAAAAAAAAGCATTTTTTTTCACTAAACTGGGTACTGGCAGACAGCTGCCAGTACCCAAGATGGCGCACATTAAGTCAGAGGGGGAGGGTTAGAGAGCTGTTTAGTGGGGGATCAGTGAGGTTGGGGGCTAAGGGGGATCCCTACACAGAAGCATATGTAAATATGCTAACAAAAAATGCACAAAAAAGCCCAAATATACCTTTTATTTTAGTACTGGCAGAGTTTCTGCCAGTACTTAAGATGGCGGGGACATTTGTGGGGTAGGGGAGGGAAGAGAGATGTTTGGGAGGGATCAGGGGGTCTGATGTTTCAGGTGGGAGGCTGATCTTTACACTAAAGCTAAAATTAACCCTGCAAGCTCCCTACAAGCTACCTAATTAACCCCTTCACTGCTAGCCATAATACACGTGTGATGCGCAGCGCCATTTAGCAGCATTCTAATTACCAAAAAGCAACTCCAAAGTCATATATGTCTGCTATTTCTGAACAAAGGGGATCCCAGAGAAGCATTTACAACCATTTGTGCCATAATTGCACAAGCTGTTTGTAAATTATTTCAGTGAGAAACCTAAAATTGTGAAAAATTTTACGTTTTTTTTAATTTGATCGCATTTGGCGGTGAAATGGTGGCATGAAATATACCAAAATGGGCCTAGATCAATACTTGGGGTTGTCTACTACACTACACTAAAGCTAAAATTACCCCAAAAAGCTCCTTACATGCTCCCTAATTAACCCCTTCACTGCTGGGCATAATACACGTGTGGTGCGCAGTGGCATTTAGCGGCCTTCTAATTACCAAAAAGCAATGCCAAAGCCATATATGTCTGCTATTTCTGAACAAAGGGGATCCCAGAGAAGAATTTACAACCATTTATGCCATAATTGCACAAGCAGTATGTAAATAATTTCAGTGAGAAACTGAAAGTTTGTGAAAAAATTTGTGAAAAAGTGAACAATTTTTTGTATTTGATCGCATTTGGCGGTGAAATGGTGGTATGAAATATACCAAAATGGGCCTAGATCAATAATTTGGGATGTCTTCTAAATATAAATATATACATGTCAAGGGATATTCAGGGATTCCTGATAGATATCAGGGTTCCAATGTAACTAGCGTTAATTTTGAAAAAAAATGGTTTGAAAATAGCAAAGTGCTACTTGTATTTATTGCCCTATAACTTGCAAAAAAAGCAAAGAAGATGTAAACATTGGGTATTTCTAAACTCAGGACAAAATTTAGAAACAATTTAGCATGGGTGTTTTTTGGTGGTTGTAGATATGTAACAGATTTTGGGGTTCAAAGTTAGAAAAAGTGTGTTTTTTTCCATTTTTCCTCATATTTTATAATTTTTTTTATAGTAAATGATAAGATATGATGAAAATAATGGTATTTTTAGAAAGTCCATTTAATGGCGAGAAAAACGGTATATAATATGTGTGGGTACAGTAAATGAGTAAGAGGAAAATTTCAGCTAAACACAAACACCGCAGAAATGTAAAAATAGCCTTGGTCCCAAACGGACAGAAAATGGAAAAGTGCTCTGGTCACTAAGGGGTTAAGAAGAGTTTTGAAAAACATTCAGTATCTGAAAAAAGCACAATAATAACCCTAAGAAAATAGTTAAATGAATGGTTATAAATCAAATACCAATCACCTAGATTACGAGTTTTGCGCTATAGAGAGTGCATAACGAACGCAACAAAAGTTGTGCTATTTCACCCTTCATAGCGCTGCCATTACGAGTTTTCGAAAAGCCACCTTGTGCGTGCGATATGGTTGCGTTAAGCTCCATACCGCACAAAATACAAGTGCTGCATTGACGTGCTCGTGCACGTTTTTCTCATGGACATCAATGGGGAGTGAGTGTTAGAAAAAAACTAACAGCTGTGACCGCGGAATGAAAAGCTCCGTAATGCAACCCCATTGATCTCTATGGGGAAAAAAAAGTTACGTATTAACCTAACACCTTAACATAAACCCCACGTCTAAACACCCCTAATCTGCCGACCCCAACATTGCCGACACCTAAATAAAGTTATTAAACCCTAATCTGCCGCTCCCGACTTTGCCGCCACCAAAATACATTTATTAACCCCTAATCTGCCGCTCCCGATATCTCTGCCACTATACTAAAGTTATTAACCCCTATTCCCCCGCACACCAACATCGCCCACACTATAATAAAAATATTAACCCCTATTCCGCCGCTCCCCGACATTGCAGCCACTAAATAAAGTTATTAACCCCTAAACCTCTGGCCTCCCACATGACTACCACTAAATAAACCTATGAACCCCTAAAGCGCCAGCCCCCCACATCGCAAAACAATTAATTAAACTATTAACCCCTAACTTTAAATTCAAATTACAAGATCCCTATCTTAAAATAAATAAAAACTTACGTGTGAAATTAAAAAAACTTAAGTTTAAACTAACATTATTATTAGACTAAAATTAAAATAACTATCTATTAAATAAATTAAATTACAAACTAAAAAAAACTAACACTATTAAAAAAAGTTAAATCTACACTTACAAAAAATAAAAGATTCTTAATTACAAAAAATAAAAAAATACTAAAGTACAAAAAAATAACAAACACTAAATTACAAAAAATAACAAACAAAATGATCCAAAATAAAAACAATTACACCTAATCTAATATCCCTATAAAAATAAAAAGCCCCCAAAATAAAAAACAACCCTAGCCTACAATAAACTACCAATAGCCCTTAAAAGGGCCTTTTGTAGGGCATTGCCCTAAAGAAATCAGCTCTTTTCCCTGTAAATAAAATACAAAAAAGTCCCCCCAACAGTAAAACCCTCCACCCAACCAACCCCCCAAAATAAAAAACCTAATTCTAAAAAAACCTAAGCTACCCATTGCCCTGAAAAGGGCTTTTGTATGGTCATTGCCCATAAAAGGGCATGCAGCAATTTTTCATTGCCATTAAAGGGCCTTTAGCTCTTTTAAGAAAGTCCAAAACCCTAATCTAAAAAAAAAACCACCCAAAAAAAGTTTTAAAAAACCTAACACTAACCCCTGACGATCCACTTACAGTTTTTGAAGTCCGGACATCCATCCTCATCCAGGC
Source organism: Bombina bombina (assembly GCF_027579735.1). Lineage (NCBI taxonomy): Eukaryota > Metazoa > Chordata > Amphibia > Anura > Bombinatoridae > Bombina > Bombina bombina. Next base: position 932,423,425 of record NC_069502.1, on the reverse strand, counting down.
GGAGAGAAGTCTTCATCCATGCGGCGTCTTCTATCTTCATCCAGGCGACATCGTCTATCTTCATAGCGGCGGCACAGAGTGGCTCCATCCTGAAGACATCCGGCGCGGAGCATCTTCTTTATACGGTCGCCGCCGTATACTAAATCTTCAATGCAAGGGAGCCTTTTCAAAATGGCGAATTCAAATCAGCCAATAGGATGAGAGCTACTGAAATCATTTTGGCTGTTCAAATCAGCCAATAGGATGAGAGCTACTGAAATTCTATTGGCTATTCAAATCAGCCAATTTAGTATTTTTTTATTTTTTGTAATTTAGTATTTTTTATTTTTTGTAATTGTAGATTTTTTTTTAGTAGGGTTAGGTTATTTTAATGTGTAATTTAGTTTATTTAATTGATAGTTATTTTAATTTTAGTATAATAGTAATGTTAGTTTGATTCATAGTTTAAACTTAGGTTTTTTTAATTTCCCAGATAAGTTTTTGAGGCCCATTTATCAAGCTCCGTATGGAGCTTGTGGGCCCGTGTTTCTGGCGAGTCTTCAGACTCGCCAGAAACAGCAGTCATGAAGCAGCGGTCTAAAGACCGCTGCTCCATAACCCTGTCTGCCTGCTCTGATGAGGCGGACAGGAATCACCACAATTCAACCGGATTGAGTACGATCGGGTTGATTGACACCTCCCTGCTGGTGGCCCATTGGCCGCGAGTCTGCAGGGGGCGGCGTTGCACCAGCAGCTCTTGTGAGCTGCTGGTGCAATGCTGAATATGAAGAGCGTATTGCTCTCTGCATTCAGCAAGGTCTTTCGGACCTGATCCGCACTGTCGGATCAGGTCCACAAGACCTTTGATACATAGGCCCCTTTATTTATTTTAAGATATTGATATTGTAATTTTAATATAAAGTTAGGGGGTTGTTAGGCTTAGGGGTTAATAGTTTAATTTAGTTTTTTGCAATGTTTGGGGCTGGCGGTTTAGGGGTTAATAGGTTTATTTAGTGGTGGTGATGTGGGAGGCCAGAGGTTTAGGGGTTAATAACTTTATTTAGTGGCGGAGATGTCGGAGAGCGGCGGAATAGGGTTTAATATCTTTATTAAAGTGTGGGCGATGTTGGGGTGTGGGGGAATAGGGGTTAAAAACTGTATTATAATGAAGGCAAAGTCAGGCAGAATATGGGTTAATAACTTTTATTAGTGGTGGCGATGTCGGGAGTGGCAGATTAGGGGTTAATAACTTTAAAATAGTGTTTGCATTGCGGGAGGGCCTCGGTTTAGGGGTTAATGGGTAGTTTATGGGTGTTAGTGTACTTTGTAACACTTTAGTTATGAGTTTTGTGAAACAGTTTTGTTGCGTAAAACTCATAACTACTGCTCTCAGATTGCGTAACGGATCTTGTCGTTATAGGGTGTAACGCAAGCTTTTAAGCCTCACCGCAAAACTTTCACCTAGATTACGAGTTTTGCGATAGAGGCTATGCGGTGCTAACGAGCAGTTTATGCTCACCGCTCACTTACAGACAGCGCTGGTATTACGGGTTTTTACAACCCAGACAAGAAATGAGCATTGAGCAAAATTATGATTACCGCACTCCAATACCAGCGCTGCTTACGTTAGCGGTGTGCTGGTGTAACATGCTCATGCACGATATCCCCATAGGGATCAACGGGGAGAGCCGGCTGAAAAAAAGTCTAACACCTGCAAAAAAGCAACGTAATACTCAGTAACGCAGCCCCATTGATTCCTATGGGGAAATAAAATTTATGTCTACACCTAACACCCTAACATGAACCCGAGTCTAAACACCCCTAATCTTACACTTGTTAACCCCTAATCTGCCGCCCCCGACATGGCCGCAACCTACATTATATTATTAACCCCTAATCTGCCGCTCTGGACACCGCCGCCACCTACATTATACTTATGAACCCCTAATCTGATACCCCCAACATCGCCGACACCTACATTATATTTATTAACCCCTAATCTGCCACCCCCAATGTCGCCGCAACCTACCTACACTTCTTAACCCCTAATCTACCGCCCCTCAACGTCGCCACCACTATAATAAAATATTAATAAAATATTAATCCCTAAACCGCTGCACTCCCCTATCGCAAACATTAGTTAAAGATTATTAACCCCTAATCTGCCGTCCCTAACATCGCCGCCACCTACCTACATTTATTAACCTCTAATCTGCCGCCCCCAACGTCGCCGCCACTATTCTAAATGTATTAACCCCTAGACCTAAGTCTAACCCTAACACCCCCTAACTTAAATATAATTTAAATAAATATAAATAAAATTACTATAATTAACTAAATTATTCCTATTTAAAACTAAATACTTACCTATAAATTGAAACACCTATAACAAACGATATCTGCACTAGGAGCTGGGTTTTCAGCTCCAAATATTGTAAGCGTGATTCAACCAAAATAGCAGCGCATTACTTTTACCAAAATCTATTGCACTATTTGTCTTTAAATTTTTTGTCTATTCCCCAGGGACCACATACATGGGTGAAAATGAATAAATAGGATATTTTAAGTATTATCCAAATGCCATTGTGATACTTCATGTTTCATGAGTTATAGCTTCCCCTATTAAAGAAAGCTTTAAAGCAGGAGATTTTTAGAAACACAAACAACTCAGTTTATATTTTACAAAAATGCTGTTCCCCAAGTCTCCCTTTTGTTAAAAATACACAGATTAAGTGTAATAATAGCTCTGTGTCAGACTAAATGTGTAGTGTTATTCATTAGTAAAATAAGCTTGTCACCACAAAATGTGGTTTGTTATAATAATACAGAGCTGAAACCCAGCGAAAAAGTACTCACTATTGCTTACCATTTTGTCAATTTACAAGTCATACACAAAAGACCTACTGCACAAATATGCAAACTTACTTATATTTCAGTCACTGTAAGATTTTAGTTAAATTATTTGCCAAATTATACCATAGATTATGTTGAAACTGTAAATCTTACAGTTTATTCATATCTAGTTCTTTAATTTAAATAGATTTTATTGGAAATATTTTACAAGTTCAATAATATAGCTGCAAGCACTTTGAAATGCACTCTTGTGATAGTGCTTGGGCTTAGTATGCCTAGAGGCGTGGCCCCTATAAAACCAGTCACAAGTGTGCATCTCATTTGAGGGTCTACTAGGCACATAAAATGTCAAACTGTCAAAAACAATGTTTGCCAAAGTTTAAAAGTGATCATATAAAGATCGAATAAAGATAGAAAAATAGTCTACAGTCTGCTCATCATGACAACATAAAAAATGTATTCAGATGATTTAGCAGTGAAGTGGTGCGGATGGAAACAGATCATAATAGGTTCCTATGAAAGTTACAATTTTGCAATCCCCTTTGAAAGATTGAAGATGCCAGTACTTTTAGTGACAATCACGTTAGTACGAGACTTTCAATCAAATATTAAAATGAAAAATGAAAACACTTCATTTGTAGATGTTGTGGTCCTGAAGTGACTATATAAGGATGCCCATCATACCAATATACATATAGCATTCATATGGTTAATCGTTGATGAGGATGGATTTGGATTACAATAGGTTGTCACATATGTAAAAGAGTATTTACCTTGCACTGTGAACAATGGGGATACTTAAAAGACCTTAACTTTAGCCTTAAAGGGTGTGAATGGGCTATTGTATCAGTCAGTTTTGGATGACCTCCCAGTTTCTATTTCCCAAACAGGTATTTCTCCTGTTAAGTGTAGTCAGTCCACGGGTCATCCATTACTTATGGAATATATCTCTTCCTAACAGGAAACTGCAAGAGAATTACCCAGCAGAGCTGCTATATAGCTCCTCCCCTCACATATCATACTCAGTCATTCTCTTGCAGCCTAACTAAAAAGGAAGCTGTGAGAGATCTGTGGTGTTTTTTAACTTAGTTTATTTCTACAATCAAAAGTTTGTTATTTTTAAATGGCACCGGAGTGTGCTGTTTATTCTCAGGCAGCATTAGAAGAAGAATCTGCCTGGGTTTTTTTCTATGGTCTTAGCAGACGTAACTAAGATCCACTGGCTGTTTCTCATCTGAGGAGTGAGGTAACTTCAGAGAAGGGGAATAGCATGCAGGGCTCCCCTGCAACAAATGAGGTATGTGCAGTAATTTATTTTCTGAGGAATGGAATTGACTGAGAAAATACTGCTGATACCATTGTAAAGTAAGTTCAGCCTTAAATGCAGTGATAGCGACTGGTATCAGGCTGATGTGTGTGTGTGTGTACACTGAATGTATTTTTCTAAGGAATGGAATTGACTCTGAAAATACTGTTAATACTGAAATAATGTATGAGCCTTAACTGCAGTAAAAACGACTGGTAGCAGGCTTATTAATAATAATACATAACTTTCAAATGTATGTTTAAAACGTTTACTGGCTTGTTAATCGTTTTTGTGAGGTACTTGGTGATAAAACTTATTAGGGCATGATTTTTACCACATGGCCATTTTTGTTTTCTGCATAGAAACAGTTTCTGAGCTTCCCCACTGTTGTAATATGAGTGGGAGGGGCCTATTTTAGCGCTTTTTTGCGCAGTAAAAATTCAGTCACAATCTGTCTACTTCATCCTCCATGATCCAGATCGTCTCTAGAGAGCTCAGGGGTCTTCAAAATCCATTTTGAGGGAGGTAATCAGGCACAGCAGTCCTGTAACAGTGTATTTGACTGTGACAAAAACGTTAATTATATAATTATTATCCGTTTTTGGGTACTAAGGGGTTAATCATCCATTTGCTGGTGGGTGCAATCCTTTGCTAACGTAATACATTTACTGTGAAAATTTGGTTGCTATAACTATTTTGGTCATTGTTATTTCAACTGTGTCAGTTTTTCTGTGTTTCTTAAAGGCACAGTAATGTTTTTTATATTGCTTGTAAATTAATTTTGAAAAGTATTTCCAAGTTTGCTAGTCTCATTGCTAGTTTGTTTAAACATGTCTGACTCAGATGAATCTCTTTTTTCACTATGTTTAAAGGCCAATGTGGAGCCCAATAGAAATTTGTGTACTAATTGCATTGATGCTACTTTAAATAAAAGTCAATCTTTACATGTAAAGAAATTATCACCAGACGACGAGGGGGAAGTTATGCCGACTAACTCTCCTCACGTGTCAGTACCTTCGCCTCCCGCTCAGGAGGTGCGTGATTTTGTGGCGCCAAGTACATCAGGGAGGCCCTTACAAATCACTTTGCAAGACATGGCTACTGTTATGACAGAAGTATTATCTAAGTTGCCAGAATTAAGAGGCAAGCGCGATAGCTCTGGGTTAAGGATAGAGCGCGCGGATGAGATGAGAGCCATGTCAGATACTGCGTCACAGTTTGCAGAACGTGAGGACGGAGAGCTTCATTCTGTGGGTGACGGATCTGATCCAGGGAGACTGGATTCAGATATTTCCAATTTTAAATTTAAGCTAGAGAACCTCCGCACATTGCTAGGGGAGGTATTAGCGGCTCTGAATGATTGTAACACGGTTGCAATTCCAGAGAAATTATGTAGGTTGGATAGATACTATGCGGTACCGGTGTGTACTGACGTATTTCCTATACCAAAAAGGCTTACAGAGATTATTAGCAAGGAGTGGGATAGACCGGGTGTGCCTTTTACCCCTCCTCCCATATTTAGGAAAATGTTTCCTATTGACGCCACCACACGAGACTTATGGCAGACGGTCCCTAAGGTGGAGGGAGCAGTTTCTACTTTAGCTAAGCGTACCACTATCCCGGTGGAGGATAGTTGTGCCTTTTCAGATCCAATTGATAAAAAATTAGAGGGTTACCTTAAGAAAATGTTTGTTCAACAAGGTTTTATTTTACAGCCCCTCGCATGCATTGCGCCTGTCACTGCTGCGGCAGCATTCTGGTTTGAGTCTCTGGAAGAGGCCATTCGCTCAGCTCCATTGGATGAAATAATCAACAAGCTTAAGACACTTAAGCTAGCTAACGCATTTGTTTCTGATGCCGTTGTGCATTTAACCAAACTTACGGCTAAGAACTCCGGATTCGCCATCCAAGCGCGCAGAGCGCTATGGCTTAAATCCTGGTCAGCTGACGTGACTTCTAAATCTAAATTGCTTAATATTCCTTTCAAAGGGCAGACCTTATTCGGGCCCGGCTTGAAAGAAATTATTGCTGACATTACGGGAGGTAAGGGCCATGCTCTACCTCAGGACAGGGCCAAATCAAAGGCCAAACAGTCTAATTTTCGTGCCTTTCGTAACTTCAAGGCAGGAGCAGCATCAACTTCCTCCGCTCCAAAACAGGAAGGAGCTGTTGCTCGTTACAGACAGGGCTGGAAAGTTAACCAGTCCTGGAACAGGGGCAAGCAGGCCAAGAAACCTGCTGCTGCCCCCAAAACAGCATGAAGAGAGGGCCCCCTATCCGGAAACGGATCTAGTGGGGGGCAGACTTTCTCTCTTCGCCCAGGCTTGGGCAAGAGATGTCCAGGATCCCTGGGCGTTGGAGATCATATCTCAGGGATATCTCCTGGACTTCAAAACTTCTCCTCCACGGGGGAGATTTCATCTTTCAAGGTTATCAGCAAACCAAATAAAGAAAGAGGCGTTTCTACGCTGTGTACAAGACCTCTTACTAATGGGGGTAATCCACCCAGTTCCGCGGACGGAACACGAGCAGGGATTCTATTCAAACCTATTTGTGGTTCCCAAGAAAGAGGGAACCTTCAGGCCAATCTTGGACTTAAAAATCCTAAACAAATTTCTAAGAGTTCCATCATTCAAAATGGAAACTATTCGAACTATCCTTCCCATGATCCAAGAGGGTCAGTACATGACCACAGTGGATCTAAAGGATGCCTACCTTCACATACCGATTCACAAGGACCATTACCGGTATCTGAGATTTGCCTTCCTAGACAGGCATTACCAGTTTGTAGCTCTTCCCTTCGGATTAGCTACGGCTCCAAGAATCTTTAAAAAAATTCTAGGATCACTTCTGGCGGTACTAAGACCGAGAGGCATAGCGGTGACTCCGTACCTAGACGACATTCTGATACAAGCGTCAAGTTTTCAAACTGCCAAGTCTCATACAGAGATAGTTCTGGCATTTCTGAGGTCGCATGGGTGGAAGGTGAACGTGGAAAAGAGTTCTCTATTACCACTTACAAGAGTTCCCTTTCTAGGGACTGTTATAGATTCTGTAGAGATGAAAATTTACCTGACAGAGGCCAGGTTATTAAAACTTCTAAATGCTTGCCGTGTCCTTCACTCCATTCCACACCCGTCAGTAGCTCAGTGCATGGAAGTAATCGGCTTAATGGTAGCGGCAATGGACATAGTACCATTTGCGCGCCTGCATCTCAGACCGCTGCAATTGTGCATGCTAAGTCAGTGGAACGGGGATTACTCAGATTTGTCCCCCCTACTAAATCTGGATCAAGAGACCAGAGATTCTCTTCTATGGTGGCTTTCTCGGCCACATCTGTCCAAGGGGATGACCTTTCGCAGGCCAGATTGGACGATTGTAACAACAGACGCCAGCCTTCTAGGCTGGGGAGCAGTCTGGAATTCCCTGAAAGCTCAGGGATTATGGACTCAGGAGGAGAAACTCCTCCCAATAAATATTCTGGAGTTAAGAGCAATATTCAATGCTCTCCTAGCTTGGCCTCAGTTAGCAACTCTGAGGTTCATCAGATTTCAGTCGGACAACATCACGACTGTGGCTTACATCAACCATCAAGGGGGAACCAGAAGTTCCCTAGCGATGTTGGAAGTCTCAAAGATAATTCGCTGGGCAGAGTCTCACTCTTGCCACCTGTCAGCGATCTACATCCCAGGCGTGGAGAACTGGGAGGCGGATTTTCTAAGTCGCCAGACTTTTCATCCGGGGGAGTGGGAGCTTCATCCGGAGGTCTTTGCTCAACTGATTCATCGTTGGGGCAAACCAGATCTGGATCTCATGGCGTCTCGTCAGAACGCCAAGCTTCCTTGTTACGGATCCAGGTCCAGGGACCCGGGAGCGGTGCTGATAGATGCTCTGACAGCCCCTTGGGTCTTCAACATGGCTTATGTGTTTCCACCATTCCCGATGCTTCCTCGTTTGATTGCCAAGATCAAACAGGAGAGAGCTTCGGTGATTCTGATAGCGCCTGCGTGGCCACGCAGGACCTGGTATGCAGACCTAGTGGACATGTCGTCCTGTCCACCGTGGTCTCTGCCTCTGAGACAGGACCTTCTAATTCAGGGTCCTTTCAAACATCCAAATCTAATTTCTCTGAGGCTGACTGCATGGAGATTGAACGCTTGATTCTATCAAAGCGTGGCTTCTCGGAGTCGGTTATTGATACCTTAATACAGGCTAGGAAGCCTGTTACCAGAAAAATTTACCATAAGATATGGCGTAAATATTTACATTGGTGCGAATCCAAGAGTTACTCATGGAGTAAGGTTAGGATTCCTAGGATATTGTCCTTTCTACAAGAGGGTTTAGAAAAGGGCTTATCTACTAGTTCGTTAAAGGGACAGATTTCTGCTCTGTCTATTCTTCTACACAAACGTTTGGCTGAAGTTCCAGACGTTCAGGCTTTCTGTCAGGCTTTAACTAGGATTAAGCCTGTGTTTAAGTCTGTTGCTCCGCCGTGGAGCTTAAACTTAGTTCTTAATGTTCTTCAAGGCGTTCCATTTGAACCCCTTCATTCCATTGATATCAAGCTGTTATCTTGGAAAGTTCTGTTTTTGAGGGCTATTTCCTCGGCTCGAAGAGTCTCTGAGTTATCTGCCTTACATTGTGATTCTCCTTATCTGATTTTTCATTCAGACAAGGTAGTCCTGCGTACTAAACCTGGGTTCTTACCTAAGGTAGTTACTAACAGGAATATCAATCAAGAGATTGTTGTTCCATCTCTGTGTCCTAACCCTTCTTCAAAGAAGGAATGACTTTTGCATAATCTGGACGTAGTCCGTGCCCTGAAATTCTATTTGCAGGCAACTAAGGATTTTCGTCAAACTTCTTCCCTGTTTGTCGTTTACTCTGGACAGAGGAGAGGTCAAAAGGCTTCGGCTACCTCTCTCTCTTTTTGGCTTCGTAGCATAATACGCTTAGCCTATGAGACTGCTGGACAGCAGCCTCCTGAAAGGATTACAGCTCATTCTACTAGAGCTGTGGCTTCCACCTGGGCCTTTAAAAATGAGGCCTCTGTTGAACAGATTTGCAAGGCTGCGACTTGGTCTTCGCTTCACACTTTTTCAAAATTTTACAAATTTGACACTTTTGCTTCGTCGGAGGCTATTTTTGGGAGAAAGGTACTTCAGGCAGTGGTTCCTTCTGTTTAATGTTCCTGCCTTGTCCCTCCCTTCATCCGTGTACTTTAGCTTTGGTATTGGTATTCCATAAGTAATGGATGACCCGTGGACTGACTACACTTAACAGGAGAAAACATAATTTATGCTTACCTGATAAATTCCTTTCTCCTGTAGTGTAGTCAGTCCACGGCCCGCCCTGTTTTTACGGCAGGTCTAAATTTTAATTAAACTCCAGTCACCACTGTACCCTATGGTTCCTCCTTTCTCGTCTGCTTTGGTCGAATGACTGAGTATGATATGTGAGGGGAGGAGCTATATAGCAGCTCTGCTGGGTAATTCTCTTGCAGTTTCCTGTTAGGAAGAGATATATTCCATAAGTAATGGATGACCCGTGGACTGACTACACTACAGGAGAAAGGAATTTATCAGGTAAGCATAAATTATGTTTTATAAGGACAGTCTACTCCAAAAATGTTATTGTTTAAAAAGATAAACAATACCTTTATTAGCCATTCCCCAGTTTTGCATAACCAACACTGTTATATTCATATACTTTTTTACCCCTTATCTAAGTGCTATTTACAGACTTGCACTTTAGACAATTAGTGCTGACTCATGAATAACTCCACAGGAGCGAGCAAAATTTTTATCTGCATGGCATACATGAACTAGCATTGTCTAGCTGTGAAAAGCTATAAAATGTACTGAGATAAGAGGCTGCTTGTAGCTGCTTAGACAGGCATAGGTTTAAATGTTTTAAAGTATACTAATATAACAATTTTGGTTGTGCAAAGCTGGAGAAATGGTAGTAAAGGCGTTATCTTTCTTTTTAAACACTAAAAATGTTTAAGTATACTGTCCCTTTAACACACAAAAGGGAGCTTTTCTCATGTAAAGGTGCCAATTGTGGGCTTTTAACAAACAAAACAATTTTCATAGTGATCAACTGAGAAATTTAATGACCAATGTGGATGGAAAGCCAAAGGCTATTTTGGGAACAAATCATCGATAGATTGTGATCGACCCTCAAATAGTGAAGTTTAAAATTATTATTTAAAAATAAAAAGATAATTTTCTTCTAAGTGAATTGTAATGTAAAATATTTATTTAAAAAACACAATAAAACACTTTATATAACACATTAAAATGTAATAAAAACTATTTTTTCAAATTTAAAGGTATTTAACTGGAAAGGTCTCCAAAGTGTGTGCGTATATATATATATATATATATATATATATATATATATATATATATATGAACACATATATATATATATATATCCCCTTAGTGACCAGAGCACTTTTCCATTTTCTGTCCGTTTGGGACCAAGGCTATTTTTACATTTCTGCGGTGTTTGTGTTTAGCTGAAATTTTCCTCTTACTCATTTACTGTACCCACACATATTATATACCGTTTTTCTCGCCATTAAATGGACTTTCTAAAAATACCATTATTTTCATCATATCTTATCATTTACTATAAAAAAATTATAAAATATGAGGAAAAATGGAAAAAAACACACTTTTTCTAACTTTGAACCCCCAAATCTGTTACATATCTACAACCACCAAAAAACACCCATGCTAAATTGTTTCTAAATTTTGTCCTGAGTTTAGAAATACCCAATGTTTACATCTTCTTTGCTTTTTTTGTAACTTATAGGGCCATAAATACAAGTAGCACTTTGCTATTTTCAAACCATTTTTTTTCAAAATTAACGCTAGTTACATTAGAACACTAATATCTTTCAGGAATCCCTGAATATCCATTGACATGTATATATTTTTTTTTAGAAGACATCCCAAATTATTGATCTAGGCCCATTTTGGTATATTTCATGCCACCATTTCACCGCCAAATGCGATCAAATACAAAAAATTGTTCACTTTTTCACAATTTTTTTCACAAACTTTCAGTTTCTCACTGAAATTATTTACAAACTGCTTGTGCAATTATGGCATAAATGGTTGTAAATTCTTCTCTGGGATCCCCTTTGTTCAGAAATAGCAGACATATATGGCTTTGGCATTGCTTTTTGGTAATTAGAAGGCCGCTAAATGCCACTGCGCACCACACGTGTATTATGCCCAGCAGTGAAGGGGTTAATTAGGGAGCATGTAAGGAGCTTTTTGGGGTAATTTTAGCTTTAGTGTAGTGTAGTAGACAACCACAAGTATTGATCTAGGCCCATTTTGGTATATTTAATGCCACCATTTCACCGCCAAATGCGATCAAATTAAAAAAAACGTAAATTTTTTCACAATTTTAGGTTTCTCACTGAAATAATTTACAAACAGCTTGTGCAATTATGGCACAAATGGTTGTAAATGCTTCTCTGGGATCCCCTTTGTTCAGAAATAGCAGACATATATGACTTTGGCGTTGCTTTTTGGTAATTAGAATGCTGCTAAATGGCGCTGCGCATCACACGTGTATTATGGCTAGCAGTGAAGGGGTTAATTAGGTAGCTTGTAGGGAGCTTGCAGGGTTAATTTTAGCTTTAGTGTAAAGATCAGCCTCCCACCTGAAACATCAGACCCCCTGATCCCTCCCAAACATCTCTCTTCCCTCCCCTACCCCACAAATGTCCCAGCCATCTTAAGTACTGGCAGAAACTCTGCCAGTACTAAAATAAAAGGTATATTTGGGCTTTTTTGTGCATTTTTTTGTTAGCATATTTACATATGCTTCTGTGTAGGGATCCCCCTTAGCCCCCAACCTCACTGATCCCCCACCAAACAGCTCTCTAACCCTCCCCCTCTGACTTAATGTGCGCCATCTTGGGTACTGGCAGCTGTCTGCCAGTACCCAGTTTAGTGAAAAAAATGCTTTTTTTTAAAAAAAAAATGTCCCTTTTCTGTAGTGTAGCTCCCCCCCCCCCCCAGACCAACCCCCCACCCCTTCCAGATCCCTTAGATGCTTAAAAAAAAAAGTTTATTTCATTTTTTTTAACTTTTCTTTTAACTTTTTTTCTGTAGTGTAGCGGTTCCCACCCGCTCCCGCCCCGTGCGCGCCCCCGTCGGCTCCGCTTCCGATCCCGCCCCCCTCCACCTTACACATCTCACCGATGGCCGCCCACCCGCCTCCCAAGTCGGCTCCCACCCACCAACGATACCGGCCATCGATGTCCGGTGCAGAGAGGGCCACAGAGTGGCTCTCTCTGCATCGAATGGCCAGACAGTGTTATTGCAGGATGCCTCGATATCGAGGCATCGCTGCAATAACCGGAAAGCAGCTGGAAGCGAGCAGGATCGCTTCCAGCTGCTTTCCACACCGAGGACGTGCAGGGTACGTCCTTGGTCGTTAACTGACATCCTTTAGAGGACGTACCCTGCACGTCCTCGGTCGTTAAGGGGATATACACATACATACATACATACATATACTTTATAGCCATTTTCAGTCAAATACATTGCCATATACCATATCCCTTTTAACCCTTTTTATTTTTTATTAATATGAAATATTTTTATTCAGAAAGTGTATACACAAGTGTAGTAGGTTATTTAAATGTATTTATGTTATGTTTTGTGAATATTTTCTTTTTAACCCTTAGACTTTATGCTACTTCTTCAGTCAAGCTAATCTATTGAGCAAAAATGTTGTTTCCGCTCAAACGCACCCGTTTACTTTCAACTTGTAATATAGCCCTCTATCTGAATCATAAAAAAAAATGGAGTTTCATGTCCCTTTAATTATATTTGGCCATATATATAAATCCATATATTGAATTATTATAATAATGCTTGTACATAGTTACTTCAAATTTTCAGAGACTAGTGAAGGGAAATTAAACCTTTGATATTTGTTCTTTGTTAAACTGCAATAAATGTTACCATGATGCATAATATATATTACTTGGAAAACCTTTATGTCAAATGTAAACAATGTCATTCAGCAGGCATATGCCTATATGTGCACATTTTACGCTAAAATATTTCTTAGACGTGAATAGAAAAAAAAAATATTTATATAAATCATGTGTCATAGAAAAAAAATATTTATATAAATCATGTGTCATAGAAAAAAAATATTTTGTCTCATCCAATATTAGTTCATTGGGTCTTTCGGCTCAGCCGAGTTTTGACAATTTGTTAACAGAACTTTGTTAATGCCTTATTTCCTCAGGGCAGCAGAGGAATATCTAGTCAGTATTTAAATTTAAATTTATTTATTTATTTATTTATTTATTTATTTATATATTTATAAAATATTTTACCAGGAAGGATACATTGAGATTTCTCTCGTTTTCAAGTATGTCCTGGGATCACAAAACATTGCATTGATACAATAGGGTACAATAAAATACAAAAACAATAATAAAAATACACATTATATGCAAACATTTAACATAGAGCAGGTATGAAATATTTATCCATGACAGGAGCATTCTGTTTTGAGATATGTATAGAGGGATCTCTTAAAGGATTTTAGGCTTGGGGAAGTTTTTAAAGTGTGAGGGAGGTCATTCCATAATTGTGGCGCTCTGTAGGAAAAGGAGGATCGAGCTGCTTTTTTTTTGTATTGAGGCAAGCTAAATAATGTGCTGTTATTGGATCGGAGGTTATAGGAGGTGGGAATAGCAGGGGAGAGCATTCTGCTCAGGTAGGGTGGGAGCTTCCCAGAAAGGCTCTTAAAGACAAGGCAGGAAAGATGGAGGGTGCGTCTGGATTCTAGCGACAGCCAGTTTAGTTCTTTTAGCATGTCACAATGGTGGGTCCTGTAGTTACATTGTAGCACAAAGCGGCAGAGCGAGTTATATAACGTATTTAGTTTATTAAGGTGAGTTTGCGGAGCAGGTGCATATACTATGTCCCCATAATCCAAGATAGGCATCAGCATTTGCTGTACAATCTTTTCCTTTACTGTAGGGCTGAGGCAAGATTTGTTTCTGTACAGGGCACCTAGTTTTGGATAAAGTTTAGAGGCAATTTTTTCTATGTGGAGTCCAAAAGATAGATTGGGGTCTAACAACATACCTAAGTATTTAAAAGAGTGGACTGCGGTCAGCGTGCAATTGGATTTTGTTTTGATGCGAAGATGGGAATTTTGTAATTTATGTATTTTAGGTCCCATTCCAAAGATCATTGTGACCGTTTTGTCAGTGTTTAGGAAGAGTTTGTTTTTCGAGATCCACTTTTCTACCTCTGTGAACTGGTCTTGGAGCACTGTTTCAAGCTGCAGCAGATCAGATTTGTTTGCATAGATTACCGTGTCGTCTGCGTACATGTGTACAGTTGAGGATTTGCAGACATTAGGCAAATCATTTATAAATAATGTGAATAGTAGGGGGCCGAGAATGGAACCTTGGGGAACACCACACGTGACTGGGAGAGGGAGGGAGTCAATGTTAGAGACAGAGACATATTGTGATCGATCCGATACATATGATTTAAACCAGGTTAACGGGTGATCAGCAATACCAGAGTTTTTTAGTTTGAGAAGTAGTAGGTCATGGTCCACTGTGTCAAAAGCCTTTGCAAAATCAAGGAAAATAGCTCCAGTTAGGTCTCCTTGTTCCATGGCAGTTTGGATGTCGTTGCAAACTTTTAGGAGGGCAGTTGTAGTGGAGTGATTCGGTCTGAAACCTGATTGATCAGGGGTCAGATAGTTAGAAAGTTGGTAATACTCGCATAATTGCGTATGGACGCATTTTTCTAGGATTTTTGACAATACAGGGAGCAGTGATATAGGACGATAGTTAGAAACCAAGGTTAACTCCCCACTTTTATGAATAGGCACTACTCTTGCAGTTTTCCAGAGTTTGGGTATGTATCCAGACACCAAGGATTCGTTAATTAGGGTTGCAACAGGCTTAGCAATTGCCGGCGCACTGAGCTTCAACAGCATTGCTGGGATTTGATCAGGTCCTGACTGGTTTTTCATTATTAGATTATCGAGGTGTTTCTTAATGACATTGAAGGGTACAGGTCTAAAATTGAACTTTTCTATATTGGGTCTTTGCTGTTTTAGTGGGGCCTGATCCACATTTGTAGCTTCAGGATGCGTGCCATTTATTAGTTTGTCAATCAGGGTGGTGGAGCATCCTACAAAATAATTGTTAAAGGCATTTGCTACTTCTAAGGGGAGTTGCAGGTTTTGGTTATCCACATTGACAGTAGAGGGTTGGGAGTGGATTGGTGGATTTTGTAAGTTATTTATGAGTTTCCAAAACTTTCTAGGGTTACATATATTATTGTTCAGGTTTTCACAGAAATATTGCGCCTTAGCCAATTTTGTTTGTTTAGTACATATATTTCGCCATTTTCTATATACACAGTGATCATTCATAGAGCCAGTATGCTTGAACTTTGACCACAATGAATCCCGAAATTGGTACATTTGAATGAGGTCAGCTGTGATCCAATTCAAGTGTGCTCCTTTTACTCTCACCTTACGCAGCGGTGCATGTAAATTCCAAACTTGTAGGAGTTCAGACTGAAAGAATTCAACTGCAGAGTCTAGATCTGGGATTAGGTTTAATCTGTGCCAGGGGAGGTTCTTGATGTCATTTAGAAATGATTGAAGATTAAATTTTTTGAAGGACCTGGTGATTGTAACCTTGGGAGAGGATTTAGTTGCCTTTATTTTGCGCACGCAGTACACTAAGCAGTGGTCACTGAAATTGTTAGGGAGAACACCTGCCTCCTGGATTCGGTTGGGAGAAGTGGAGAGAATCCAGTCGAGCAGGGTATGATTATGGCTTTTGATGTTTATGCGAGTTGGGGAGGAGATTAATTGCGTTAGATGCAAAGATTTAAACAGCGAGCGACAACTGTTATTTTTTGGATTCAGCCAATCGATGTTAAAATCTCCAAAAACCAAAATTTCACTTTTTGGGTTTTGAGTTATGGATTCACTAAGGAGCTGTGCTATGTCCGAAATGGAATGCACAGGGGAGCTTGGTGGGCGGTAGATTCCTGCAACAATGATTGATTTACTGCACGGGATCTCAATTTTGCCAGAAAGGAAATCAAAGGTGGCAGGAGAGCTAGATTTTTGTAAGGGGGTGAACTTTGTGGAATTGTCAACATAAATTACAATGCCACCTCCTCTCTTTGCTCTATCATTTCTATGGCATGAATATCCATGTATTGCAATGGCAGAGTCAGGTATTTTGCGGGTTAGCCACGATTCAGAGATCACAATGATTTTGGGTTTGTATTGTAAACACCAAGCTTGCAGTGCATCAATTTTCGGTAGTAAGCTGCGGATATTACAGTGCACAAAGGAGAGGCCTTTCTTAGCTGGAAGGCTAGGAATGGAATTTGTTAGGGGACCAGGGTTAGACTCTACGTCATTTGCAAGGGCAAGTAACATAAGGAATAGGAATTTGGAAATCATTTTTGATTGGCCATATAGTGAATGTGATACTTTATAATATTGTGAGGTGGGGGTAGGAGGGTTATTTTTTATAACCCTCCACCAGCACTCAGCAGATAAGTTACAGCAACAGAGCAGGCCATGATGTATGATAATTTGTTTTCCAGTTTGAGGTGTGTGCTTATGGCGGTTATTATGTGAACCAAATTGGAGTGAGAAAAGGGTTATCATGAATAACAGTAAGGATATATTTGGATTCATGTTAGTGGTATGAGGTGTGTAGATAAAAAATAAAAATGAAAAGTATATACACTATTGATGTGTGATATATAGCTATATGTAGGAAGAGAGGGTATTTATTCTATAGGGTTAAGTAGAAGGAAGGATGTGCTGATCAGTGGTTGCAGCTGTCATTTAAGGAGAATGAAATAAGTGTGGGAGACTATCTATAAAGGAAGAAATGAGCCTGGGGTGGGTGGGGTGAGGGGCAGGGTGGGAGGGAAACTATCTTGCAGGATCTACCTTTTTGCAAAGCAGGGGCACAGCTGAGATAAGTTCTGTATTTTCTTGCAAGGCTTGGGTAGATATGTTTAAAAATCAGACTAAAGGAGAGAGATAAATTAGCGTCAGATTGGGCTGCAAACATTTAGAGGAATGGGGAGGGAATATCTATGAACATTTGAGCTAAGGGTCATAAAAGCAAAAACACAGGGAAAGTTAAAATTACAGAGATAACACAGAGGTATTCATGTAGGGGAATAAAACCATTAAAGTCCAAAAAAGATACATGGCCTTAGCTGATTAAACTAACTTTTAACATAATGGTCAGACATAATGGTAATAAAATATGCATTTTAAATCATAAAAACAAAACAATAAATAGCCAATACATATAACAATACACACATCAGAAAATAACAGGGTAGGTTAACCCCTTAACGACTGAGGACGTGCAGGGTACGTCCTCAGAAAAAAGGCAGTTAATGCCTGAG
The DNA here is from genome assembly GCF_027579735.1 of Bombina bombina. Lineage (NCBI taxonomy): Eukaryota > Metazoa > Chordata > Amphibia > Anura > Bombinatoridae > Bombina > Bombina bombina. Next base: position 932,405,812 of record NC_069502.1, on the reverse strand, counting down.
AACGTACCCTGCACGTCCTCAGTGTGGAAAGCAGCTGGAAGCGATCCTGCTCGCTTCCAGCTGCTTTCCGGTTATTGCAGTGATGCCTCGATATCGAGGCATCCTGCAATAACATTTTTAAGCCATCCGGTGCAGAGAGAGCCACTCTGTGGCCCTCTCTGCACCGGAGATCGGTTGCTCCCTGTGTTGGTGGGTGGGAGCCGGACCGGGAGGCGGGTGGCGGCCATCGATGGCCCTGTGGAAGTGAAGGGGGGCGGGATCGTGGGCGGGGGTGGCTGGGGGCGCGCACGGGCGCGCGCGCGCGTGCACGGGAGGGTGGGGGCGGGCGCGTGCACGGGGAGGGAGCGGGTGGGAAAAGCTACACTGCCCAATATTATATCAATAAAAAGATAAAAAAATCGAAAATGAAAATAATCAGCAAGGTGGTGGGGGTTTGTCTGTGGGGGGTGGGGGGGGGGGGGGAAGCTACACTACAGAAAAAAAAAAACAAAGGAAAAAAAAAAACACTTTTTATTGTAAACTGGGTACTGGCAGACAGCTGCCAGTACCCAAGATGGCCCCCAATAAGGCAGAGGGGAGGGTTAGAGAGCGGTTTTGGGGGGGATCAGGGAGGTTGGGGGCTAAGGGGGGGATCCTACACAGTAGCATATGTAAATATGCTAAAAAAAAAATTCATTTTTTTTTAAAAACCCTTTTATTTTAGTACTGGCAGACGTTCTGCCAGTACTTAAGATGGCGGGGACAATTGTGGGGTGGGGGAGGGAAGGGAGCTGTTTGGGAGGGATCAGGGGGTGGGATGTGTCAGATGGGAGGCTGATCTCTACACTAAAGCTAAAATTAACCCTGCAAGCTCACTACAAACTCCCTAATTAACCCTTTCACTGCTAGCCATAATACACGTGTGAGGCGCAACAGGATTTAGTGGCCTTCTAATTACCAGAAAGCAACGCCAAAGTCATATATGTCTGCTATTTCTGAACAAAGGGGATCCCAGACAAGCATTTACAACCATTTGTGCCATAAATGCACAAGCTGTTTGTAAATGATTTCAGTGAGAAACCTAAAATTGTGAAAAATTGTACGTTTTTTTTAATTTGATCGCATTTGGCGGTGAAATGGTGGCATGAAATATACCAAAATGTGCCTAGATCAATACTTGGGGTTGTCTACTACACTACACTAAAGCTAAAATTAACCCTACAAGCTCCCTAAAAGCTCCCTAATTAACCCCTTAACTGCTGGGCATGATACACTTGTGGTGCGCAGTGGCATTTAGCGGCCTTCTAATTACCAAAAAGCAACGCCAAAGCCATATATGTGTGCTATTTCTGAACAAAGGGGATCCCAGAGAAGAATTTACAACCATTTATGCCATAATTGCACAAGTTGTTTGTAAATAATTTCAGTGAGAAACCTAAAGTTTGTGAAAAAATTTGTGAAAAAGTGAACAATTTTTTGTATTTGATCGCATTTGGCGGTGAAATGGTGGCATGAAATATACCAAAATTGGCCTAGATCAATACTTTGGGATGTCTACTAAAAAAAAATATATAAATGTCAAGGGATATTCAGGTATTCCTGAAAGATATCAGTGTTCTAATGTAACTAGCGCTAATTTTGGAAAAAAATGGTTTGGAAATAGCAAAGTGCTACTTGTATTTATGGCCCTATAACTTGCAAAAAAAGCAAAGAACATGTAAACATTGGGTATTTCTAAACTCAGGACAAAATTTAGAAACTATTTAGCATGGGTGTTTTTTGGTGGTTTTAGATATGTAACAGATTTTGGGGGTCAAAGTTAGAAAAAGTGTGTTTTTTTCCATTTTTCCTCATATTTTATCATTTTTTTTATAGTAAATTATAAGATATGATGAAAATAATGGTATCTTTAGAAAGTCCATTTAATGGCGAGAAAAACGGTATATAATATGTGTGGGTACAGTAAATGAGTAAGAAGAAAATTACAGCTAAACACAAACACCGCAAAAATGTAAAAATAGCCTTGGTCCCAAACGGACAGAAAATGGAAAAGTGCTCTGGTCACTAAGGGGTTAAATATAATGATAAAACTATCTTGCAGGATCTACCTTTTTGCAAAGCAGGGGCACAGCTGAGATAAGTTCTGTATTTTCTTTTCTTTAAATAAAGTTGAAGCAGCAGTAATTGCTACTGCTGCAAGCAGTTTTAAAAAAAAAGTTATTTTTTTTAAATTGTTTAGGATTGTTAAAGGGTTAGAGCATACAATTTTAAGCAACTTTCTCATTTACTGCTATTATCAATTTTTCTTTGTTTCTTGCCATTTTTATTTGAAAAGCAGAAATCTAAGCTTAGGAGCCAGCCCATTTTTTATTCAGAACCCTGGGCAGCGCTTGCTGATTGATGGCTACATTTAGCCACCAAGCAGCAAGTACTACCCAGGTGCTGAACCAAAAATGGGCTGGGTCCTAAGCTTACATCCCTGCTTTTCAAATAAAAATAGCAAGAGAACAAAGAAAACATTGATAATAGGAGTAAAATAGAAAGTTGCTTAAAATTGCATGCTATATCCAAATTTATGAAAGTTTGGGTTTCATATCCCTTCTAGAACAAAAGTAAAAATAGCATACTTATTGGCTGACACAGGAGTCAATCAACTGGAAAGGACATCGCTTTTATATCACTACTAGATAGTCTTTACCATCTGTAGAAATACCTTTCCCAACTTTAGAGGAATAGTCATAACCACATAAAACAAATGCAGAATACAGCAAAATAAGTGCTTTATATTTTGCATTTGAAATATTTATGCACTTTCTACTATTAAATATCCTTTCACTTACTTTCGGCTAGATTACGAGTTTTGCGTTATGAGTGAAAAAGCAGCGTTATGGCTCTTTTTCACTACCGCTGGTATTAAGAGTCTTGCAGGTATTTCTGTACCGCACACTTTTTTGGCCGTAATGCAACGTACACACTCTTTTGGCCATAACGCAATGTAACTACCACAACTTTCAAAAAGCTTGGGAAAAAAAATAATTGAAAAAGCACAGTTATGTGCGAAACATGTTAGGGAGTTTTTGTTGGAGGATTTTGGGATCCTCAATTTTAACGTAAAAGTGGTGGATGTCTACTCCGTAGGCACTTTAAATTACTTTATATACCTAAGTGAGAACGATGGGCCACAATTATTAGCAATAGGCCAGATGCTGGGAGATATTACTGTCTGGGACATAAGCAGTTATACTGAGCACTTTACTGGCAATTTCATGCTATATTATATATTTTTCAAGACACAGATTTGTACATTGTTGCCAGTGTGTGTTGGGAAGATCTCTTTGTGATTGTGCACCAATGATAAGCCCTCCAAGCGATAAATTGTGTGGATACTTACACCTAGATTACGAGTTTTGTGTTAGAAGCTGTGCGGTGCTAACGAGCAGTTTATGCTCACCGCTCACTTACAGACAGCGCTGGTATTACGGGTTTTTACAAACCCGACTTTAACAGCAAAAAAAGTGAGCGAAGAGTAAAATTTTGCTCCACATCTCACCTCAATACCAGTGCTGCTTACGGTAGCGGTGAGCTGGCTGAACGTGCTTGTGCACGATTTCCCCATAGGAATAAATGGGGGAGAGCCGGCTGAAAAAAAAAACTAACACCTGCAAAAAAGCAGCGTAAAGCTCCTAACGCAGCCCCATTGATTCCTATGGTGAAATAAAAGTTATGTCTACAACTAACACCCTAACATGAACCCCGAGTCTAAACACCCCTAATCTTACACTTATTAACCCCTAATCTGCCGCCCCAACATTGCTGCCACCTACATTATATTATTAACTAGTGATGTCGCAAACATAAAAACTTCCACAAATGTTAACGAACGGGCGAACCGGGCGAACCGCCATAGACTTCAATAGGCAGGCGAATTTTAAAACCCACAGGGGACTCTTTCTTGCCACAATAATGATGGAAAAGTTGTTTCAAGGGGACTAACACCTGGACTGTGGCATGCCGGAGGGGGATCCATGGCAAAACTCCAATGGAAAATTACATAGTTGATGCAGAGTCTGGTTTTAATCCATAAAGGGCATAAATCACCTAACATTATAAAATATGAGGAAAAAATGGAAAAAAAAAACCACACACTTTTTCTAACTTTGACCCCCAAAATCTGTTACACATCTACAACCACCAAAAAACACCCATGCTAAATAGTTTCTAAATTTTGTCCTGAGTTTAGAAATACCCAATGTTAACATGTTCTTTGCTTTTTTTGCAAGTTATAGGGAAATAAATACAAGAAGCACTTTGCTATTTCAAAACCACTTTTTTTCAAAATGAGCGCTAGTTACATTGGAACCCTGATATCTGTCAGGAATACCTGAATATCCCTTGACATGTATATATTTTTTTTTAGAAGACATCCCAAAGTATTGATCTAGGCCCATTTTGGTATATTTCATGCCACCATTTCACCGCCAAATGCGATCAAATAAAAAAAAGATTGTTCACTTTTTCACAAACTTTAGGTTTCTCACAGAAATTATTTACAAACAACTTATGCAATTATGGCATAAATGTTTGTAAATGCTTCTCTAGGATCCCCTTTGTTCAGAAATAGCAGACTTATGGCTTTGGTGTTGCTTTTTGGTAATTAGAAGGCTGCTAAATGCCACTGCGCACCACACGTGTTTTATGCCCAGCAGTGAAGGGGTTAATTAGGGAGCATGTAGGGAGCTTGTAGAGTTAATTTTAGCTTAAGTGTAGTGTAGTAGACAACCCAAAGTATTGATCTAGGCCCATTTTGGTATATTTCATGCCACCATTTCACCGCCAAATGCGATCAAATTTAAAAAAAACTTACATTTTTTCGCAATTTTAGGTTTCTCACTGAAATTATTTACAAACAGCTTGTGCAATTATGACACAAATGGTTGTAAATGCTTCTCTGGGATCCCCTTTGTTCAGAAATAGCAGACATATATGACTTTGGTGTTGTTTTCTGGTAATTAGAAGGCCGCTAAATGCTGCTGCGCTTCACATGTGTATTATGGCTAGCAGTGAAGGGGTTAATTAGGTAGTTTGTAGGGAGCTTGCAGGGTTAATTTTAGCTTTAGTGTATCAGCCTCCCACCTGACACATCAGACCCCCTGATCCCTCCCAAACAGCTCCCTTCCCTCCCCCACCCCACAATTGTCCCCACCATCTTAAGTACTGGCAGAAAGTCTGCCAGTACTAAAATAAAAGGATTTTTTTTAAAATATATTTTTTTAGCATATTTACATATGCTGTGGTGTAGCATCCCCCCTTAGCCCCCAACCTCCCTGATCCCCCCCAAAACAGCTCTCTAACCCTCCCCATCTGCCTTATTGGCGGCCATCTTGGGTACTGGCAGCTGTCTGCTATTATTTCACAGTCAAAAAAGTGTTGTTTTTTTTAAATGTACACTACTGTTACACCAGATATGAGTGGTGGCACTGGGCAAGTGGGCACAGTATACGCTGTGAGCCTGACACACACGCTGGCAGGCAGGCAACTGCAATTAGATTACAGGGAAAAAAAAAGAAGAAGACTGATATTCTAGCCCTAAAAAGGGCTTTTTGGGGTGCTGTCCTTACAGCAGAGATCAGATGAGTCCTTCAGGACTATAGTGGACACTGAATACACTAGCCTAGCTATCGATTTCACTATTAAATCAGCAGCAGCTACACTGTCCCTCCTCTCACTAAGAATACAGCTTCCGAATGAATCTAAAATGGATGCTGTCCAGGAGGTGGGAGGGTCTGGGAGGGAGGGTCTGCCGCTGATTGGCTGGAATGTGTCTGCTGACTGTGAGGTACAGGGTCAAAGTTTACTCAATGATGACGAATAGGGGGCGGATCGAACATCGCATATGTTCGCCCACCGCGGAGAACGGGAAAAAGCTATGTTCGCCGGCGAACTATTCACAACATCACTATTATTAACCCCTAATATGCCGCTCTGGACACCGCCGGAGCGGGTCCATCTTCAAGACATCCGATGCGGAGCATCCTCTTCTTCCAATGGCTAAACACAGAATGAAGGTTCCTTTAAATGACGTCATCCAAGATGGCATCCCTTCAATTCCGATTGGCTGATAGAATTCTATTTTTCTGCACTCGTTTTGTATTTGGATAGCTCAATATGCATGCCGCAGGCATCCTATTAACTATTATGGTCTCTCTAATATATATAAATTAAACTAAAGAGAATTTAATAGAACAGATAGTGGCTGTTACACTAATGATAATATCAAAGACTAAGCGTAATGACTAACCATCAAAGCTGAATATTAACATATGTTACTTATTCATACTATGTAACAATTATACAATTAAACCTAAGCTCCCCATTGCTCTGAAAAGGGCATTTGGATGGGCATTGCCCTTAAAAGGGCATTTAGCTCTTTCTCAGACCAAACCCTAATCTAAAAATAAAACCCACCCAATAAACCCTTAAAAAAACCTAACACTAACCCCCGAAGATCAACTTACAGTTTTTGAAGACCGGACATCCATCCTCAACGAAGCGGCAGAAGTCTTCATCCAAACGGCAAGAAGTCCTCAACGAAGCCGAGAGAAGTCTTCATCCAAGCGGGCCGAAGTCTTCATCCAAGCTGGCAGAAGTCTTCATTCAGACGGCATCTTCTATCTTCATCCATCTGGCGCGGATCGGCTCCATCTTCAAGACATCCGGCGTGGAGCATCCTCTTCTTTCCACGGATACTGAAAAATGAAGGTTCCTTTAAGGGATGTCATCCAAGATAGCGTCCCTTGAATTCCCTTGGCTGATTTAGTTTTTTTTTTGTAATTTAGTTTTTTGTATTTAATTAATGTAATTTATTGAATTGTAGTGTAATGTTAGGTGTTATTGTAACTCAGGTTAGGTTTTATTTTACAGGTAACTTTGTATTTATTTTAACTAGATAGTTAGTAAATAGTTAATAACTATTTACTAACTAGTCTACCTAGTTAAAATAAATACAAACTTAGCTGTGAAATAAAAATAAAACCTAAGATAGCTACAATGTAACTATTAGTTATATTGTAGCTAGCTTAGGGTTTATTCTACAGGTAAGTATTTAGATTTAAATAGGAATAATTTAGTTAATGATAGTAATTTTTATTTAGATTTATTTTAATTATATTCAAGTTAGTGGTGTTAGGGTTAGGGTTACGTTAGGGTTAGGCTTGGGGTTAGGGGTTAATAATTTTAGTATAATGACGGCGACGTTGGGGACGGCAGATTAGGGGTTAATAAGTGTATTTAGGTGGCGGCAATGTCGGGGCAGCAGATTAGGGGTTAATAAGTGTATGTAGGTGGCAGCGACATTGGGGACGGCAGATTAGGGGTTAATAACTGTAATGTAGGTGGTGGCGATGTTAGGGGCGGCAGATTTGGGGTTAATAAGTGTAGGTAGGTGGCAGCGATGTTAGGGGTGTCAGATTAGGGGTTAATAAGTGTAGGTAGGTGGCAGCGATGTCTGGGGCGGCAGATTAGGGGTTAATAAGTGTAGGTAGGTGGCGGCAATGTTAGGGGCAGCAGATTAGGGGTTAATGACTGTAATGTTCGTGGTGGCGGCGACATTGGGGGCAGCAGATTAGGGGTTAATAAGTGTAGGTAGGTGGCGGCGATGTCGGGGGAAGCAGATTAGGGGTTAATAACTATAATGTAGGGGGCTGCGATGTCGGTGGTAGCAGATTAGGGGTTCATAAGTATAATGTAGGTGGCGGCGACATTGGAGGCGGTCGATTAGGGGTTAATTAATTTAGGTAGGTGGCGGTGATGTCGGGGGCGGCAGATTAGGTGTTAATAAGTGTAATGTAGGTGGCGGTGATGTCGGGGGCAGCAGATTAGGGGTGTTTAGACTCAGGGTTTATGTTAGGGTGTTAGGTGTAAACATTCTTTCCCCTTAGGAATCAATGGGGCTGCGTTACGGAACTTTACGCTCCTTTATTGCAGGTGTTAGGCTTTTTTTTAGCCGGCTCTCCCCATTGATGTCTATGGGGAAATCGTGCACGAGCACGTAAAACCAGTTCAAAGCAGCACTGGTATTGGAGTGTGGTATGGAGCTCAATTTCGCTCAGCGCTCACTTATTGCCCGCTAATGCCGAGTTTATGAAAACCTGTAATAGCAGCGCTATAGGGAGGTGAGCAGTGACAATAACTTTCAAGTTAGCACCGAGCCGCTCATAACGCAAAACTCGTAATCTAGCCGTTTATGATTAAACTAAACACAGCTTCACTGTTTATGCAATATTTTTTTTAAGGTCAGCATAAACCACAACAGTAATGTATTATATTCACTGTTCAAATATTGATAAAGTTGATATTTGTAAAGATAAATTGCAGCTTTTGTATGGGTGAAAAGCACACTACATACTTTCCTGCAGTAGACGTGTGTTGTCATGAATATCTTTGACACAACTCAACAAGCAATATATGTGTGGTCTCAGTGAAAAGCTAAGAAAAGTTAGGAAGCAGAGTTGCCAGGAACATATCCTGTATGCAAATTCTTAGTTCTGTCTTGGATTTGTATCAGAGTTTTTTATAGATAATTAATCTGGTTTAATAGTTATAGATGTAAAATATAAAAATCTAAATGAAAAATCTTACACACAGATATGAATGTACAAGTTTAAATTTGCTGTAGGTAATGTTGAAGATTAAAGAAGACACCAAGGACCATATTAGAGTATGTAATTATCTTTTATCTTTAAAGTAAATCGATATTCTTCAGCAATGAACAGTAATACACGACTAAAAAGTAACAATAATGTGAGTGACAAATATAACAGTACAGACATACCTCGTTTTATCGCGCTTCACTTTATTGCGCTTTACAGATATTGCTCTTTTTTTTTTTTTTACAGATTAAAGGTTTGTGGTAACCTAATGTTTGTGCCAATGCCATTTCCCAACATATATACACATATAAACACATAAATACACATGAAAACACATATATTCACACCTATATATACACACCACCAGCAAAATTATTATGACTCACGGAAGGCTCAGATGATGGTTAGCATTTTTTAGTAATAAACTATTTTTTAATTAAGGTATGTACATTTTTTAGACATAATGTTATTGCACACTTAAAGGACCACTCAATGCAGTAGAATTACATAATTAATAGTGCATAATAAAAATACAATGCAATAACACCTACTCCTGCTTTCAAATAACAAAGGCCAACGGCTAGATTTAGAGTTTGGCGGCCAAAGGGGTGCGTTAGCTACGCATGCTTTTTTTCTCCCGCACCTTTTAAATACTGCTGGTATTTAGAGTTCACAGAATGGCTGGGTTTTCAGTGCGTTAGGCTCCAAAAAGGGAGCGTAGAGCATAATTTAACGCCACTGCAACTCTAGATACCAGCGGTGCTTACGGACGCGGCCAGCTTCAAAAACGTGCTTGTGCACGATATCCCCATAGAAAACAATGGGGCTGTTTGAGCTGAAAAAAAACCAAACACCTGCAAAAAAGCAGCGTTCAGCTCCTAACGCAGCCCCATTGTTTCCAATGGGGAAACACTTCCTACGTCTGCACCTAACACTCTAACATGTACCCCGAGTCTAAACACCCCTAACCTTACACTTATTAACCCCTAATTTGCCGCCCCCGCTGTCGCTGACACCTGCATATTATTATTAACCCCTAATCTGCCGCTCCCTACACTGCCGCAACATACATTATAGTTATGTACCCCTAATCTGCTGCCCCTAACACTGCCGACCCCTATATTATATTTATTAACCCCTAATCTGCCCCCACAACGTCGCCGCCAGCTACCTACAATAATTAACCCCTAATCTGCCGATCGGAGCTCACCGCTACTATAATAAATGTATTAACCCCTAAAGCTAAGTCTAACCCTAACACTAACACCCCCCTAAGTTAAATATAAATTTTATCTAACAAAATAAATTAACTCTTATTAAATAAATTATTCCTATTTAAATCTAAATACTTACCTGTAAAATAAACCCTAATATAGCTACAATATAAATTATAATTATATTGTAGCTATTTTAGGATTAATATTTATTTTACAGGCAACTTTGTATTTATTTTGACCAGGTACAATAGCTATTAAATAGTTAATAACTATTTAATAGCTACCTAGTTAAAATAATTACAAAATTACCTGTAAAATAAATCCTAACCTAAGTTACAATTAAACCTAACACTACACTATCAATAAATTAATTAAATAAACTACCTACAATTATCTACAATTAAACCTAACACTACACTATCAATAAATAAATTAAATACAATTCCTACAAATAAATACAACTAAATAAACTAACTAAAGTACAAAAAATAAAAAAGAACTAAGTTACAAAAAATAAAAAAATATTTACAAACATTAGAAAAAAATTACAACAATTTTAAACTAATTACACCTACTCTAAGCCCCCTAATAAAATAACAAAGACCCCCAAAATAAAAAAATGCCCTACCCTATTCTAAATTACAAAAGTTCAAAGCTCTTTTACCTTACCAGCCCTTAAAAGGGCCCTTTGCAGGGCATGCCCCAAAGAATTCAGCTCTTTTGCCTGTAAAAAAAACATACAATACCCCCCCCAACATTACAACCCACCACCCACATACCCCTAATCTAACCCAAACCCCCCTTAAATAAACCTAACACTAAGCCCCTGAAGATCTTCCTACCTTGTCTTCACCATGCCAGGTATCACCGATCGTTCCAGGCTCCGAAATCTTCATCCAAGCCCAAGAGGGGGCTAGACATCCATCATCCGGCTGAAGTCTTCTATCAAGCGACGGCTGAAGAAGTCCAGAAGAGGCTCCAAAGTCTTCATCCTATCCGGGAAGAAGAGTAGATCCGGACCGGCAACCATCTTCTTCCAAGCGGCATCTTCTATCTTCATCCGATGAGGACCGGCTCCATCTTGAAGACCTCCACCGCTGATCCATCCACTTCTTCCGACGACTTCCCGATGAATGACGGTTCCTTTAAGGGACGTCATCCAAGATGGCGTCCCTCGAATTCCGATTGGCTGATAGGATTCTATCAGCCAATCGAATTAAGGTAGGAAAATTCTGATTGGCTGATGGAATCAGCCAATCAGAATCAAGTTCAATCCAATTGGCTGATCCGATCAGCCAATCAGATTGAGCTCGCATTCTATTGGCTGATCGGAACAGCCAATAGAATGCGAGCTCAATCTGATTGGCTGATTCCATCAGCCAATCAGAATTTTCCTACCTTAATTCCGATTGGCCAATCGGAATTCGAGGGACGCCATCTTGGATGACGTCCCTTAAAGGAACCGTCATTCGTCGGGAAGTCGTCGGAAGAAGTGGATGGATCCGCGGTGGAGGTCTTCAAGATGGAGCCGGTCCTCATCGGATGAAGATAGAAGATGCCGCTTGGAAGAAGATGGTTGCCGGTCCGGATCTACTCTTCTTCCCGGATAGGATGAAGACTTTGGAGCCTCTTCTGGACTTCTTCAGCCGTTGCTTGATAGAAGACTTCAGCCGGATGATGGATGTCTAGCCCCTGCTTGGGCTTGGATGAAGATTTCGGAGCCTGGAACGATCGGTGATACCTGGCATGGTGAAGACAAGGTAGGAAGATCTTCAGGGGCTTAGTGTTAGGTTTATTTAAGGGGGGTTTGGGTTAGATTAGGGGTATGTGGGTGGTGGGTTGTAATGTTGGGGGGGGGGTATTGTATGTTTTTTTTTACAGGCAAAAGAGCTGAATTCTTTGGGGCATGCCCCGCAAATGGCCCTTTTCAGGGCTGGTAAGGTAACACAGCTTTGAACTTTTGTAATTTAGAATAGGGTAGGGCATTTTTTTATTTTGGGGGGCTTTGTTATTTTATTAGGGGGCTTAGAGTAGGTGTAATTAGTTTAAAATTGTTGTAATTTTTTTCTAATGTTTGTTAATATTTTTTTATTTTTTGTAACTTAGTTCTTTTTTATTTTTTGTACTTTAGTTAGTTTATTTAATTGTATTTATTTGTAGGTATTGTATTTAATTTATTTATTGATAGTGTAGTGTTAGGTTTAATCGTAGATAATTGTAGGTATTTTATTTAATTAATTTATTGATAGTGTAGTGTTAGGTTTATTTGTAGATAATTGTAGGTATTTTATTTAATTTATTTATTGCTAGTGTAGTGTTAGGTTTAATTGTAACTTAGGTTAGGATTTATTTTACAGGTAATTTTGTAATTATTTTAACTAGGTAGCTATTAAATAGTTATTAACTATTTAATAGCTATTGTACCTGGTTAAAATAATTACAAAGTTGCCTGTAAAATAAATATTAATCCTAAAATAGCTATGATATAATTATAATTTATATTGTAGCTATATTAGGATTTATTTTACAGGTAAGTATTTAGATTTAAATAGGAATATTTTATTTAATAAGACTTAATTTATTTCGTTAGATAAAAATTATATTTAACTTAGGGGGGTGTTAGTATTATGGTTAGACTTAGCTTTAGGGGTTAATACATTTATTATAGTAGCGGTGAGCTCCGATCGGCAGATTAGGGGTTAATTATTGTAGGTAGCTGGCAGCGATGTTGTGGGGGGCAGATTAGTGGTTAATAAATATAATATAGGGGTCGGCGGTGTTAGGGGCAGCAGATTAGGGGTACATAACTATAATGTATGTTGCGGCGGTGTAGGGAGCGGCAGATTAGGGGTTAATAATAATATGCAGGGGTCAGCAATAGCGGGGGCGGCAGATTAGGGGTTAATAAGTGTAAGGTTAGGGGTGTTTAGACTCGGGGTACATGTTAGAGTGTTAGGTGCAGACGTAGGAAGTGTTTCCCCATAGGAAACAATGGGGCTGCGTTAGGAGCTGAACGCTGCTTTTTTGCAGGTGTTAGGTTTTTTTTCAGCTCAAACTGCCCCATTGTTTTCTATGGGGATATCGTGCACGAGCACGTTTTTGAAGCTGGCCGCATCCATAAGCACCGCTGGTATCTAGAGTTGCAGTGGCGTTAAATTATGCTCTACGCTCCCTTTTTGGAGCCTAACGCACTGAAAACCCAGCCATTCTGTGAACTCTAAATACCAGCGGTATTTAAAAGGTGCGGGAGAAAAAAAGCACGCGTAGCTAACGCACCCCTTTGGCCGCCAAACTCTAAATCTAGCCGTAAGATTTTTTTTTCTGACAAATTTATTTTTTGTCCCATTTTCTGGCCCCCTGTATCATGTGACAGACATCAGCCAATCACAGACTATTATTCGTATACCCTGTGAGCTTGTGCACATGATCAGTAGGATCTTGTTCCCCAGAAAGTGTGAATATATAAAAAAGCTATGCAAAATTTGATAATGAAAGGAAATTGGAAAGTGTCTTGAAACTGTATGCTCTTTCTGAATCATAAAAGTTTATTTTGACTTAAAGAGACACTGAACCTTTCACATTCTCATCCGTGCCAGGCTACAACCCTTAATACGTTCCATTCCCACTAGGGGTCACTACACTATCACTATACTGTAGTATATTAAAGGGACACTGAACCCAATTTTTTTTTTATTTTGTGATTCAGATAGAACATGCAATTTTAAGCAACTTTCTAATTTACTCCTATTATCAAACTGTCTTCATTCTCTTGGTATCTTTATTTGAAAAGCAAGAATGTAAGTTTAGATGCCGGCCCATTTTTGGTGAACAACCTGGGTTGTTCTTGCTGATTGGTGGATGAATTTAACCGACCAATAAACAATTGCTGTCCAGGCTACTGAACCAAAAAAATAGCTTAGATGCCTTCTTTTTCAAATAAAGATAGCAAGAGAACGAAAAAAATTGATAATAGGAGTAAATTAGAAATTTGCTTAAAATTGCATGTTCTATCTGACTCACAAAAGAAAAAAAATTGGGTTCAGGGTCCCTTTAATATACTACAGTATAGTGATAGTGTAGTGACCCCTAGTGGGAATGGAACGTATTAAGGGTTGTAGCCTGGAACAGATGAGAATGTGAAAGAAAGATGGAGATGCAACAATGTTGCAGTTTATGGGGAGTGACTCACCTGGGATTTAAGAGCAGACGTTCTGGAGAGTTCTGCCTCTTTCCTCCTGTTTTTCTTCCAGAAGTTGGAGTTGCCCACCCTCCCTTCCCTAGAAAAGAAATAATTTGGGGCGGCATGAGTAGCGGCTGCTTTGTTGGCTTTAGTTAACACGGCGGGGGTAGATTTAGTTGAGCTAGCCTTGGGTAAGCCCATGTTCGTAATGTTTTGACCTCCACCAGCCTCTTATTCGGCTCTGTCGGCTGTCAAGAGCTGGGCCCCTTAAGGGTAGGAGTGGTAATTTGCTCTAGCGCCAAGAGGTAGCGGCCTAATTTTAAAGCCTTGGGGTGGAGTGATTGGTCAGGCTGGAGGAAAGGCAACGTTACTAGGTCCGAGCCTAGGGTGCCTTCTCCTCGCAGGTAGGCAGGCCAGAAAAAAATCATCCTAACCCCCTCTGCTAACATCATTCTCTAAAATCAATATAATTTTAGAGAATTTGCTGTTTGGCCTCTATAGGGAGTGTGGGACAAGCACAATGTTTGCACAAGAGCAAAAGGTGTTTAATGTCCTTTAAATCCTGGAGTAGTCTCTCTTTTAATAGTTTTGAAAACAAAATCTGCATATTGGACACTTGAAAGGGGAGGGTGCATAGATAGAATAACACCTCTACACTATTATATCTACAAAAAGGTACATTTACCATACAGAAATAATAAGTTATTACATTACAATAATAAAACTTTATTGTCCACCACCTGACCTGTCTTGAAGTGCCATTACAGACTTCAACCATCTTCCAGAAAAATTTAAGATATCCCTTATTCCTGGAGCGCCAGTGTGAGAATGGGGTGGCCACAGGAACATGGGTCAATGTAAAATTCCATTGGTGGTCCAAGATTCCATCTGGTAGGTGTTAAATGTAGGCTTAAAGGGACACTAAACACTAAATAAATGCCAAATAGAATTATGCATTCAAAGAAAAGATTAGTCTGAGAATAACATGTAGATGTATTTTTTAAAGTTTCATTAGCTGCTTTGATATTATACAAAATGAGTGTGAAGTTTTAATGTCTATAAAACAATGGGAGCTGCCATCTTGTAACTTAGGTTACCTTCTCTGCTGTGGCCAATTAGGGACCGTTATAAATAGGTCACTAGAGTGTCCAGCCAATGGCTGTGTGGAATATGAGTGTTCTGCACTTCCATTTCTAACAGGAACAGAAAAGCTCAGAATTCAAAGGGACATAAAACAGGTTGAGATCTGTGCATATCCTAAAAGGGCTAATTGCTGACAAGTATTTTAAAATAATTTTCAAAAATAAGCAAAATGAATTACATAGATATGCTGTCTGTAGTAGCCAACCCCACCCCCTTATCATAGTTTAGACACAGGCATTGTATTTCAACTGAGTTCACAGCTTCTAGGCATGCTCCAGCAGATAATCCCTATGCAATTTTGCCTTCTACCAAAATAACAATAGATATAGATACAGCCATAGAAGGAAATGTGTGGGGGGAGTTAGAGCTTAACAATTCAGAATCTGAACAGAAAGGATTAATGGCGAGGCACTGCAGTATAAATTTACAGGTAAAGTAATTAAAAAAAAGAAGAAGGCGCCTCAATAGTGCAAAATCAGTAGTGTTAGAGCAGCAGTCGCCAACCAGTGGTCCGTGGACCATTGATGGTCCACGAGAAGATGTTGGTGGTCCCTGACACCATCAAGCAGGAATTAATGTTCTCTGATGGTGTCACCCTCGTAGCACCGCAACTCCTTAGCATGCCTGGCTGGACATTAGTGAAAACTGACGGAGGAGTTAAATTACAATCTCCCTATGCACGTTGCGTAGTACTGCGCAACTTGCGTAGGTAGATTGTATATTTAACTCCTCCTGCCCGGCGCGCTGCTCAGAGAGTTTGATATAGCCTTGTGATTAGAAAGTGGAATTATAGTATATAAAAAAAGAAAATCTTTTTTTCCCCACTTTCTGCCTCTCTGCAGCTTAAAAGTTGACACTCACCCTTCATCCGTCTTTCGGAAGTATTCTCTCACTTCTGTCATTCAATTAGTTAATTCTAAAAAATTATTCTTAAAAATGTGTAAATATATACATAATGTAAACTAGTTATGTACAGTATGTGTGTATATATATATATATATATATATATATATATACTGTATATATATATATATATATATATATACATATATATTTATTTATTTATTTATACACACATTATAGATGTTTGTACCTTTTAAAAAAAAATAATTTTAGTGGTCCGCGGGATTCAAAATTGTGAGTTTAGTGGTCCCTGAGGTCCGAAAGGTTGGCGACCACTGTGTTAGAGGATCACACACACATACAGGTTGTACTTACTAGATGTAAGGCACTTGAGAAGTGCCACAGATGCACTCCGGACTCTTAATAGCTGCCCAGATATCTATCCTCTCACTACTCAGGTGCGGCTTGTACTTCAAAGTCCGGAATAGGTGAGCTAGGCTATATTGTAAACCAGGCAATATAGTGTCATGAGGTGGTCCTACAATGACAGCTGATTCCCAGGGAGAGCTGGTATAATAATATATCGTGATGACAACTCAAGTTTTAATAAAACAAAGTTAAAACACAACGCGTTTCCCGGTTCACAGACCGTTTCATCAGGTGTAATAAACTGTTAAAACATCACAACTTATAAAGTTATGTTCTGCGTCTAGTGCCGGTTAGTGCGCATGCGTATGCAAATAAACGGACCAATGGGAGCCAATGCTAAAACCGGCTTCCATTCTATTGGTACATTATCGAGGCTAAGATAAAAT
Organism: Bombina bombina; assembly: GCF_027579735.1. Taxonomy (NCBI): domain Eukaryota; kingdom Metazoa; phylum Chordata; class Amphibia; order Anura; family Bombinatoridae; genus Bombina; species Bombina bombina. The sequence goes on along the minus strand of NC_069502.1, from coordinate 932,388,987 downwards.
AGCCGATTGCCATTTTGACATTTGAGTAACTCATATAACTTTGGCTGGTGAATGTGTAATTAACAATTTTCCATTACTGTGGTGTTACAATTTATAGTTTTATGTAACTATGACGATATAAAGTAATTATGTATGTATTTTTATAGATATATATTTTTAATTTTTTATGAATATAATTTTTTTTTAGATATGTTTTGTATGATGCACATATTTAATATGATATGAGATCTATCTGTGGTATTATGTATGGTGGTCTGCGTTTGTAGATATCGGTCAGTGTCAGAGCGCTTGGCTTAACCGGCTTCTATCCTCCTTTTTATATTGTCATTTTGAGAATCTTTACATTGTTATCTAAGTTCCATTAGGTTTACTAACCGTTATGTTCGAGGTATCTACCTCTTATTACAATAGGAACCAAGTTATATGAGTTACTCAAATGTTAAGATGGCAATCGAGCTATTTTATCTTAGCTTCCGCTATGTTACTCAGAGACAGTCCTCACAATACGGCTTGCATTATTTTGGCAGTAAACATCAAAGGAGAGTAATACTACACACCCTCGATAATGCACCAATAGAATGGAAGCTGGTTTTAGCATTGGCTCCCATTGGTCCAGCTGTTTGTTGATCACCTTCTTAAGAGCTGACTACAATAGAGCAACTCTTGGCAGGGCCCTCTATCTATTTGATCCCTATTATTGTTTTGTTGTACTCCGCCTTTGTTTATAGCACTGCGGAATCTGTTGGTACTCTACAAATAACCGATAATAATAATAAAATAATTGGTCCGTTTATTTGCATACGCATGCGCACTATCTGGCACTAGACGCCGAACATAACTTTATAAGTCGTGATGTTTATAAGTTTATTACACCTGATGAAACCGGGAAACGGGTTGTGTTTTAACTTGGTTTTATTAAAACTTGAGTTGTTTTTATGACTTTGTCATCGCGATATATTATTATACCAGCTCTCCCTGGGAATCAGCTGTCATTGTAGGACCACCTCATGACACTATATTGCCTGGTTTACAATATAACCTAGCTCACCTATTCCAGACTTTGAAGTACAAGCCGCACCTGAGTAGCGAGAGGATAGCTATCTGGGCAGCTATTAAGAGTCCGGAGTGCATCTGTGGCACTTCTCAAGTGCCTCACATCCAGTAAGTACAACCTGTATGTGTGTGTGATCCTCTAACACCACTGATTTTGCACTATTGTGGCGCCTTCTTCTTTTTCTTTTCACACTACTACAGAGCCTTGCTTATGTACCAATAAGCTTTGGAAGGAGTACAGCAGCCTCACAATACCCTACCATTGGGACCCTCAGTATCCAAGTTTGGAGCAGAATATCTTTTGGAACACTTTGGGATTTTTTATCCAGTACTATATCACTAATATCACATAGTGATCACGTTCGTTTTGTTTTGTTTTGATATATTGTTTGACACATATATATGTTTATATTGTACGTCACTTTGTGTATATACTTCACATCGCACTTTCTCTTTTTTTAGAGTACACACATTATTTATATCCCCATAGTAGTACAATATTTTGTTATTAGCAATACTGTTGTATGTTTTAATCACTCTAATATCATCCATCAGCACACTGCAGATTTATTGGATAGTTGTTTACGTACTGTTTCTTTTAGTGATCACTGCACATATTGCACTTTTTATTTTATCACTTGAATATGTCTAAGAGCAGGCGCCTCTAACATATCATATTCATTTTTTAAAGTAATTAAAGAACATATTATTATATTTTGTATTTATCCCAACTTGTTTTATGTCCCTTTAAGAAAGGAATTATAGGAAAAGGGGACAACATAAATAATGAAAGTGTATTGCAGAGTTTTTTATATACACAATTTATCATTTTATATTACCATTTCAAAGTGTTTAATGTCACTTTAAGCAGGTGATAGATGCCGGTTTGAGATTTGACTCTATTTAAAGGGACAGTCAACACCAGAATTGTTGTTTTAAAAGATAGATAATCCCTTTATTACCCATTTCTCAGTTTTGCATAACCAACACTGTTATATTAATACACTTTTTACCTCTGTCATTAACTTGTATCTAAGCCTCTTCTGACAGTCCTCTGATCACATGACATTTTATTTATTATCTATTGACTTTCATTTTAGCCAATTAGTGTTGTGTCTGCCACGATCCACAGGCGTGATCACAATGTTATCTATATAGTTTACATGAACTAGCTCTCCCCTGTTGTGAAAAGCAAATAATAAAGCATGTGATAATAGGTGTCCTTCAAGGTCTTAGATAATTATCATATGAGCCTTCATAGGTTTAGCTTTCAACTAAGAATACCAAGAGAACAAAGCAAAATTGGTGATAAAAGTAAATTGGAAGGTTGTTTAAAGTTACAATGTCCTATTTGAAACATGAAAGGTTTTTTTGGACTTGACTGTCCCTTTAACCCTTTGAGTGAAAACAACAGCTCTGAGCCGTCGCAAAATGTCCTAGTCAGGTGCTGACAACGGCTCAGAGCTGTCACTAGCACTCACCCACCTTGAGGGCAATCTGGGGGCTCCCACTGACTCCCACCCCGGCGATCTGGTCTGTATAGTGACAGGCATCGCCGGGGCATTACGTTTTGCGTGGTGATGTCACGCGCAATGACGTGATGACGTCACTGTGCAACTTTATTTAAAAATTACAATGGACAGTATAGGGAAATGGGGGCATGCTGCTTAGAAGCCTGTATCTCAAGCATCTAAGCAGCTACAGACCCCCAAGACCCACTGTTGGAAAGGTAATCACCTAACCTAAAAAAATATATATATATTTAAAAAAAAAAAACTCAAATCCAGCATAGCACCCAGGTGGGAAATTGCCTAGCACTCAAAGGGTTAAAAGGACATTTCAATGTGGAAATTAGCATTTATATATGTCAAATATTTATTTTGCCTGAATAAAATGTTAAGTAAAAGCTTTTTTTAAATTTAACATGAATCAAATAGTACAGTATTCATAACTGGCTTTTATTGGTGGAGAGGAACACCCCCATTATGGTTTATTCAAGTCAATGAATTAATTAAAAAAAAAACAAATAAGTACATGTGGAAATGCCCTTTTTTAGATGAAACTGAGAAAATGTTGCTTTATTCAGGGCAGGGATTTTAAATTAAATACATTATAAAATGCCTTTGAAACTGAAAAAAAAATATTGACTATGATGTCCCTTTAAATATTTTCCTTACAGACATATATGTATGTGTCAAGAGTAGACAGACCAATAAATGCTCCTCTGTTTAGTTTTCAAATGCAAAAAAATAAGCTGGTGCCAGAAATATCTTGGTAATTTATGCTGGCTTCTTTTATTCACCAAGTATAATTAAAGGCAAGAGTGGTATCTCTGCATGTGCCAAACCCCTGGGGCTGTACCAGGTTCTTGGATGAAACACCATGTGTTGAAACATAGTTTATACAGCATTCATTTCCTGTTTTTTTCTTTCTTTCAGATTTTTTTCTCCTCATAGTAAAAGCAATGCCATTAATATGCTTAAATGCTGCATTATGATCTTTTCTTATTTTACAATGTATACATAGATTTTGTCTGGTTAACAACATATTATTAAATTATTTCTGTCTGATAACTTTTAACCAGCAGTTATTAATTTCTCTATGAAAGATTATAGCATCATTCTCCTTAAAGAGTCCTGCAGTAATCATTAAATTATAATGCAATAATAAAATGGTCTAATGGTTAAAGGGACACTGAACCCAATTTTTTTTCTTTCATGATTCAGATAGAGCATACAATTTTAAGCAACTTTCTAATTTACTCCTATTATCAATTTTTATTCGTTCTCTTGCTATCTTTATTTGAAAATCATGAATCTAAATCTTAGCAGACAGCCGATTTTCGGTTCAGCACCATGGATAGCGCTTGCTTATTGGAGGCTGACATTTACCCACCAATAAACCAGCATAACCCAGGTTCTCAACCAAAAATGGCCCTGCTCCTATGCATCACATTCCCGCTTTTTAAATAAAGATAGCAAGAGAATGAAGAAAAATTGATAATAGGAGTAAATTAGAAAGTTGCTTAAGATTGCATGCTCTATCTGAATCATTTAAAAAAATTGTGTTTAGTGGCCCTTTAAAGAACGTTATTATTTCACTCCCTGCAAAGGGGTCAGGGTGTAAAAAAAATCAATGATACAAAAAAAAAAGATTTTTTTTTTATTTAAATCAGATTTTTTTAAAAATTTTAATCTTTTTTTTTAATTTAAATAGGATTGTTTTTAAATATTTTTTAGAACAATCTGTCTAAAGATAGATTTCATTTAAAATAGATTATAATCCAAAGGTTATTCATCCTGAAATATGTATTAATTGTTAAAGGGATAGTAAACACCAAAAAATGTTTAAAAAGATAGATAATCCCTTTATTTAGCATTCCCCAGATTTGCATAACTAACACAGTTATAGAAATATACTTTTTACCTCTGTGATTACCTTGTATCTAAGCCTCTGCAGACTGCCTCCTTATCGCAGATCTTTTGACAGACTTGCATTTCAGGCAATTAGTGCTGACTCTTAAATAACTCCACATGTGTGAGCACAATGTTATTTATATGACACACGTGAACTAACACCTTCTAGCTGTTAAAAACTGTCAAATGCATTCCAATAAGAGGCAGCCTTCAAGGGCTTAAAAATTAGCATATGAGCCTACCTAGGTTTAGCTTTCTAATAAGAATACCAAGAGAACAAAGCAAATTTGATGATAAAATTAAATTAGAAAGTTGTTTAAAATTACATGCCCTATCTGAATCATGAAAGTTTAATTTGGACTTTACTATCCCTTTATTTATGAAGCATGTATATCCATGGCTGTAATGTTTTTTATTTTGGGAAGAATTAATTCTATTAATCCATTTACAATGTCATGCTCTCCCCAAGGTTTCTGTAAAATAATATTAGGCATGAGAAGATAATATCCCATATTCTTGGCTTTGTAGTTCTCAAAACGTTGAATTTGTGTGCAAAAATATCATACCTCTTGTTCACAGGAAAATGTTATAAGATAAACATACAGAGTTGAGAAATAGAACTTAAAGGGACATAAACGCAAATATTTTCTTTAAATGATTTAAATAGAGCATACCATTTTAAACAACTTTCAGATATTCTCCTGTTATCACATTTTCTTCATTCTCTTGGTATCCTTTATTGAAGGAGCCACAATGCTAGCTGAATACACTGGGTGAGCCAATGACCAGAGGCTTTTGATAAAGTCAGGGATCCGGTGAAACAAGCTTAAAATCCTTATATTGATGCAGCTGATTTCAATTTACTGTCATGTGGGTGTACTAGTATTTACCATTGAGCAGTAATTTATAGTGTAACATCAAGGAATCTACATGAGTGAAATACCATTCGCAGGGGTACGACATTCGTCCCTAAGGGCTTAGGGATAACCACCTATGGTGTATGGTGGTGGTCACTAAGAGGTTATCATTTGATTAATAAGGTTAGTAGCATTATCTGCTTTAAGCCGGGTTTTTTCCCCCATTTTCATGTTTTAAAAACATTTCTATTATGCACACATAACAATATCTGAGTTTAAAACTTTTTAAATATTTTTGGCTGCAAAAATGTTATGCAGAGGTTTTTTTTTTTAAATTACACGGAAACTGAAACAGCTGTAAAGGGACAGTGTACTTGAAAACCATTCCCTAGATTTGCATAACCAACACGGTTTTATTAATATACTTTTTACCTCTGTGATTACCTTGTATCTAAGACTCTGCACACTGCCCCTTATCTTAGTTCTTTTGACAGACGTGTATTTTAGCCAATCAGTGCTGACTCCTAAATAACTCCACTAGAGTGAGCACAATCTTATCTACATGGTACACATTAACTAGCGCTGTCTAAATATGAAAAACTGTCAAAATGCACTGAGATAAGAGGCAGCCTTCAACAGCATAGAAATCAATTTATAAGCCTTCCTAGGTTTAGATTTTTAACAAAGAATACCAAAAGAACAAAGCAAATTTGATGATAAAAATAAATTGAAAAGTTGTTTAAAATTGAATGTTCTATTTGAATCATGACTTGACTTGACTGTCCCTTTAAGCCTATTGGCTGGTAAGGATAAGTCCAACAGCAATATTGGTGAAGAGGAAAACACCAAGCAAGAATACATTTGGCTAGACTACGAGTTTTTGTCGGTAAGCTTTGCGGTGCTAATGAGCAGTTTATGCTCACCGCTCACCTACAAACAACGCTGGCATTACAGTTTTTTTTAAACCCGGCGCAGAAAAGTGAGCGGAGAGAGCAAAATTTAGCTCCACATCTCACCTCAATACCAGCGTTGCTTACGGTATCGGTGAGCAGGCTAATCGTGCCTGTGCACGATTTCCCCATAGGAATCAATGGGGCAGATTCGGCTGAAAAAAAAAAAAGCAGCTGTCAGGTCCTAACGGAGCCCCATTGATTTCTATGGGGAAATAAAAGTTATGTCTACACCTAACACCCTAACATGAACCCCCGAGTCTAAACACCTCTAATCTTACACTTATTAACCCCTAATCTGCCACCCCAACATCGCCGACACCTACATTATATTACTAACCCCTAATCTGCCGCTCCGGACACCGCCGCCACCTACATTATATTTATTAACCCCTAATCTGCCGCCCCCAACGTCGCCGCAACCTAACTACACTTATTAACCCCTAATCTGCCGTCCCCAACGTCGCCGCCACTATAATAGAGTTATTAACCCCTAAACCTAAGTCTAACCCTAACCCTAACCCTTCCCTAATTTAAATATAATTTAAAATAATCTAAATAAAATTACTATAATTAAATAAAGTATTCCTATTTAAAACTAAATACTTACCTATAAAATAAACCCTAAGCTAGCTACAATATAACTAATAGTTACATTGTAGCTAGTTTATGTTTTATTTTTATTTTACAGGCAACTTTGTATTTATTTTAACTAGGTACAATAGTTATTAAATGGTTATTAACTATTTAATAGCTACCTAGCTAAAATAAAGACAAACTTACCTGTAAAATAAAACCTAACCTAAGTTACAATTACACCTAACACTACACTATAATCAAATAAATTCCCTAAACTAACTACAATTAAATACAATTAAATACAATTATCTAAATTCTAAAAAAAAACCACTAAATTACAGAAAAAAATAAAATAATTACAATTTTTTTAAACTAATTACACCTAATCTAATCCCCCTAATAAAATAAAAAAAAAAAACACAAAATAATAAAAATCCCTACCCTATACTAAATTACAAATAGCCCTTAAAAGGGCTTTTTGCGGGGCATTGCCCCAAAGTAATCAGCTCTTTTACCTGTAAAAAAAAATACAATACCTCCCCAACATTAAAACCCACCACCCACACACCCAACCCTACTCTAAAACCCACCCAATCCCCCCTTAATAAAACCTAACACTAACCCCTTGAAGATCACCCTACCTTGAGACGTCTTCACCCAACCGGGCCGAAGTCCTCAACGAAGCCGGGCAGAAGTGGTCCTCCAGACGGCCAGAAGTCTTCATCCTATCCGGGAAGAAGAGGTTCTCCAGACGGCCAGAAGTCTTCATCCAGACGGCATCTTCTATCTTTATCCATCCGGAGCGGAGCGGGTCCATCTTCAAGAATCCGACACGGAGCATCCTCTTCTGTCAGGATTTCACACTGTCCCTTTAAGTTTTAGAAACAATCTGATTGGTAGCAACGCCTTTAAATCCTTACCACTTCCTTTACTCAGTGCTTAGTAATTTTCTTACAGCTACCTGAATTCATTTGGAAGTACTGAAGCCTACTAAACGCAATTCTTTCAAATAAGGATTTGTTATTTCTTTCAAACCACAAAGCATTGATACCTTCTCAAACAATTATTAAGGAAACATAATATCAACTTACAATTCTGCTGTAATTTTACAAATCCCATCTAAAGATTCATTCTTACTTCAACAATCCGGAATTTGTTTGGCAAACCCTCCTCTCAATACTTTGCCTAGTACCTTGTCAGTAAAAAAACAGACCGGACCGGAGCAACGGCTTTCCATTCTCCTCCCCTCTGTGACGTCAGACGCCACCGGACCGCGGTAAGAGTTACATCTCTTTCTCTCCTCTCACACAGCCTCCGCTACAGCTCATACCTGACTACCGAAGCAGTTTATTTCCAGAGGCAACAAACTACGAACTAATACAGCCTCCTGCTGAAAGCAGGAGCCACGATACCGCAGCATTTGCAGCCGGAAATAAAAGTACAAGCAAGGTAAAAATTTAGTCAATTTATTCAGAAGCTGTCCTTATTGTTTAATTAATACAAAGACTGTTTATCAAGTTTGGGGTTTTTGCTGACACATTTATTCAAGACTGAATACCACAAGTTTGTTTCCTAAGTTGAAGTTATTCAAAATACCTAAGTGATACTTTAATTTTACTTACTCTGGAATACTTAGGATTCTGACAATACCTTTAAGTTAACACCATTAACTTGAGTTCTTGTATATGAAGTAATATACAGAATTAACCTTTATCAAACTTCACTAAATACTTATTGAATCCTTTTTTAACTAATAGAGGATTCACATTTATTCAGTGATACACTATAACATTTAAAGGTACAGCATTTGTGTTCCTTTAAAGGAGTTTGTTCCTTATATAATTACTAAGCCATAAATTATGGAACCAGCTGACCTCCCACAAATCGTCTACAATCTTTCTCAAAAGGTAGACCAACTCACTCAAGCAGTTCGAGATGTACAGATTGAAAATCAATCATTAAGAACCATTATAAGAGACTCAATTACAGTAAGAGCTTCACAACATGAGAATTCCCCTGAACCACAAGTTTCTTTGCCTGAGACTTTTTCAGGAAACAGAAAACTATATAGACAGTTCAAAAACTCCTGTCAGTTATTGTTTAATCTTAGACCCAGGACATACCCCACAGACAGAGTAAAAGTTTTAAGCACCATCTCTTTTCTCAGAGGGGAACCCAGGACCTGGGCTGATAACCTCTGTGAGAATGATGACCCTTTGTTAGAGTCCTTAGAAGAATTTTTTACATCATTGGATGAGCTATATCAAGACTCTGATGTACAGATTACAGCAGAATCCTCCATGAGGAATTTAAGACAAGGGAAAAGACCTGTGGAGGATTACATCACAGAGTTCAAGATGTATGCAGCCGACTCTCAATGGAATCAAGTCTCTTTAAGGAATCAATTCCGTCTTGGATTAGCTGAAAATCTTAAAGATGAATTAGCACGTTTCGAGTTACCCAAAACATTAGATGCTCTGATGAGAACCTCAGTCCAACTGGATCGTAGGCTACGTGAACGCAGAGCAGAACGCTACACTTCTGAGGTTCGTCCTAAGTCATCAAGTTATCCCCAGGCTCATAATAACACACCCACGACCAAAAATACAGCTGAACCTATGGAGATTGGAGTGCTCAGAGGACCTTTAACTCCCGAAGAAAGGCTCCGCCGAAGAGTTAAAAGTCTATGCATGTACTGCGCAAATCCGTTACATACTGTGCAAGATTGTCCTTTACTTCAAAAATCTAAAAGAAGTAAGTCTACATATCTTAATAACTCTATACAGACCACCAACCAATCTTCTTTTAACATTTTATCTATCTCTCTACAGTGGCACCAAAGACAACTGAAGGTTGAAGGCATTATTGATTCTGGGGCATATGGAAATTTCATTGATTACCACACTGCTGTTTCTAATAAAATTCCTTTGATTTGCAAACCAAAACCTGTTTGTGTTCGTGTCATTGATGGCTCTACCATTCCCACAGGGCCTATTACACATCACACAGAACCACTTCTTGTTTCATTATTAGGACACACAGAACTATTATCTTTCGATGTGATTCCTTCCCCAAATTTTTCTATTATCCTGGGTATTACTTGGCTTAAACTTCATAATCCATACATCAATTGGAATCCTTTTACAATTACTTTTTCCTCCACATATTGTAAAAAACAATGTATACCTGAGTCTTTAATCCTGCAGGTTGATTCTCCTGAAGAAACATTACCAAAGGAATATAAACAATACCAAGATGTGTTCAGTAAAACAGAGGCAGAGAATCTCCCTCCTCATCGACCATACGATTGTCCCATTGAGTTACAACCTGGGGCCAGCATCCCCTACGGACATCTCTATCCTATGAGCCAACCTGAATTAGATTACCTAAAACAATATCTCGACGATAATCTAAGGAAAGGCTTTATAAGAACTTCAACTTCCCCAGCAGGAGCTGGGATGTTTTTTGTACGCAACAAAGACTCAACCATCAGGCCAATAATAGACTATCGTGAGCTCAACAAAAGAACCATAAAAAACAGATATCCTTTACCATTAATACCGGAATTAATCGAACGTCTTTCACAAGCCACCATCTACTCCAAGTTGGATCTGAGAGGAGCATACAATCTGGTTCGCATAAAGGAAGGACACGAATGGTTAACTGCATTCAGAACCAGATACGGACTCTATGAATATCTTGTCATGCCTTTTGGATTGTGCAACGCACCCGCCACGTTCCAACATTTTATTAATGATGTCTTCCGTGATCTTCTGGATAATTGCCTTGTAGTATATTTAGATGACATACTCATTTACTCAAAAAATAAGTCAGACCATATTGAACATGTAAGCAAGGTACTTCAAAGGTTGAGAGAGAACAAATTATATGCCAAATTGGAGAAATGTATTTTTCATACGAACAAAGTTTCTTTCCTTGGATACAACATTTCCCCCCAGGGAATAGAAATGCAAAAAGAAAAAGTTGAAGCAGTTGAAAATTGGCCTACCCCTAGAAACAAAAAGGAGCTTCAAAAGTTTCTAGGATTCTCCAACTACTACAGAAAATTTATAAAAGATTATTCGAAAATTGCAAAACCACTTACACGTTTAACCAGTTCTTTAATTCCTTATCATTGGGACACTGATGCTGCTACTTCCTTTACAGCATTAAAAAAACGCTTTACTACCGCTCCTATATTGAAATATCCAAACCCCAATCTACCATATATACTTGAGGTGGATTCCTCTGATTTTGCTTTAGGAGCAGTCCTTTCACAACAAGAAAATCTTAGTAGCCCTATCCACCCTGTTTCATTCCTTTCCAAAATGATGACGCCAGCAGAAAGAAATTACCCAATAGGGGAAAAAGAACTGTTAGCTATTAAACAAGCCTTTGAGCATTGGAGACATCTGTTGGAGGGCACTACTTACCCTGTTACAGTCTATACTGACCACAAAAATCTTCAGTATTTGCAATGCAATAAAACACTATCTGCAAGACAAGTTCGTTGGAGCCTTTATTTCTCTAGGTTCAATTTTAATATCATATATAGACCAGCAAATAAAAATGGCAAGGCAGATGCCCTCTCACGATTACCCTACAAACCTCAAGACCTTAATAACAATTACCCTATCATTCCTAAGGACCAGTTTATTGGTTTCACAAACCTGTTCCTTGAAGATATAAGGAGATTTACAAGTCAAGAACCAGATCCTCCACATCCATCACTTATAAAGAAAGAAGACAATTACTACCATGGTGAGAGACTCTATGTTCCAGAAGCAATGAGATCACAAATTCTTAAGACTTTCCACGATACTCCTCTAGCAGGACATCCTGGAATTTTACGTACAACTGAATTAGTAAAAAGGGATTTTTGGTGGCCTAACATGCAGAAGACTATACAAGAACACGTCCAAAGCTGTCTGATCTGTACAACCTCAAAATCAGAAAAGAAACCTCCTTATGGTCTACTTATGCCATTACCTACCCCCACTAGACCTTGGTACCATTTGTCAATGGACTTTATAGTTGATTTGCCTAATTCTAACAATCAAAATACTATTTTCGTGGTAATTGACATCTTCTCGAAAATGGCTCACTTTATCCCGTACCATAAGCTTCCGACCTCTTCAGAAACAGCACATCTTTTTATCAATAATATCGTCAAACTTCATGGTATTCCCCCAATTCTAACAACCGACAGGGGATCTCAATTCACCTCTCATTTTTGGAAAAATCTCTGTAAAATAACAGGCATAGAACATAGATACACCACTGCTTTCCACCCTCAAACCAATGGACAAGCTGAACGTCTTAACCAATGGTTGGAGCAATATCTAAGGTGTTTCTGCTCTTACCACCAAAACGACTGGATGAAATTTATTGCAATGGCTGAGTTTGCTTATAATAACTCCTTGAATTCCTCAACTAAACTCACTCCTTTCTACGCCAATTATGGGTTTCATCCACCAATCAATATAAGTTCTCAAGAGATTACTAATTCCCCCCTTGTCGAAGATTTTCAGAATTCCCTTCTTGACAATTTTTCTTTCATCCATAATAATATCAAAAAAGCACAAACCATACAGAAATCATATTATGACCTTCGTAGAAGAATTCCTCCTCCTTATAAAATCGGAGATAAGGTTTGGTTATCTACCAAGAATCTAAGATTACAGATACCCAGTAAGAAATTGGCAACTTTATTTCTTGGACCTTTTCCTATTATACGGGTTGTGAATGACAACGCTGTAACCCTTCAATTACCTAACAGTATTAAAGTCCATCCCACCTTCCATGTGTCTCTTCTGAAACCCTTTTTGAGTACTAGACAGGATACAACTGTCCTACCTCCTCAACCACAGACCTTGGACCCTGATGAATATGAAGTACAATCAATACTGGATTCTAGATATCATTTGGGTGAACTTCAATATTTAATCCGGTGGAAGAACTATTCTCCTGATGATGATACTTGGGAACCGGCTTCTAACCTTAATGCCCCTAGGTTAATTTCTGTCTTCCATCGCAGACATCCAGACCGTCCTAGACCCACAGCTGTGGGACAGCTGTCTTGAAGGGGGGGGTTATGTCAGGATTTCACACTGTCCCTTTAAGTTTTAGAAACAATCTGATTGGTAGCAACGCCTTTAAATCCTTACCACTTCCTTTACTCAGTGCTTAGTAATTTTCTTACAGCTACCTGAATTCATTTGGAAGTACTGAAGCCTACTAAACGCAATTCTTTCAAATAAGGATTTGTTATTTCTTTCAAACCACAAAGCATTGATACCTTCTCAAACAATTATTAAGGAAACATAATATCAACTTACAATTCTGCTGTAATTTTACAAATCCCATCTAAAGATTCATTCTTACTTCAACAATCCGGAATTTGTTTGGCAAACCCTCCTCTCAATACTTTGCCTAGTACCTTGTCAGTAAAAAAACAGACCGGACCGGAGCAACGGCTTTCCATTCTCCTCCCCTCTGTGACGTCAGACGCCACCGGACCGCGGTAAGAGTTACATCTCTTTCTCTCCTCTCACACAGCCTCCGCTACAGCTCATACCTGACTACCGAAGCAGTTTATTTCCAGAGGCAACAAACTACGAACTAATACAGCCTCCTGCTGAAAGCAGGAGCCACGATACCGCAGCATTTGCAGCCGGAAATAAAAGTACAAGCAAGGTAAAAATTTAGTCAATTTATTCAGAAGCTGTCCTTATTGTTTAATTAATACAAAGACTGTTTATCAAGTTTGGGGTTTTTGCTGACACATTTATTCAAGACTGAATACCACAAGTTTGTTTCCTAAGTTGAAGTTATTCAAAATACCTAAGTGATACTTTAATTTTACTTACTCTGGAATACTTAGGATTCTGACAATACCTTTAAGTTAACACCATTAACTTGAGTTCTTGTATATGAAGTAATATACAGAATTAACCTTTATCAAACTTCACTAAATACTTATTGAATCCTTTTTTAACTAATAGAGGATTCACATTTATTCAGTGATACACTATAACATTTAAAGGTACAGCATTTGTGTTCCTTTAAAGGAGTTTGTTCCTTATATCTTCTTTCCGACGACTAACTCTAAATGACGATACCTTTAAGTGACGTCATCCAAGATGGCGTCCCTTCAATTCCGATTGGCTGATAGAATTCTATCAGCCAATCGGAATTAAGGTAGAAAAATCCTATTGGCTGATCCAATCAGCCAATAGGATTGAGCTTGCATTCTATTGGCTGATTGGAACAGCCAATACGATTGAACTGCAATCCTATTGGCTGATTGGATCAGCCAATAGGATTTTTTCTACCTTAATTCCGATTGGCTGATAGAATTCTATCAGCCAATCGGAATTGAAGGGACGCCATCTTGCATGACGTCACTTAAAGGTACCGTCTTTTAGTGTTAGTCGTCGGAAAGAAGAGGATGCTCCACGTCGGATGTCTTGAAGATGGAGCCGCTCCGCTCCGGATGGATGAAGATAGAAGATGCCGTCTGGATGAAGACTTCTAGCCGTCTGGAGGACCGAGGACCTCTTCTTCCTGGATAGGATGAAGACTTCTGGCCGTCTGGAGGACCACTTCTGCCCGGCTTCATTGAGGACTTCGACCTGGTTGGGTGAAGACGTCTCAAGGTAGGGTGATCTTCAAGGGGTTAGTGTTAGGTTTTATTAAGGGGGGATTGGGTGGGTTTTAGAGTAGGGTTGGGTGTGTGGGTGGTGGGTTTTAATGTTGGGGGGGTATTGTATTTTTTTTTACAGGTAAAAGAGCTGATTACTTTGTGGCAATGCCCCGCAAAAAGCCCTTTTAAGGGCTATTTGTAATTTAGTATAGGGTAGAGATTTTATTATTTTGGGGGGCTTTTTTATTTTATTAGGGGGATTAGATTAGGTGTAATTAGTTTAAAAAAATTGTAATTATTTTATTTAAAATAATTTAGATAATGTTATTTAATTGTATTTAATTGTAGTTAGTTTAGGGAATTAATTTAATTATAGTGTAGTGTTAGGTGTAATTGTAACTTAGGTTAGGTTTTATTTTACAGGTCAATTTGTATTTATTTTAGATAGGTAGTTATTAAATAGTTAATAACTATTTAATAACTATTGTACCTAGTTAAAATAAATGCAAAGTTGCCTGTAAAATAAAAATAAACCCTGAGATAGCTACAATGTAACTATTAGTTATATTGTAGCTAGCTTAGGGTTTATTTTATAGGTAAGTATTTAGTTTTAAATAGGAATAATTTAGATAATTGTAGTAATTTTATTTAGATTTATTTAAATTATATTTAAGTTAGGTGGGTGTTAGGGTTAGGGTTAGACTTAGGTTTAGGGGTTAATACATTTAATATAGTTGCGGCAACGTTGGGGGCGGCAGATTAGGGGTTAATAAATGTAGGTAGGTGTCGGCGATGTTAGGGACGGCAGATTAGGGGTTAATAAAATGTAACTAATGTTTGCGAGGCGGGAGTGCGGCGGTTTAGGGGTTAATATATTTATTGAAGTGGCGGCGATATCCGGTCGGCAGATTAGGGGTTAAAAAATGTATTTAAGTGTCTGCGATGTGGGGGGCTCGGTTTAGGGGTTAATAGGTAGTTTATGGGTGTTAGTGTACTTTTAAGCACTTTAGTTAAGAGTGTCATGTTACGGGCGTTAGCCCATAAAACTTTTAACTACTGACTTTTAAATGCGGTAACAGTCTTGACAGGAGAGGCTGTATCGCTCACTTTTTCCAAGACTCGTAATACCGGCATTAGGAAAATCCCATTGAAAAGATAGGATACGCAATTGACGTAAGGGGATTTGTGGTATGCTCGAGTCGTGGAAAAAAAAGTGAGCGGTACACCTGTACCTGTCAGACTCGTAATTCCAGCGGGCGTTAAAAAGCAGCGTTGGGACCTCTCAACGCTGCTTTTTAAGGCTAACGCAAGACTCGTAATCTAGGCGATTGTTATTTGGGAAAGGTACTTTCATTTTCCAAAACACAAAACAATACTGTAATGCATTGTAAAATAGCATATTTTACATGATGCAAATAAATGATACTCTGTTGCTTTAACAACAATAATATAAATAGCCTTCTATTATTAATTATGCAATTTAAAATTCTGATCAATTTATGATTTTTTTTCCATCCTACAGTAATATGATGTGGTTTAAAGAAGAGGACAAAATAATAGCGAGATTGCAGCCAGACACTAAACGCTGTGCCATACTGAATACTTTGGTATTTAATGTTCTTTTTCCTCCAAATGCTTTGTGATTGTTCGATAAGCTGAAAAGCTTAACAGTTCCCAAATAAACTGGGTAGTGATCAAAGAGATTCACTTCCAGGGATTATGTGTCTCCCAAAGTGTTTTTAGGTACAAAGAGTGTAAAAATCAAGACTGTCAGGAAACCTAGCAGCTATAAAAATAGTATAAGACCCCCAAAATAAATTAGAATGAAATGTGATTTAATAGACTTTATGACCAGACATGCTATTCTTATTTAATAGACAATGCGTCTGCAATTTAAACAGATTAGAATCTAATTTCTAGTGTTTGAGATAAAGAACAGAAGATGACAAATTTCACTGTGAGATTCCATATAGGTTAAAATAGTTTAGTAATCTATGGAAATTGACCCTTTCACATGGTTTATAAAATGTTAAAGGGACACAGTAAATACTGTGTAATTACAGCATATTTATGTTGTCATGCAATAGAATAATATATCAATCAAGTCTAAACATTTTCAGAACACATCAACATCTAATTTGCAATTGTTTTTCAATAAGAAAACTCCACCTAGCATTTGTCTTATTTGGAGAAGTCTATCCAGATTTGAGATTGCAGATAACAAGGCTAGCCATGGCCATTATATTAGTATAAAGTGTATTGTTATCCACTAAAACTAATTATGTATAACTATGTAGCAGGGTTACCCTAGAAAAGTCTGCAATGTGCATTTCCAGCTCTGAAAGTTAGAGAATTTACAATTTTCAAAACATGAAAAGGGGAAAAAATAAATAATGAAAGTATATTGCAAAGTTTTTTTTTACTACATATGGCAATACATAAGGGTCAAATCGACATGACTTCACCCCCACCTTACCCACAATAAACACACGGACACTGATTTGGAGGTAAAAGACCGTGGAGCGAGGTCGCATTTATTTAAACAACCAGGCACAAAAACCCTAAACTTTTTCTGTGAAGCTAAATGCTTAACTCAAGGTGGCGGCATCTGAGACCTAGTATATATAAATAACTTAATATCTACAACAAGTGTAGTGAGGTCACCGGCCCTGTTTGGCTGCTGCAATGCTTCTGCTAAGCATTGCCCTTCAGGGGTTGGCATCATCCGCAAGGGGTTTCTAGGTAAGCAGGCCCGCGGGGAGAGGTGTTACAAGCTGCGACTTGCAACATCATGCCCCTCCCCTTAGCTCAACCACACCCTCGCGGAAACCATAAAAATAATTAGGCTGGGACCCCGCCACAAGAGATACATACTATACCCTTCATAAATGGAGCTCTTGCCGCCACCTAAACCAATTAGGGAATAACTAAAGAAGATGATGCCTAATCACCCCCGACAAATTTGCTAAAAACAGCTCTAGGCCCTCATCGGTTAAATAAACCCTGTCAGGTCTATATAGGCGCTTGCAATCCCCTAAAATATTATCTTGCCTGATAACTAAACCACCTTTCTCCATGATCAGCCTCCCCACATCCCGATTTAGCTTTTTCTGGATACGGTATGCTGAATGGTGCACTCTCTCGTGCCGCCACTGCAAGCGAGCAATGACATTCAACCATGCCACTCGCACTCCTGGAAAACATGCTCTCATCCACCAAACATCCGACTGGATAATAGACGTCTACTCAAGCACAGGCACACTACCGACGTCATTTCCCCCCCCCCCCCCAGATGCAGCACAATCAAAGAAGGCCGCCCCCAACGGAGAAAGGCTTCTTCAAGACACCCCGGCAAGTCTCTCCAGAGCATTCCCCTCTGCCCCAACCATCTAATTGAAACTGCATCTGGTCGAATCCCCAGCTGCTGGCCGTACGGACGCTTCAAGGTGTGGATTGCTGCCCAATGCACATATGAATGGCCGACTATCCACGCTCTACACGGAGGGGTCCTTAAACCTGAAATAAAGAAAAGTACATCATGACTAACTGAACTCTTACGTGCTGAACCTACTCTAACTATCTGTCGCCCTGAAGAGGCCTAATGTACAACTTGTACCTTTTGGAGCTCCACCTACCCAACCTCTGTATCTCCCACCGTGCTGGTGGCCGACCCGATGCAAAACGAGTGGGGATCTATCACTTCGGGATCAAGGCCCACTTTCTTAGCCGCCCACTCCAACACTCTTCTAAACTGAAATTTAGACAGGTTGGTACCATCCCCGTGAATAAAAAATTGCTCAGAATTCCCCGGCCTTCTTGCAGAGAACTCCGAAGTGAGCCGAACTGGGCAACACTCTGAGCTAACCTGCTGTTGTATTGACAACCACACCCCCTTCTTATCCTGATTGGTTTTTGATCTAGGAATAAACAGCAGCAATGCCAGCTGGTCAAACATGACGCACTTGGACTCCGCTGCCTTAAGACACCCTGGATTGACCAACTAATTCCCGATCCAAAGAGCCCCCAAAAAACGCAACTGAAAACGCAGCCCTAAACAAACTAACCTCATATTCGTCTGCGTAAACCTCTGGAAGCACTGCCAATAAAGCCACTAACCTCTGTACAGTAATCGTCTCACGTCTATCAGCTGGCCGAGCCTCAATTCTACTCTAACCCTTCATCACTTGCCAAACCAGGATGTTATTTGTACCATCTTCAAGACCCCACCATTTACTGAAAAAGGACAACGCTGCCAGCTTCCCCTGCATCGCTCCTTTTTTTGCATCCACATTCTTTCAGATGCACCATCCATTCGAGTAACAATGCTGGGGAGCCAGCCCCTAGAGGAGCACCCTTACCCATAAAGAAGACTTCCCACTCTGCCCAGTGTTTAACGTAGGCCTTCCAAGTAGCAGGCGCCAGCGAAGCCCCCACCATTGAATACAGCACGTCCCCCCTTCGGCTACCTGCCAAAGAAATGAAGGATAAGGAGCACCAACTGCATCCGCCCCTGGAACCAGTCTCCTAAACATATCCCATTGGCCTTGCGACAGCGCATCTGCCATCACATTATTAAACCCCGGCACATGCCGTGCCGCAAAGTCAATATTGTGCCGCAAACACCTCAGTACTAACCAGTGTAGGTACTTCACAACAATAGGGGAAGAGGCTGAAAGATTGTTGATAGCAAACACAACGCTCATATTGTCGCACCAAAATATCACATTCCTATTGGCCAATTGCTGTTCCCACAATTCAATGGCAACTACAATGGGGAACAACTCCAGGAGAGTGAGATTCCTGGTCAGACCCCGCTCCACCCATGCCTAGGGCCACAACTCCACGCTCCACGTGCCATTGAAGTATGCCCCATATCCATAGGCCGCTGCCGCATCTGTGAACAAATGCAAAACCTGACTGGACATTCTGCTCTGTCTCCACAACAATATCCCATTAAAATCCTCTAGGAACAACTTCCAGATGACCAGGTCCTCTTTCATATCCTGCGAGATCCTACACTACTTGCTCCCCCTGCCGTCCCCCTTTAATGGGCCCTCCAACCTCCTGTTGAACACTCCTTGAGCACTCCGACCCTGGGTGAGCTGCCCCGCAGTATAAGCAGGAGTGACAAAAGGAGCAGTTCGCTCCCCGCTCACACTTCCCATCATTATATTTCCAACACTCACGGCCCTTCCTCTTCACCCCTCCTGGCTGCCTGCTCAACCCCACTCTCCCTCCTGGTGAGGGCAAGGGAGATTGCTCCAATCCCAGGCACTGCCATAAGTGAACATCCGTCGTGCCAAAAGTCAACGGGTTTCCTACCATCTTTCTCCTGTAATCTGTGTCGTAAGACCGCCACACCCCTTCGGCTACCTGCCAAAGAAATGAAGGACAAGGAGCACCAACTGCATCCGCCCCTGGAACCAGTCTCCTAAACATATCCCATTGGCCTTGCGACAGAGCATCTGCCATCACATTATTAAACCCATTATTAAACCCCGGCACATGTCGTGCCGCAAAGTCAATATTGTGCCGCAAACACCTCAGTACTAACCAGTGTAGGTACTTCACAACAGTAGGGGAAGAGGCTTAAAGATTGTTGATAGCAAACACAACGCTCATATTGTCGCACCAAAAGATCACATTCCTATTGGCCAATTGCTGTTCCCACAATTCAATGGCAACTACAATGGGGAACAACTCCAGGAGAGTGAGATTCCTGGTCAGACCCCGCTCCACCCATGCCTAGGGCCACAACTCCATGCTCCACGTGCCATTGAAGTATGCCCCATATCCATAGGCCGCTGCCGCATCCGTGAACAAATGCAAAACCTGACTGGACATTCTGCTCTGTCTCCACAACAATATCCCATTAAAATCCTCTAGGAACAACTTCCAGATGACCAGGTCCTCTTTCATATCCTGAGAGATCCTACACTACTTGCTCCCCCTGCCGTCCCCCTTTAATGGGCCCTCCAACCTCCTGTTGAACACCCTGCCCATTGGAATTACCTTGCAAGCAAAATTCAAAAGACCCAACAACGCTGAAACTGCAGCAAGCATCCGCACCACCTTATCCGCTGGCCACCGGCACTGCCTTTCTTGGGTATCAATTTCGATGCCCAAGAACGCAAGGCAAGTGCACGACCCCTGGATCTTGTCTTCCACTAAAGGAACCCCAAATTGAGCAAGCAATGCCCTCATCACTGACATAAGCCTTGAGCATTCCGCTGACTCAGCTCTGCCGACCAACAAGAAGTCATCCAAATAGTGTGCTATTAGGCCCCCCCCCCCGCCGCCGCCAATGAGACCGCCCAGTGCAAAAATGTACTGAACACCTCAAAGAAAGCGCAGGAGACTGAGCAACCCATCGGTAGACAATGATCTACAAAGTAGGCACCCTCAAACCAACACCCCATCAACCGAAAGGATGCCGGGTGAATCATCAGCAAGCGGAAAGCGGACTCAATGTCCAGTTTTGCCAAGACGGCTCCCACACCAGCCTGCTGTACCAAAACCATTGCTTGGTCAAAAGACTGATAGTAAATGGAACTAACCTTCGGGTCGATAGCATCATTTACCGATTTACCTTTCGGGTACAAAGTGCTGGATCAGCCAGAATTTACCCGCTTCCTTTTTTGGCATAACCCCCAATGGGGAGATCACTAATCCTTCCAGGGGAGGTTCCCTAAATGGGCCCACCATGCGCCCCAACTATAGTTCCTTGTCCAACTTTTCCCTTACTACCCTGCGGTACTTGTAAGCCGACTTCAAATTCCGCTTCTGTTTAGCCCCTACGACCTCCCCCGACACTGGAATGCAAAAGTCTTCACGAAGCCCAGAAAGGAGTAGCTCTGCCGCCCTCCTGTCCGGATAGGCCCTGAGACACGGCTCAAGGGCGTCCAGCCTCAGAGGCATTGGGGCCCTTTGCGCCAGTCGCACCCCTGCCGGCAGCCCTGCCTCCTCTTTCCATTCTCCTTGAGCACTCCGACCCTGGGTGAGCTGCCCCGCAGTATAAGCAGGAGTGACAAAAGGAGCAGTTCGCTCCCCGCTCACACTTCCCATCATTATATTTCCAACACTCACGGCCCTTCCTCTTCACCCTTCCTGGCTGCCTGCTCAACCCCACTCTCCCTCCTGGTGAGGGCAAGGGAGATTGCTCCAATCCCAGGCACTGCCATAAGTGAACATCCGTCGTGCCAAAAGTCAACGGGTTTCCTACCATCTTTCTCCTGTAATCTGCGTCGTAAGACCGCCACACCCTTTCCTTATAAGTCTTGTGTACCTCCCCACTGCTCACCCACCCCCAGTGCAGAAGGTACCCATTGTGGAATGCTGAGGGTGCACTGACCCCATGGGCAAAACGCCTGCCCCCTGGGCAAACATAGAAGCCAACCTGAAAATCTCCCCCAACACTGCCTGTTGTCCTCCCTCCCGAGGCTCATGCCCCCCACTAAGCTGATCATCACCAAATACCCTCCCGGTATCCAACTGACCAAGGCTCCAAGGTTCCTCTTGAACCCACCCCTCATTCTCTGCAGTACCAAGCATCCTTCCTCTGCCCCTTGGAAATGAACCAACATGCCCCCTTAGCCCCTGTCCCCTTTGCACCCACGAACCTGGAGGACCCATCTCTGTTGCCAACTGCCAGCCTTCTACCGCCACCTGCCTGCCTTCTACCACCACCTGCTTGCCTCCGGTGTCGCCCACCCAGGATCCCCGGACTCCCGACTCACCTGCGCCATCGCCATCGCCGCGCCGACCAACCGACCAGCTTGTACCATGCCCCCGACCAGAAATGACGTCTCTGCTGCGACAACCAGAGGTGATGTCATGTCCGCGCCAAACTGACCGGAAGTCGCCGCTGGAGGAGTACTCCCCGCCCGCTGCTCCCGAGGAAGGCCCGACGCCCACCATGGAACTACCCACTGCCGGAACGTCGCCCGCCAGACCTGCCTGACCACCACTAGACTGCCCGCCGCTCCCCACTACACCCGGAATGGACACCGACACGAGGACCTGGACCAATGCCGCGACCGCCTTCATCACCACCTCTGGAAAAGGTAAGTCCTGTAAGTACTCCACCCTGTAGGAGCCCGCTAGGCCTCCCGGCCCACTGGAACCACCAATAAAGGGGTTTTAACTGGGTAGGCTGACACCCAAGTCACCCCGATGCTGGGACAGAGGGGGGGAAGCCCCTAGGCCACCAGGGGGAAATACCCGGTGTAGGCCCAAAGGCCCCCCGCTCGTATCCACAGCCCCCGGATCCCCGGGAGAGGCCCAACTCGAGCCCGCAGGCCCCAAATTAGACCCACCAGCCCACCCCGGCCCAGACTCTCCATTCCCACCCACCAAGGCCCCTGGGAGGCCGACCGGACCATCCAGGGCCGCATCCTTACTCTCCACTAAACCCCCAGCCACAACTCCTGAATCGAAAAGATCCCTATTCTAGGTAAGAGGGAAAATGGAGGGGGTGGATGATAGGCCCGAGGGCGGAATCACATCCTAAGAAGGAGTGGAGCCTTCCCCCTCCCAGAACCTGATCTAACTTCTTTCCCCCTAACAGATACTCGCCGTGTCACCGGTGAAGACTCCCGCAGCCGCTTTGGAGGAACCGGTAGGCGTCTAGGATGAACCATTATGCCAGCCAGACAGGAAAAAAACTCTCACAAGCAGTCAGAGACAAGAAAAGAGGGAGTGATCCAGCATCCATGCATTTTTATATTGTAAGGAATCCCCACCCCAACATTTGCAACAATTTTGCACACTCATACACAGCACAGTTTCACGTCTCAGTCAGGCAGCATAACCCTTAAGACGTTTCAAGCACATATATGCTCTCCACTACCATTTTATACAGAAATCTCACAGTTTTTACTGTCCCTTTATTGTTTAAAAATCAGAGGAATGATCTGCCAGATAAACTTTAAAAATTCAAGCTTTTTGTAATTGCTAACTTGTTATTTCTTATCATTCATTTCTAAGTGTAATTTATGTATCTAAAAGTCATCATTTTAAAAACCTATTTCAACTTATTAAAAGAAAAAAAGAAAAAAAGATGTTCCTGTGATAAACAATACTTTTTGTTTGTAAATCAGTTCTCTGGGATAGTCTGAGATTGTTATGGTTTGGGAGTCCCTCTTCACTATTCTTCAATCAGCTTTCATAAAAAATGCCTTGGTTTTCAAAGTAAAACCATGGACCAATCAAACTCAGACCTTGGCCTGCCCACAGCCTACCAACAACAACTCTGCCCCTACTGATCAAGGATTTACATACATAACACATGCAACTCCGCCCAAATGTCTCTATCACTCAGCCTAGTCCTCCTAGTCCCAGAAGGTATCTATAAAAAAAAGTATGAAACAGTGTTCTTCCATATATATGTTAGAAGGTTTTTGAGTTTAATGCTCTTTTATTTTTGAACTATTGCAGTTACCATCTTTAAAACATTTTTAAAAATTTAGAAAATATGTAACAAAAATAATTAAACTACTATACATTGTGGATTCTCTAAGAATATTGTCTGAGGCACATTTAGACAAAGCTGACAATACAATAGTGTGCTACACCTCTCAGTGTTCTGCTAGAAAACTAGATATGAGGTTCAACTTATAAAAACTTACACTAGAAACATAAAAACGAAGCAACTAAACTTGATCATATTATTGCATGCAGTTTTAATTTACATAGAAACATAGATATTGATGGCAGATAAGAGCCATAGGCCCAGCAAGTCTGCCCGACCTTACCTAACAGTATAAACTTATCTAGTTCGTGGGATAGCCCTATGCTTGTCCCATGCATTTTTAAAGTCCCCCACAGTGTTTGTTGCTACTACCTCTTGAGGAAGTTTATTCCATAAATCAATCACTCTTTCTGTAAAGAAGTGCTTCCTCAAATTACTTCTGAATCTACTACCCTTTAGCTTGAGCTCATGACCCCTTGTTCTTGAATTTTCCATTTTATGTAAAATACCCACAGCCTCAGTTTTACTAAACCCTTTAATGTACTTGAAAGTTGCTATCAAATCACCTCTTTCCCTTCTCTCCTCTAAGCTATACATATTTAGGTCATTGAGCCTATCCTGGTAAGTTTTATTTTTTAGACCATGTACCATTTTGGTAGCCCTCCTTTGCACAGATTCAAGTTTGTTAATATCCTTCTGAAGATATGGTCTCCAGAACTGCACACAATACTCAAGATGAGGCCTAACTAATGATCTATAAAGTGGCATAAGAACCTTACTATTTCTGCTGCAAATACCTCTACCAATACATCCAAGCATTCTGCTAGCCTTACTCGCTGCATTACTACATTGTTTACTAAGTTTTAAATCATCTGAAATAATAATTCCCAAGTCCTGTTCCTCGTCTGTAACAGTCAGTAAAGTGTCATTGAGTCTGTAATTAACATTTGGATTTTTCTTCCCTAAATGCATTATTTTACACTTTGCTGTGTTAAACTTTAGATCCCAGTCGTTTGTCCAATCCTCCAATTGTTGTATATCACTTCTCATTTTGTCTACCCCCCCTGGAACATCCACTCTGTTGCAAATTTTTGTATCATCTGCAAAGAGACATACTTTCCCCTGTAGCCCTTTGCTGATATCGCAGATAAATATGTTAAACAAAACAGGCCCCAGAACTGACCCCTGAGGAACACCACTAGTAACAGCCCCCTCTGCTGAATGAACTCCATTTACTAAGACACTTTGTTTTCTGTCCTTAAGCCAGCATTCCACCCAGTTCACAATTTTTGAATCTAGACCAAGGAGATATAGTTTGTGAATAAGTTTATAGTGTGGGACGGTGTCAAATGCTTTGCTGAAATCTAGATATGCTACATCAACTGCTCCTCCCTTGTCTAATACTTTTGTTACATAATCAAAGAAGTCAATTAGATTAGTCTGACATGATCTCCCTGAAGTAAAACCATGCTGATTTTGGTCCTCTAAATTGTTTGTCTTTATGTAAGTCATAATTCTTTCTTTTAAGAGGCTTTCCATTAATTTCCCTACTACTGAAGTTAAACTAACTGGCCTGTAGTTGCCAGATTCTTCTCTACTGCCCTTTTTATGAAGGGGTATTACATTTGCTATTCTCCAATCATCTGGGACAGCTCCTGTTAATAGTGACTGATTAAACAGATCAGTTAATGGGACAGTTAGCACTGATCGAAGTTCTTTTAAAACCCTTGGATGAATATTATCAGGACCCACTGCCTTTGTAACATTTATTTTTGATAATGCTAACAAAACCTCATCCTCTGTAAAAAGATTACTGTTAAGCTTGTTTCTATTTTGCGTAGCATCCCTTAATGTAGACATTGTATCTTCACAATCTTTAGTGAAAACAGAACAGAAGTAATCATTGAGACAGTCTGCAATCTGCTTATCTCCTTCTATTATTCTACCATCAACTGATTTCAATTTTACTATTCCTACCTTATTTTTTCTTCTTTCACTGATATATCTAAAGAATGTTTTGTCTCCATGTTTTACTGACTGTGCTATCTTCTCTTCTGCATGAGCTTTAACCTTCCTAATTAACTGCTTAGTCTTTTTTTGTTGGAGTCTCCATATTTTCATATCATCATCTGCTTGTGTGTGTTTTGATAATGAAACTAACACAACAAATGTCTAGGGGAAAATTGCTCACTGGTTTTGTCGGCTGTGACATCCAGGGAAGCACTGACCAATCAGGCATTCAGTCACAGACTAGGACCCTGATGCAAGTTAGGGGCCTGAAGCAGCCCCAACATTAGGCCAAACATAATTCTTGTAGAGGGACAGACAGTAGTTGGTGGCATAATGGCATAGAGAAGAGGGTAGTGTGGAGTGTGAGCATCCCCTTCACTTCCCCACAAACAGCACAATTTCAAAATGATTCACTGTATGCTGGTGGCTTATGGGTGAGAATGGAAAGATGGGTATACTCCACCAGCAGTACCATCTCATCACAGGGTGACTGCCCACTTGGTGGTGGGGTGCTAAGGTTTCTTAAGCTCTAGTTTAAATCATATTATTTTGTTACGCACTGAAAGTTTCCCTTTTTAAACATATGTCACACATAACTTAGTGTAGTTGTTTAACATGGCAGGTATGTTAGGGACACAGTGTCAAGAATGAAAAAAATATATATAAAGAAAAAAGATGAATATAAAAATAAAAAGTGTTTATAATGCGGTCAGAGAAAACAATTACCACACTAGAATGGTTGTTCATAAATCCATTGTTTTCTTTGAACAAAGTTCTGAACTGTAGAAATAAACAAAAGAAAGTTCTGGTGTAGTTTTATTAGAATCAAGCAATAATCCAGCCATTATTTTGTCAATCAAAAAATGTGGTAAAATCCCCTACACCCAATGTGAGTTTGTTACAAAAAAGAATTGTCCCTCTTTAACCCTTGGAGCTTCAGGTTCGTTAGTGCAGATGGTTTTTCTTTCAGCTATGTTACTCCAGGTGACGCCGCTCAAAAGTGAGCCACCAAGCTTTACTTCCTTACGATTAACTGATGATCTGCTGTATATAAACCTGCCATCTCACAGGCTTCCAATGCTGTTTTGGGGTCCCTATCCAGCACCCACTACTGCTGGGCAAAGCTGCAGGAACTGTTCCTTGACCATCAGCAGGCCCGGTAGGCTGCGCTGTAGTTTAGCCCCGCCCACCATGACCGCATTATTTTTTTAAGTATTTTTTTTATTACAATGTTTAGAATGTATGTATATTATACACATTCTCATTGCAAATTTCAAATGGCAATTTGCCTGTTTTTTGCCATATACTACCAGTATACACCATCCTGCAGCCGCACACTATCTGGTTATTCATGACTGACTGTCACTAACACATGGCACGCGGCTCAGATGAATGTACAGATCATTGCTGCTGGCAACAGCTTTAGGGCGCCACTGTAGGGGGGCGCAAATGTTGAGCCTCTGCTCAGGTCATCTGGATGACATGTGAGTGTCACAGCTGATCACTATCCCTGCCTAGCACCACAATGAGTTAGTATGCTTAATTTAACATTTCCTGAGCCATAAAAAAATGTGTGCAGCATACATACAGAATGTGTGGCAGTAGCAGTTAAAAATTAATTTAGCCTTGGGGACGAGCTAAGGTGGGTGTTTGGGAGTCAGTTCAGCGCACCAAGGCACACAGCAGGCCTAGATGCATTAGCTATTTATTTATTTTAAAATCTGGCTAGGCTTTACTCACATGTGCTGCAACATTCACTGTACCCCACCCGTGGGCTGGTGAAAGGGCAGACGTGTCATGTGAAGAGCAGCATAGTGGCCTCATGTGAACAAGTTGAGACACAGAAGCATGAGTCGGCAACGGTATCAGGTTAGTGCATTCAGTCCTTATATAGCGGAGCAGTATGTCCTAGCTGCGAAACAGTGCTGTACTGCCCGCTGCATGTGGCTAATAGCTTATGCAGCATCCTGACTTGTAATCAATGATAGTAACTGTGCATTGCAAACGGAGCACATGGATGTCAATAAGATAATTACATACTCTGCGCCACCTGTGTATTCCTTCCATGTCACCACTTGCTGCTTCCTCAAGTGTTCGATTAAATTATAGATAAATATAGCCTATAGGGCTTGGAAGTGTAAACACTGCAGGAAATAACCCAAAAAATATAAATTAGTGTACTCCTTTAATATGTATCCAGGGGGTTACAATTTTAACTGGGCAAAAATAAAATGCCCCATGCTTAATAACCTCAGTGGCAACAGGCATTGTTGGCATCTAAAGAGTGACTTCAGTGTCACTACCCCTGACATGTAGTATATATACAGTATATATATATATATATATATATATATATACACCCTGATTACAGTATTACATGTAGTTTATATATATATACAGTATATGTGTTTGTGTATGTTTTGTACGTATGAGACTGAATTTTTCTTCGTTCTCTTGCTATCTTTATTTAAAAAGCAGGAATTTAAAGCTTAAGAGCCAGCGCATTTTAGGTTCAGCACCCAGCGCTTGCTTATTGGTGACTATATTTAGCAAACCAATAAGCAAGCATAACCCAGGTTCTCAACCAAAAATGGGCCAGTTCTTGAGCTTTACATTGCTGCTTTTTAAAAAAAGATATCAAGAGATTGAAAAAAAATGATACTAGGGGGCCGATTTATTATCTGTCGGACGGACATGATCCGCTGTAGCGGATCATGTCCGTCTGTTATCGCTGAATGCCGACAGCATACACTGTTGGCATTTAACATTGCACAAGCAGTTCTGGTGAACTGCTTGTGCAATGCCGCCACCTGCAGATTTGTGGCGGATCATTTGCGATCAGGCGGATGGATGTCCGCAGCTTTAGAGGCAGTGAACGATTTAAGGAGCAGCGGTCTTAAGACTGCTGCTTCTTAACCCCTGTTTCCAGCGAGCCTGAAGGCTTAGTTCTATTATCAAATTTTATCAAATTTGATTCATTCTCTTGTTATTCTTTGTTGAAGAGATATCTAGATAGGTAGCGTGCAAATGTCTGGAGCCCTGCATGACAGGAAATAGTGCTGCCACCTAGTGCTCTTGCTAATGTATAACATTGATGTGAAATTGGTGCTATGGACTCGTTTTTTCAATCCCTTCACCTCTTCTTGACTGCAGGTTCACACAAGAGAACCTGCAGTCAGGATTTATCAAGCAGCAACCCTGATCTCCACCTCTTAGGTCAAGAATTTCAATCTCCCTGGTCTCCTGCACGCGCACAGCTAATCACACGGGGGAACGGGGGAGCGTTTGCGTGCAATGTTAAAATCAAACATCTATTATTCCCAGCAGTAAAGGGGTTAACCAGGTAGCTTGTAAGGTTAACTTTAGATGTAGTGTAGAGATTACCCTCCCACCTGACACCTCCCACCCCCTGATGTCTCCCAAAAAGTTCTTCCCTCCTTCACCCCCCCTGGTCACCACCATCTTATGTACTGCTGACAGTCTGCCAATATGCAGTTTAGTTTTTTTTATTATAATTATTATTTTATATATTTTTTTTTTTCCTGCAGTGTAGTGATAGTGCTTAACCCTCCCACCTACCTGATCCCCCCAAATAGCTCTCTAACCCTCCACCTTCCCATTAAATGTGGCCATCTTTAGTACTGGCAGCATGCAATTTTAAACATCTTTCAAATTTTCTTATGTTATCACATTTGCTTTGTTCTCTTGGTATCTTTCATTGAAGAGTAAAACTATGTAGGCTCATAAGAGCTCAAGAGTGTGCACGTGTCTTTACTACTCTATGGCAGCAGTGTTTTGCAACATTATATAACAACGCAACAAATAATGTTGCAGAACTGCTGCCATAGAGTACTAAAGACACGGCAACACTCCTGAGCTCTTATCAGCCTACCTAGTTTTACTCTTCAACAAAAGATACCAAGAAAACAAAGAAAATTTGATAACAGAAGTAAATTAGAAAGTTATTTAAAATGACATGCTCTGTCTGAATCATGAAAATTTAATTGTGACTTTACTGTCCCTTTAACTGGTTTCAAGTTTTCTTTTGTGTTTATGTGAGAGTGGACTGTTTTATATAGGAAGTTATTTATTTATTTTAATTTGTGTTCCATTGATTATAATAGAGAATGACCCACAACAAGTGGATATGACCACAGATGGGTAAAATCTTTTTCAATTTTCAAGTTGCAGTAATTTTGTGGAGGTCAATAATATGTCATTTTCACTATTTATTTTGTATTTCAGATTTCAGTACAGAAATAGAAATACTCTGTGTGTATTCTATTGATATTGCATAATTCTCCCCAATTTTCACTAGATGTCATTATACGTCTTTTTTTATTGCACCTTCATTTTCAGAGCACATTATTATTATTGCAGACAGGGGTGTCATTAAATATCGACCACGCCAGTAATAGTAACAGATCAATTGGCGTTCTGCCCCATATTTATTCTCAAGGACTAATAATGAAGTATATGGCCTCTATTTATCAAGGTCTGTCGGACCTGATCCGACAGTGCGGATCAGGTCCGACAGACCTCGCTGAATACGGCGAGCAATACGCTCGCTGTATTCAGCATTGCACCAGCAGCTCACAAGAGCTGCTGGTGCAACGCCGCCCCCTGCAGACTCGCGGCCAATGGGACGCCAGCAGGCTCGCTAGAAACACGGGGCATCAAGCTCCATTCGGAGCTTGATACATATGCCCCCAAGTATTGGGCCCTTACAGGAACTAATAAATAATACATGAGCAAAAAGGTGATAATAATGTGGTAATTCATAAACGGGCTCTTGCTACTTATCCTGTTACAACACATGCAAAGCCTTTGTTTAATACAACTTAAAACTCTCTGCACGTTTATTTTGGCAGCATATTTCATCCACAAAACATTAAGAGACTTATTTTCATAAGTAAACCCTATCTTGGCAGAAAATACCTACAAACAGTTATTTCAACCGTGCAAGTTGATTTTGTTTAGCATGCAACCTGATTAACTCTTTCCCAGCACAAGTCTCCATAAATTTATTTGAATACGTTTTATGACTGAAGGGGAGTTAGATCATTTATTTTTTAATAAAGGAATTATAGTTGCCTGGCAAGCTTTGATAGTCTGCATTAGTCACGCAATCTTGCAATCTCCTCATATTTGTTTATATCAAGGAAATATATTCTTGGCTACAATGTTTATTTGTTTGACTTCAATTTAATTAGAATCTTTACTACATGTAATTTCTAAATAAATTGGATCCAGTACGTGTATTTATTTTTTTTGCTGTCATGTTAAGATGCAAACATGTGTTTGTACAGCACAAGGTATCATGAGGTAAATTACTTTACAAAATGTACACAAACTGAATCAAATTACTACAAACCACATTTCACTGAAACTGTTAACCGTCCGTGGATGGGCCAGATTACGAGTGGCGCACTAACAGCTGTGCACAAGCAATATCGGGATTATCGTTGGAAGTAGCGCGTGTATTAAAAGTTGAAAGTAAACATGTTCATTTGAGAAGAATTGAATTTAACATGCGCCTGGTTAGCGCTACTTTAGAGCGCTGGTTAACTGTTATGCTCAAATTAAAAATTGCACAAAAAAATATTTAAAAGTACAGTGACAGTCACACTCATAATAACACTATCTAATAAAAATTATTAAAAAAAATGCAATTAAGTTATAAGGCTTTAAAGATATGAGGCCTCAGGCTGCAAAGGGCTTTAACATAGAGATACCTACAGTACATATACATGTCTAAATATTTATATGTACTGCATATACTGCAGTCCACTACCCTTGACCACTGGCCACCACAGGTCCACAAACAGCTCTCCAAAAAAAGTTGGGACATATGTCTACAGTAATGTTGTAAACCATTCTGGGTGGAGATTGAAGACAGTTTCAGCAATTAGCTAAAGCAGATACCATTACTGCAGGGGTTCCCAAAAGGCGCTGCTGGTATATCGCAGCCAATGTGATCAAAATTATGTGGTCAAGTTACGTGATCTCAACACTGGGGCGTGAGTAGAGTATGGTTGCTAGGGATACCGCTTTGTCTACCACAGTGTGTGAAGGGTCAGGTCATTAAACAGTCTGATGGTCAGTGGCAGTAAGTTGAATGCAGTGTTTTGTAACATGGCACAAGGGGTTGCTTCTGTTAACTCGAATTAAAGTCAGTGCTATTTTTGTCATCAGGATTAATCTGTTGTATCTTTATGCTTTTGCACATGCATGTGTTGCTAAATCATGCAACCTTAAAGGGATATGAAACACACATTTTTCCCCCATGATTCAGATATAGAACATGCAATTTTAAACAACTTTTTAATTTACTCCTATTAATTTTTCTTCATTCTCTTGGAATCTTTATTTAAAAAAGCAGGAATGTAAGCTTAGGAGCTGGCCCATTTTTAGTGGGTAGATCTCGTTGAGCTGGTCATTTGAAAAGTAGATCCCAACACAAAAAAGTGTGGGCGCCCCTGTATTACTGTGTGGCTATCCCCCTGTATAGAGGCTTGTAATGGTTGGGAATCTATGATGAATATATTGGGAGGGCATTAAAGAACATTGAAGATTTTTTTTACTTCTTCCATTTGAAAAGAGGCGTTTCAAAATATATTATATTTTCCTTGTCAGGATTGCACAGGTCGGTGTTGTCCCTATAAGCCAATGAGCGTAATGTGACTTTATAGTGTTATTGCTTAACATTTTTCACAAACCTGAAATTAAAAGGAACAGTTGTATTGCCATAGAATAACATATCAGCCAAGTCTAAACATTTTAAAACAAATTAACATCTTGTTAGCTACAATTGTTTTTCAACAGCCAAACTCCACCCATCATTTGGCTTATTTATATACAATATATATATATATATATATATATATATATATATATATATATATATATATATATATATATATATATATATATATATATTATGCTGTAAAATAGTATATTATGGGCTAGCTTACAAGTGGAGCGTAAAACACAATCACAAGGTTGCAGTATTTTTCACAAGGTTGCAGTATTTTTCACACTCAAATCCATATTACAAGTGAACCTCTATCAAAATTATTGCAAATTTGCATGCACTAACTTGCTGTAATTTACGCTGCACACATTGTCTATGGGGAGCATAAAGTGCAATCACATTTACTGCTCAAACTTTTTACGTAAGTTTTTGTCTCTGTTAAAAAGTTACACTAATCTACAATATTAAACCCTAAACCACCATCCCCCCACATTTCAAAGTACCTAAACATACTATTAACCCCTAAACCGGCATCCCTCCACATTGCAAAGTACCTAACTATACTATTAACCAATAAACCACCATCCCCCACATAGCAAAGTACCTAACTATACTATTAACCCCTAAACAGCCATACCCCCACATCACAAAGTCAAAAACTAACATCTAAACCCCGAAATCTAACACCCCTTAACTTCACCCAAATTAAAATACCCAAATCTTACAAAATATATCCTAACTACCATAAAACATATATCAAATTTACCTGTATAAATAAATAAAACCTAATCTTACCTTAAAAATAAACTTAACATTACTTAAAGAAAAAAAAGCATTACTTAAAAAAAATCTTACATTAATAAAATAAAAAAACTAACATTAACATTACTAAAAAAAACAAAAAACCTAACATTACAAAAAATAAATAACTCTAAAATTACAGAAAATATCTAACATTACAGAAAATAAAAAAGTAATTACCGAAAACAATACCATAACTAATCCTATTATAATACGTAGAAAAACAAAAGAAGGCGAGGCTGGGCAAGCAGAAAAAATTAAAACTTAACGTTTATTGCCAAAAAGAAGGTAAATAAAATGCAGAAATAGCAAGCAGTATGGGTCAGAATGAGCTTGAGCAGCAGAAATCTTACATGTTTCGTCTCCTGCCTTACTCATAGACTGTGCCGCTCAAAGCTCACAGGCCCCTTAAATTACAAATTCACTCTGACATCATATGCAGCAATCAATTAGTTAACCCCTACCACACCAAAAAAGAAAAGAAAAGAAAGAAAGTGTAAAAAACAGAAGGTTGCATTGATAACAAGACATATATTGTAGACACAATTATTTTGAATTAATAAGAAAATTCATTAATGCCTTTATGCATCTTGTAATACTATGTAACAGTATAATTAACCAATCATAATATATAATATGAAAATGCCCATGGTGTGGATACAAAGTAAATAATACTGATCCTAAGTTGTTACTACAACTCTGATATATCAACTAGATATGCCTGGGTAAACAAGAGAGGCATGTAATAAACTGTCTATTAAATTGGCACAGTGCTAAGTTAAATACTGTCTAACTTAGGGGAGACAAAACATAGGCTATAGTAATAGCCCCAATGTGTCATGATTTTATATAATCAAAAATACTACCTTATACAGTAATACCCCTAATGTCAGATAAGCTGTATTATATACTTATGTGTAGCCTTAATATGTCTAGTCTCGAATCAAAGCTATTTCTAAAAACCGAACAGGTACATGAATCAACTAGATCTCAACGCCAACAATTAATTAAATCATTTTGAATGTTAAGTCCTTGTGGCATGCGGGTCTTAAGCTTAAAGATCCAAAATGCTTCGCGTGTGCGAAGCATCATGTCCTTATCACCCCCTCTTTTTGGGGTTCTTACCCTCTCTATAACCTGCCATTTGAGTGAATCGACATTTCCATTATGACAAAATTTATAGTGCCTAGCAACTTGTGAGTCTGGTTCCTCTGATTTAACATCATTAATGTGTTCCTTAATCCTTTCTCTCACTTCCCTGGACGTTAGGCCCACATATTTTTTCTCACAAAGTTGGCATGTCACCAGATACACAACATTGGTGCTTCGACAATTTGTACATGCATCCATCATGAAAACTTTCTGTGTATTAACAGACTGAAAAGTTTTTCCAGGTAATGTAAATGTACATGCCTTACATCTAGTGGCACCACATTTATAATGCCCTTTGCATTCAAGCCAACTCTGACTTCTATCCATAGATGTTTTAACCTCACTTGGGGCCAGCATATTGCCTATGGTCATGTTCTTCCTAGATACACATTTACATCCTGTCTTGACTATCTCATAAAGATCCTCATCTCCTTTTAAAATCGGCAAGCAATCATTTATAATTTTGGCAATTTGTTCAAATTGATTGCTATAATTAGTCACAAAAACAGGATGTTTGTTTAAACCTTGTTTCTTCTTCCTACTCTCACCAGTATATAGCATAGATTGCCTATCCATACTAGCCACTATATTGTAAGCTTTGTTTATCAGATAATATGGAAAGCCTCTCTTCAAGAATCTATCTATAAATTCTACTGCTGACTTTTGATACTCTTCTAATGTGGAACAGTTCCGTCTTAGGCGAATAAATTCACCCTTCAAAATACCAAATCTAGTATGTCTAGGATGCATGCTTTTTGCATGCAAAATGCTATTTCCTGATATAGATTTGCGATGCAGTTTGGTTATTACTTTATTATCTGTATTAAGTAAGATTAAATCCAAGAATACAATACTGTGCTTCTCATAAATACTTGTAAATTTTAGACCTATATCATTAGCATTTATATCCTCTATAAAGTTCTGACCTTCCTGTTCTGTCCCTTCCCAAGTGATGAGAAGATCGTCTATGTATCTCTTATACATCACAATCCTTCCCCCATGTCGGCAATTCTCTCCATATACATGGGATAGTTCCCACCACCCCATGTATAAGTTGGCAAACGCCGGGGCAAAGGTTGCCCCCATCGCTGTTCCTCTCTTTTGGAGATAAAAATTGCTGCCAAAGGAGAAGTAATTGTGTGTAAGTAAGAAATACAAGACTCTGAGGATAAAACTCTTATGTGTATCAACATATCCAGTGTAATTATCCAGAAAAAAGGAAATAGCCATCATTCCTTTATCTAAGGGAATACTGGAATAAAGGCTTGTAACATCGATCGTTATCCAGGAATAACCTGGATCCCAATCAATTTTTTCAAGCATGACTAAAAGATGTTTAGTGTCTTGTAAGAAGGAGGGCAACATTCTCACAAGGGGCTGTAATATATTTTCCATCCACCTCCCCAAGGGTTCCAACAGTGACCCAATGCCGGACACTATTGGGCGTCCTTGTACATTTTCTAGGGATTTATGTGTCTTGGGGAGGTGGTGGAAAATAGGAATCCTAGGATACTTAACACTAAGATATGCCCTAGTGTCCTCATCAATGATGCCAAAATCACATCCATCATCAAGTATTTGTTCAAGGCTCTGTCTGAAAGATGAAGTAGGATCAAAGCTCAATTTGGTATACACATCTGGATCATCTAATTGTCTAACAGCTTCCTGAACATAATCTAATTTGTTAAGGATGACGATGTTTCCACCCTTGTCGCTTTTGCGAATGACTATGTCCTGTTTAGATTTTAGCCTCTGAATAGCTTCCTGCTCCACTCTTGTGAGATTGTAATGTTTATTCTCTCTAGTGGAAAGTGAGTCCTGTAATTAAACAAGTTCTGACTCAACCCTTCTATGGAAAGATTCTAAATAGATACCTCTTTTCCTAGTGGGATAAAATTCAGATTTAGGTTTAAATTTAATATTAACCTGTTCCTCCTTACAGGACTCCATTTCTAAGCTCAAGAGTGACAAGTAATCTGTAGCTTCATTGAAATAAACATCAACTCTTTCAGTTTGTAATTCCAGTTGTTCCTGATCCACATCTTCCAAACTTCTATCATCTTGTTTAAAACATTTTTTCAAAGTTAAATTTCTTATGAACTTATTTAAATCCAAGATTGTATCAAAAAGGTTGAAATCTGTGGATGGAACAAACCCAAGACCGTATTTTAACACTCTTTCCTCATCTGTATCCAGCCTAGTATCAGAGAGGTTCAAAATAGTTAAATCTTGTATTTGTTTTTCTGTTGTATCAGTGGTCTCAGCGCATATCTGCTTACTCCTGCGTCTGCCCCCCCTCTTGTGTGGCCACCTCCCCCTCTTGGATTTTGTTGGCCCCTTTGAAAAACCTGCATCTCTCTCGGGGCATTATTAGTATTTGAAGTGTGGGAGGGAGCTAACTGATATTTATTAACATTGGCTTTTGCTGTTTGAGCCGTGGGGAGATCCATAGATCTCAATATACCACCCACCGCTCCCATTATATGTTGATTACTCTGGGCAAGACCAAATGTGTTGTTACTATCATTAGACACACTAGCAACAGTATGTG
The DNA here is from genome assembly GCF_027579735.1 of Bombina bombina. Lineage (NCBI taxonomy): Eukaryota > Metazoa > Chordata > Amphibia > Anura > Bombinatoridae > Bombina > Bombina bombina. Next base: position 932,351,750 of record NC_069502.1, on the reverse strand, counting down.
TCCTAGTCTCATGTGTGGCTATATTAGAACCCTCATATGTAGCCATATTTGAGCTCTGTGTCTCAGGGGGTATGGTAGAATAAACATTCGTATTAATGTCTCTTTCTTCTCCAGATTCACCCTCTGTGTCTGAAAAAGTCACTCTCCTCCTGTTCCTTCTATTCCTTGATCTTGATCTGGATGATCTCCTGTTAGGTTTAATCTGCTTCCAATTATACATAATGTTTAGTTTATAATCCAATGAGTCTCTTTCAAACTTTCCCTGTTTGTTAATGTCCACTTCCATTTTAATTGTAGAAATAGATTTATCCAGAATAGCATCTAGCTGTACATAGTCCTTATGTCCTATAAATTTATTCAGTTCCTTCTGTAATTCTACTATCTCATCTTTCAATTGTGCATGTTGTTTTTCCTTGTACATGATAATAATGTGCATTAGTTTTAGGGAGCAGTCAGACAAAATACCATTCCAAGTATCCATGAAATCATTATCAGCAATATTGACTTGGAAGGTGGGATGTTTTTTCAGCCTTAGACCTCTTGGTATCATGTTAAGAGATATGTATTTTTCCAAAAGCTTAATATCCCACCATAGTCTGTATTCCTTGACAAACTTATTCTCCATTATCTGAAAGATATCTCCCACATTCTGCATTCTTAAATTAGTTGAGAATAAATCCTCAATTGAGGGTCTTTGTGCATCATAATCTTGTACTGCAGGTAGCGAAAAATAACTAGCCGGTTGCTGCATATTATCCATACTGCTAATAACCTTCTCATATGTTATGGCAATGATATGACAAAAGATCCCACATCAAATATTAAGAAAAACGTTAAGTCAATCTGCTAAGTATACAACTACTCTAATAAAGACACATTTAGCCCACAGTACTGCTGTAAACGCTAAGGGTAGAAAAAAGAAAAACCCCAAACAGCGCTCAAACAGCACTTCGTAACTAGTTGTAGTTCTCGACTCACATAATGAACATGTGGACAGTACCTTAAAACTCGAAAGTGGCTCTTCAGCTCGTTTTGGCTCGTGCTCCGGTCCCGGTGCTCTCCGGCGTGTGGAGCTCAAGCAGACTTCCGGTTACGGTCTGTCTCCTCCCACATGGGTCCGCACTCTGATACGTCACAATAAGGTACTGTGGCTGTGTCTAAGTAGTGAATAGCTATAGCGTTAGCCCGCAAAACGCCAACAGACTTGCTGGTCTGTATTGAGGAATCAGTAGAAAAACAAAAGAAGGCGAGGCTGGGCAAGCAGAAAAAATTAAAACTTAACGTTTATTGCCAAAAAGAAGGTAAATAAAATGCAGAAATAGCAAGCAGTATGTGTCAGAATGAGCTTGAGCAGCAGCAATCTTACATGTTTCGGCTCCTGCCTTACTCATAGACTGTGCCGCTCAAAGCTCACAGGCCCCTTAAATTACAAATTCACTCTGACATCATATGCAGCAAATAAATATATATATATTATGCTGTAAAATAGTATATTATGGGCTAGCTTACAAGTGGAGCGTAAAACACAATCACAAGGTTGCAGTATTTTTCACAAGGTTGCAGTATTTTTAACAAGGTTGCAGTATTTTTCACAAGGTTGCAGTATTTTTCACACTCAAATCCATATTACAAGTGAACCTCTATCAAATTTATTGCAAATTTGCATGCACTAACTTGCTGTAATTTACGCTGCACACATTGTCTATGGGGAGCAAAAAGCGCAATCACATTTACTGCTCAAACTTTTTACGTAAGTTTTTGTCTCTGTTAAAAAGTTACACTAATCTACAATATTAACCCCTAAACCACCATCCCCCCACATTTCAAAGTACCTAACTAGGCTATTAACCCCTAAACCGGCATCCCTCCACATTGCAAAGTACCTAACTATACTATTAACCAATAAACCACCATCCCCCACATAGCAAAGTACCTAACTATACTATTAACCCCTAAACAGCCATACCCCCACATCACAAAGTCAAAAACTAAAATCTAAACCCCGAAATCTAACACCCCTTAACTTCACCCAAATTAAAATACCCAAATCTTACAAAATATATCCTAACTACCTTAAAACATATATCAAATTTACCTGTATAAATAAATAAAACCTAATCTTACCTTAAAAATAAACTTAACATTACTTAAAGAAAAAAAGGCATTACTTAAAAAAAATCTTACATTAATAAAATAAAAAAACTAACATTAACATTACTAAAAAAAAAAAAAAAACCTAACATTACAAAAAATAAATAACTCTAAAATTACAGAAAATATCTAACATTACAGAAAATAAAAAAGTAATTACCGAAAACAATACCATAACTAATCCTATTATAATACCCCTTAAAAAAATAATCTAAAAATAAACTACCAATAGCCCTTAAAAGGGCCTTTCATAGGGCATTGCCCTAAAGCGATCATGCTCTTTTATGAAAAAAACAAAACACTAACCCCTCTAACATTACACCCTCACACCTCCCAAGCCCCAAAATACTAACTAAAAAACCTAAATTATTAATTTCCTTGAAAAGGGCATTTGGATGGGCATTGCCCTTAAAAGGGCATTCAGCTCTTTTGCTGCCCCAAGGAAAAAAAAACTAATCTATAAAAAAAACATGTCAAAAATAGAAAAAAAACCTAACACTAACCCCCAAATTCTGGAAAAGAAAAACAACAAGCGCAACCACGATTCACTGTATCGGCTTTATTCCAGTCAGTGCCCTGACTATAAAAATTCACACTTACAAAATGCAAGATTAAAATGTGCCCATAATATCAATTGTGTCTCACTGATGTTCCGGTCCGGTCCTACTTGCGGTTTACAGTCATTCCTCAAAGGAGTGCTAATAGCAATATCTCTTCAACATCGGACAGGACTACCGGGTAAACAAATGGGTTTTCAGCCCCGACAATAGTACACAGTCCTTCAGGATATCACCCAAACACCTGAACGTGTTTAGTTTACTCACGGGTAAACTCTTTCAACAGGAAGTCCTGTTGCGCTGCTTGTTGTAAATATAGAATAACACCCAAATTGGTACTCACCGATGATGATATTCATCAATCTTCTTATCTTCTCCACAACGGTCCATCTTCTTTTCTTTATTCCTGTGGCGGCGGTGACGGAAGCAGCGATGGTGGTCCTCCTCTTCAGAGCAGTAACAGGAGCTACTCTTCAAGCGGTCCCTAGCTGCACACTGAATAGTAAATGTGATGTACCCTTTTATATGGGGGTACCATTGCATTCCTATTGGCTGATTTGAATTTTCAAATTCAAATCAGCCAATAGAATGAAAGGAAAAGGTTTATTATTGCATAGCGGTAAGTTTTTTTGCAAGTCGGGTTAGCACTAGAGCAAAAACTTTTAACTTTCAACTTGTAATACTCACGCAAAGGGTTTACCGCTAGCGCAATCACTAGCAACAGCAGTAGTTACCATGTTTTTAATTTTGGGCTATTTTTTTTATTTTTAGGAACAAGATTTTGTGTACGGGATAGTAATGGAAGATACAAGCTATGTAAATTGTGCTATTGAAAGAAGACGTCTTTTTTAACAGTGTACTTATTCAGGTTGTTTACAGAGACCCACTCTATTTGCCTCCAGTTTATAAAAGGGGCCTTGTACTTTTCTCCCCTTTATTGTGCTCCTAATGTTAAATTTTACCTGCTAGAGTGTATTAAATTGTTTACTAATTGTTCCTTTACCTTTATTTTGCTATTTGAAATATGGATTCAATTAACAAAAACAGCTATTTCAAATAAAAAAAATAAATCAGTAGGAGCAATATCCCATTCATTTAATACTCTGTTGCTAGTATAATAAGAACTGGATATAATCAAAGAAAAAGTACAACACCTCCAAATCCAAAAAGCAACAGTCAGCAGCACTTTATTAGATCTTTATTATAGGCAATGGGTCACCAAAAAACAAGCAACGTTTCGGTTATCTAATCCTTAATCATGCTCCATGATTAAAGGGACAGCCTACACTAAAATTATTAGTGTTTAGAAAGATAGAAAAGGCCTTTAATACCAATTCCCCAGCTTTGCACAACCAACATTGTTATATTAATATACTTAATAATATTTAAACCTCTAAATTTCTGCCTGTTTCTAATCCATTATAGACAGCCTCTTAATCACATGCTATTTTATTTGCTTTTCACAACAGGTCACTGCTAGTTCATGTGGGCAATATAGATAACATTGTGTTCACGCACGAGGAGTTATTTAAGATTTAGCACAACACAGTACTAAATGCAATTCAATAGATAATAAATATAAAGTCATGTGATCAGGGGGCTGTCAGAAGATGCTTAGATACAAGGTAATCAGAGAGGTAAAAAGTGTATTATATAACTGTGTTGGTTGTGCAAAACTGGGGAATGGGTAATAAAGGGATTATCTATCTTTTAAAACAATAACAATTCTATTGTAGACTGTCCCTTAAAGGATTAGATATCCGAAATGTTGCTTGTTTTTTGGTGACCCAGTACCTATAATAAAGGTCTTTTTTATCCTATGAAGTGCTGCTGGCTGTTGCTTTTTATAATAATAATTGAAAACACATTGGGCTAGATAACAAGTGGTGCGCTAACATTATTATTATTATTATTATTATTGAAATATCACGCCCGCGCTAACTTTCACTCATATTACAAGTTAAACGATTGTCTGGTTAGCGTGACTAAATACCTTGTGTAAAGGGTTAGGACTTAATAAGTTGCACTAAACACAACATAAATAGTTACATTAAAATAAAGTGTCACACCCATGTATACACTATCTGATATAAATTATTCACTTAAATATTAAAATTAACAAAGTTATAAGGGTTAAAAGTTATATGGTTTATGACAAGGTATTTGAATGGAAAGGGTTATAATATATATATATATATATATATATATATATATACTTTAGAGCCCTTTCCACTCAAAAACCTGAAAATATGAAAAATAATTTTCATTACATTTTAATATTTAGTGATGTTTTGTACTGTGTATGCACTGTAAAAAACACTTCTTACATATAACTACTGGCTATACAGTTCCAGTCTAATATTAAGAAACAAACATAATACATACATACATATATTTCAGTTAATTTACAGAAACAAATGTAAATCATAATCTCTGTTTAGACCAATCAGATAAAGGGTGCCTAATTGATGTACCCACCATACCTCTCTTTTTTTTTTAAAAAAAACAGTTCTCTATTGCCCCCTCTCCTAAGCTTAGGGATGTGGTCTATTATATGGAATGTTAATTGGCTGACTGTATGTCCTGCAATAGTGAAATGAGCAGACACTGGCAATGTCATGTCCTTATTTCTAATGGATTTATGGGTACTGATCCTGTCTTTGATGGGGTTAATAGTTTCCCCTACATAGCCACACCCACATGGGCATTTAAGAAGATATACTACATATTCTGAATTACATGTATAGAAGCCTTTAATTTCCCATTTTTTATTATCATTAATTTGGGCAATATACTTCCCCTTAATGATTGAGTTGCATTGCACACACCCTAAACATGGATAGGTTCCTTTCTTAGGGGTGGTTAAATAGTTGATATAAAATAGTTTGAAACAAATAAAGGGGACTTTAATTCATGAAGTATAAGATACTTCATGTAGAAAGCTCATTTATTTGTTTTAACTGATCGCCGTTCTTAGCTGCTACAGTGCGGTAAATCCGGCTCCCATTTACCACACGGCTATTGGCTAAGAGGTGAAAACGTCACCTCTTAGCAAAAAAATTTTTTAGCCGTGGGCTGCTGTAGCAGCTAAAAACGGTGATCGGTTAAAACAAATAAAGGAGCTTTCTACATGAAGTATCTTATACTTCATGAATGAAAGTCCCCTTTATTTGTTTCAAAAGTCAATCCTAGCATTTGTAAAACGCTAGGATTTACTTTCACTTTAAGTGAATTGTAAGGAAATGGTAAAACACGTGTTTCTTTATTTTACAAGTAGAATCTTAATACCAATTTTCACGTCTGTAACATCATCAGTTTTTGAGATATAGGTATCGTCATAAATCAACCCCCATTTTCACCCCCCTTAAATGGATGTTTAGGAAATGGTAAAACACATGTTTCTTTATTTTTAAAGGAGAATGTAAATACCAATTTTCCCTTCTGTAACATCTTTAGTTATTGAGCTATAGGTCTCCTCATAAATCACCCCCCCCCCCCTTTTGAGCCTCCTAAAGTGGATTTTCGGGAAATGATAAACACATATATTAAAGGAGAATCTAAATACCAATTTTCACGTCTGTAACATCTTTGGTTTCTGAGATATAGGTATCCTCATGAATCAGCCCCTCCTTTGTAACCACCGCTTAAGTGGATTTTCAGGAAATGTTAAAAAACCTGTTTCTTTATTTTTAAAAGAGAATCTAAATACCAATTTTCACATCTGTAACATCTTTGGTTTTTGAGATATAGGTATCCTTATAAATCACCCCCCCCCCCTTTTACCCCCCTAAAATGGATTTTCGGAAATGGTAAAACACGTAATTCTTTATTTTTCAAGGAGAATCTTAATACCAATTTTTACGTCTGTAACATCTTTTGCTTTTGGAGATATATGTATCCTCATAAATCACCCCCCCTCTTTTGAACACCCTTAAGTGAATTTTCTTTATATTTCAAGGAGAATCTAAATACCAATTTTCACGTCTGTAACATCTTTGGTTTTTGAGATATTGGTATCCTCAAAAATCAACTCCCCCCTTTTGACCCCCCTTAAGTGGATTTTTGGGAAATGGTAAAACACGTGTTTTTTTATTTTTCAAGGAGAATCTAAATACCAATTTTCACGTCTGTAACATCGTCGTTTTTAAAAAAAAAAAATGTATCCTCATAAAAAAATTCATCCCCCTTTTGCACCCCCTTAGGGACGTAATTTACAAAAATCCTTCCTTAGTGGGTGCCTACTTCATAAAAACAACGTACCTTCCAAATTTCACGTTCCTATGTTAAACCATTTGAACTGGGCGTTGATGAGTCAGTCATTCAGTCAGTCAGGACTTCTTTTATATATATGTAGTAGTAGCAAAGATGTGCACTCTCACTCCAAAACGGCTGCCAGGGTGCTAGTAGAGAACAATAAGCATATATCAAAAAAGACTTGCACTCGCTGAAATTTTAGTGAACAATTTTACTTGTGAAACGTGACGTTTCGAGGACAATGTATCCCCTTCCCCAGACAACGGTTGTCTGAGGAAGGGGATACATTGTCCTCGAAACGTCACATGTTTCACAAGTAAAATTGCTCACTAAAATTCCAGCGAGTGCAAGTCTTTTTTGATATATGCTTATATATATTTATATATATATATATACATACACACGTCTATATAGTCATATAGATATATAGGTATATATATATATATATTTTACAAAAAATACATCAGACATATACAGAAATACATATTTAAAAATAAAAAGAACATTTTCTTCTATGTAAAGAAAACTGGAATGTAAAATATTCATAAATACCTTTGGGTTAGCATTGTAGGTTTAACTCCTGTCAGGTTAGCACACAAGCGCTAGGTGTTAGTTTTTTGTTTTTTTTAAAGCACGCTCCATTGAAGTCTATGGGGAGAATAAGTTAAAGTTGCCACAATAGCCGAAGTCCTTTACTTAGCACGCGTTAGGTTTTGCTCTCGTGCAAAATATTTACTTTCAACTTGTAATACGAGTGCTAACCTGCACATGCCAAAAAGGGAACACAAAGACTGGAGGAAGCGGATTCGTCATCGATCTGCTAAAGAAAGCAGGAGATGCGGGTGGAGGATCGGGGTTCTGTTTACCATAACGCAAAGGTAAGTATTTTAAAAAATAAGCATCATTGTAAACTTTAATGGATTAAAGTGCCCCTGTTTTTAAGTTTATTATATGAGACTGGGCTTTAATTCGTTAAAGTTTGCAATCACTGTAAAAAAGAAAGATATTTTGCCTCAAAAGTTCCTCAGTAGCCACATCCCATTGTAAAGGACTTTAACCCCTTAACGACCGAGGACGTGCAGGGTACGTCCTCAAAAAAAAGGCAGTTAACGCCTGAGGACGTACCCTGCACGTCCTCGGTGTGGAAAGCAGCTGGAAGCGATCCTGCTCGCTTCCAGCTGCTTTCCGGTTATTGCAGTGATGCCTCGATATGGAGGCATCCTGCAATAACCTTTTGAAGCCATCCGATGCAGAGAGAGCCACTCTGTGGCCCTCTCTGCACCGGAGATCGGTGACTTACTCCGTTGGTGGGTGGGAGCAGGACCGGGAGGCAGGTGGAGGCCATCGATGGCCCTGGTTGATGCGGAGGGGGGCGGGATCGTGGGCGGCAATGTCAGGGCCCGCGCACAGACGCGCGCACGTGCACGGGGAGGCGGGGGTGGGAGCGTGCACGGGGAGGGAGCGGGTGGGAACCGCTACACTACAGAAATATTTTATGTAGAAGTAGGGGAAAAGGGGGATATTATTTAAAATTTAGCAAGATCGGGTAGCAAGATCGGTATGGTGGGGTGTTAGTCTGTGGGGGGGAAGCTACACTACAGAAAAAAATAAAATAAAAATAATAAAACCCTTTTTTTTGTTGCAAACTGGGTACTGGCAGACAGCTGCCAGTACCCAAGATGGCCCCCAATAAGGCAGAGAGGGGGGTTAGAGAGCTGTTTTGGGGGGGATCAGGGAGGTTGGGGCTAAGGGGGGATCCTACATAGCAGCATATGTAAATATGCTCAATTTTTTTTTTAAAAGAATATTCAAAGATGCCTTTTATTTTAGTACTGGCAGACTTTCTGCCAGTACTTAAGATGGCGGGGACAATTGTGGGGTGGGGGAGGGAAGGGAGCTGTTTGTGAGGGATTCAGGGGGTGTGATGTGTCAGGTGGGAGGCTGATCTCTACACTAAAACTAAAATTAACCCTGCAAGCTCCCTACAAACTACCTAATTAACCCCTTCACTGCTAGCCATAATACACGTGTGATGTGCAGCAGCATTTAACGGCCTTCTTATTACCAAAAAGCAACGCCAAAGCCATGTATGTCTGCTATTTCTGAACAAAGGGGATCCCAGAGAAGCATTTACAAACATTTGTGCCATAATTGCACAAGCTGTTTGTAAATAATTTCAGTGAGAAACCTAAAATTGTGAAAAAATTTACGTTTTTTTTAATGTGATCGCATTTGGCAGTGAAATGGTGGCATGAAATATACCAAAATGGGCCTAGATCAATACTTGGGGTTGTCTACTACACTACACTACAGCTAAAATTAACCCTAGAAGCTCCCTACATACGCCCTAATTAACCCATTCACTGCTAGGCATAATACACATGTGGTGCACAGTGGCATTTAGCAGCCTTCTAATTACCAAAAAGCAACGCCAAAGCCATACATGTCTGCTATTTCTAAAGAAAGGGGATCCCAGAGAAGCATTTACAATCATTTATGCCATAATTGCATAAGTTGTTTGTAAATAATTTCAGTGAGAAACCTAAAGTTTGTGAAAAAATTTGTGAAAAAGTGAACAATTTTCTTTATTTGATCACATTTGGCGGTGAAATGGTGGCATGAAATATGCCAAAATGGGTCTAGATCAATACTTTAGGATGTCTTCTAAAAAAAAATATATACTTGTCAATGGATATTCAGGTATTCCTGACAGATATCAGGGTTTCAATGTAACTAGCGCTAATTTTGATAAAAAATGGTTTGGAAATAGCAAAGTGCTACTTGTATTTATGGCCCTATAACTTACAAAAAAAGCAAAGAACATGTAAACATTAGGTATTTCTAAACTCAGGATAAAATTTTGAAACTATTTAGCATGGGTGTTTTTTGGTGGTTGTAGATATGTAACAGATTTTGGGGGTCAAAGTGAGAAAAAGTGTGTTTTTTTTCCATTTTTTCCTCATATTTTATAATTTGTTTTATAGTAAATGATAAGATATGATGAAAATAATGGTATCTTTAGAAAGTCCATTTAATGGCAAGAAAAACGGTATATAATATGTGTGGGTACAGTAAATGAGTAAGAGGAAAATTACAGCTAAACACAAACACAGCAAAAATGTAAAAATAGCCTTGGTCCCAAACGGACAGAAAATGTAAAAGTGCTGTGGTCATTAAGGGGTTAAACAGCAAATCAGTATGTCTGTGGCGGGACAGCTAAGGGAGTGAGCTTAAGTGCAAACTCATCTTATTTCCCTATTCAGTTTAAGGAAGTTTACTATGAAATCTCATGAGAGTTAACTCAAATCTCATGAGATCACAGTAAAAGAGTTCATGACCTCAGTACTGCTCATGCTGATTGGCTGCTGTTCATTTCTTCATTTTTTTATTTATTTTTTTACCTGCAGCTGAGCAACAGCTTAAGTATATTTTTGTACACAGAACTTACTCTGCTGAGCTGAGGAAATTGTGAGGTAAATATCTTCCTATTTTACATAGAGATGCTCAGGTGATATTTTCCTGTCAGCTTTTTACAGTTATACTGCATCAGTTTCAAGTGATTTAGCATATGAGTATTATGTCCCTTTAATGATTTAACCTGCATTAAAGGCTATAACAGTGCAAAAAAGAAAATACTCTAATATATTAGATACATTTTATTATTGCACTTTTGCTTGCATATAATCATCTGTTTAACCTCTGCAAAGGGATTAAACACATAGTTAAAGTAATCTCCAGTGCAGTAATGCACTACTGGGAGATAGCTGAACACATCTGGAGAGCCAATGACAAAAGACAAATATTTGTAGCTACCAATCACCAGTGGTGCAATGCTGTTGCTGAGGATATGTACATATTATTTTCAACAAAGGATCCCAAGTAACTACCTTTCATAATAGACATAAATTTAAATATTGTCCAGAAAAAAATGCGAGAAAAGAAGGAAATATTGTTGGCTTTTTGCATACATCGGGTTAGTGCGCAAGTGAAAATGTTTTACTTTAAATATTTAATACGAGTGCTACCTGATGCAAGCAAAAAGCTTACTTCTAGCAGAGTTAGCGCACAAGCATCTTTTTGATGTTCTTTATGACACTTTTTTGTTTTGCGAAACAGTTAACCTGAGTTAACTTCAATTGCGCTCAAGTGTTTGCGTTTACTTTCAACTTGTAATACAAGCCCTACATCTGACGCGCACAAATACACTAAATAAACCTACCTTTGCTTGCGTGTAACTGTTAGCGTGCTACTCGTAATCTGGCCCTGAATTTGACTCTCTTAGCACGTTAAACAATCAGTATGGTTAAGTTATACTACAAGTGTTTAGTGAGCTTTTTTTGGTGGTCTATCTAAGTGGACGAAGCGATGCAAACTGTAAATGGGCGTGGCTCTGCTGCAAAGTGTCCCTGGAATTTGTTTTTCAAATGTTGGCAACGGATATGTTCATTTTATATTGAACTCATAATCTTCAGTTTCCATTGTCAAAAATGTGTCTTAATATGTTAAAATATCATAGATTTTTAAAATTTATTTTACATTGAGGATATTAATGCTAACTTTGCCTAAACACACTTAAAGGGACATGAAATCAAACTTTTTCTTTCATGATTCAAATAAAGCATAGCATTTAAATAACTTTCCTATTTGTTTCTATTATTTAATTTGCTTTGTTTTCTTGGTATCTTTGGTGTAAAAGCATATCTAGGTAGGCTCAGGAGGTGGGAGCTAGCTGCAGATTGATGGCTGCACATATATGCCTCTTGTTCTTGATTTACCAATGTGTTCAGCTAACTCCTAGTGGTGCATTGCTGCTCATTTAATAAAGGATACTAAGGGAATTAAAGGGACAGACTACACCAAAATTTTTATTTTTTTAAAAAATAGATAATCCCTTTATTACCCATTCCCCAGTTTTGCATAACCAACACAGTTATATTAATATACTTTTTACCTCTGTGATTACTTTGTATCTAAGCCTCTGCAGACTGCCCCCTTATCTCAGTGCTTTTGACAGGCATGCAGTTTAACCAATCAGCGCAGACTCCTAAATAACTCGACGTGAATGAGCACAATGTTATCTATATGACACACATGGCCTAGTACTGTCCAACTGTGAAAAACTTTCAAAATGCGGTTTACAACGGTTTAGAAATCAGTTGGAGCCTACCTAGGTTTAGCTTTTCAAAAATACCACCAAGGGAACATGAAAATGTAATGATTAAAGTCAATTGGAAAGTTGTTTAAAATTACATGCTCTATATGAATCATGAAAGTTTAATTTTGACTAGACTGTCCCTTTAAGCAAAATTGTTAATAGGAGTAAATTGGAAAGTTGTTTACAAAAGTATGCTCTATCTGAATCGTAAAAGAATTTGGTTTCATGTCCCTTTAAGATAATAAAAATGCAACTTGCCACAGACGTACGTTCTGGATCTGGCTGGAACTGAACTCTGATTTCCATTGCTCCAAGCTTTGTTCTTACCAGAAGTTTATGGGCTGAAGCTAATGATTGTGTTAATATAAAAAGTAAAGGCAAATGTGAAAAGGCTAAAGGTGAAGACTAGGGGAAGATCATCCGCTGGAACTGAATATTGCCTGCCATGCTCAGGTTTAGGCAGGATGTGGTAGACAGGATGAAACTAAAGACTGGCTGCAGTGCATAGCGTGAAGCTGAACACGAGATGTTGTTACCAGGTTGAAGCTGAATTGCATGTGCTGTGCACAGACAGAAACTAAAGAACTGCAGGATTGAACTAGTTAAAAACAAAGCTTGACAAGGATGGACTATTTTATTTTATTTTTCATATTAAAAGCAGAAATGGACAAGTTGTAGGGAGAAACAGAAATGTACAACATGAAGGTTAAAAACTAACTAAACTAAGTAACGTGCACGCTCCTGACCCTAGGTCAGTATGTTCTACTAGAAGGAGCTACATTTCAACAAAGAATGCCTAGAGAAAGAGGAAAATTTGGCAATGGAAGTAAATGAGAAAGTTTTAAAAATTGTACTCTATATATGAAGTACATAGGTCAAGTATACAACTTAAAGTTGAAGAGTAGCAATAGAATGACAGCTGAAGCTAAAAATCTAAAGCCAATGCTACAGAATGTTGTGGCGCTATACAAATAAATGAGAATGATAATAATAAAAATATTAAACTAGTTCTAGTAGCCATAAAAACCTTTCCATATATATTTTTTTTTATATATACATATATTTATTTTTATATATATATATATATATATATATATATATATATATATATATATATATATATATATATATAAAGCTGGTTCTGAATATTAAAAGAATAGGAAACTCAAAATTAAACTTGATTCAGATAGAGCATGTAATTTTAAGACACTTTTAAATTCACTTCTATTATTAAATGTGCTTCATTCTCTTGGTTTCCCCTTGTTGAAAATAATATGCACATATCCTACACAAGTGTGAGCTAAGTGCTGATTGGTGCCTGTACACATTTGTCTCCTGTGATTGGCTAACTAGGGGCGAGATTACATATACGGCGCAAGCTTCAGTGCAACTGCTGAAACCCACGCCGCCTGTAATTTCACCTCGCACATCTGGGTATTACATAAACCAGCAGTTCAAAAAAAGTGCCATAAGTCGGATAAACTAGCGATGTCCAGAAATGTGCGTAAATACAAATTTCTGGAGTCATCAGTGACTTACGAAACTTTAGAAACTGCCGGCGCCTAAGAAAATAAAAAAATTTAAAATCTCCTGTAAAATCTAACCCGCCTCCCAAAAATAAACCCGACACGTAAAACCCCTATATTCGCCATCAAACCCACATCGGAACTAATAATAAAAGTATTAACCCCTAAACCGACAACCCCCACAATGCAATAAGCCTAATTAAACTAATAACCCCTAATCCACAATTCACCCACATCGCGATCTACCTAATAAAACTATTAACCCCTAATCCGCCATTAACCCACATCACAATAAACCTAATAAAGTATATGAACCCCTAATCCGCCATTAACCCACATCGCAATAAACCTAATAAAGTATATTAACCCCTAATCCGCCATTAACCCTCATCACAACAAACCTAATAAAAATATTAACCCCTAATCCGCCAAACCCCCACAACGCAAATAACTAATCAAATTACTAAGCCCCCTAACCCCCCTAAATCAACCCCAATTACCTAAATTAAAAAATACTAAGTTACAATTAAAATAAAAAATAAAATTAAAAAATAAAATTAAAATAAAAAGCTTTACTTAAAAATAAAGAAAACTAAATTTAAATTAATCTAAGATTACAAAAATAAAAAAATCTAACATTACATAAAATAATAAACCAAATTATCAAAAATTAAAAAATTAAACCTAATCCCTATGAAAATAAAAAAGCCCCCTCAAAATAAAAACACACCCTAATCTAATGCTAAACTACCAATAGCCCTTAAAAGGGCCTTTTGTAGGGCATTGCCCTAAGTTAAACAGCTCTTTTCCTTAAAAAAAGACTAAGTCTCCCTCTAACAGTAAAACCCCCCACGCACCAAACCCCCCAAAATAAAAATAAAAATTACACAAAAAAAATCCTAAACTACCCATTGCACCTAAAGGGGCATTTGTATGGGCATTGCCCTTAAAAGGGCATTCAGCTCTTTTAAAAGTGCCCAGAAGTCCCTAATCTAACCCCCCCCTAAAAAAATAAAAAAGCCTACGGGGCATATTTATCAAGCTCCGTGTGGAGCTTGATGCCCGTGTTTCTGGCGAGCCTTCAGGCTCACCAGAAACGCAGGTTATGAAGCAGCGGTCTAAAGACCGCTGCTCCATAACCTGTCCGCCTGCTCTGAGGTGGCGGACAGACATCGCTGGAAATCAACCTGATCCAATACGATCGGGTTGATTGACACCCCCTGCTAGAGGCAGTTCACAAGGACCGCAAAGCCATGGAGCGTGGAGGATCCTCTTCGTACGATTGCCACTGTACACTGAATAGTGAATTCAAGGTATGCATTTAAAAATGGTGTCCCTTGTATTCCTATTGGCTGATTTGATTCTTCAAATTCAAATTTTGAACAGCCTTGTAAAAAAAAACTGTAGGCCCTGTAGAAAGGGACTAAGGGCTCGATTTACCAAAGCCCTATAGCTGCAAGTTGTCATAAGAACTTGCTCGCCGTAATTTAACAAGCAGCGGTCACCAGACCGCCGCTTCCCTAACCTCTTCGCCACCTCTAAGGTGGCGAAATTCAATCTCCGCGGTCGAGTCCGACCGAGGAGATAGACAGCTTCTGCCCGCGCGTGATTGCCTGTGCGCGGGCAGGGGGCGGGATTGCGCTCGTGTGCAATGGTGATTACCTGCGAGTAATTTCGCCCTGCCACAGGTGAGCTGAGGTTTACAGGGGCACGTATACGCACCCCTGTCTGCCTCAGCTTTGATAAATCGAGCCCGAAATGTGGACATGCAAAGCTATAAGAAAATATTACATGGGGCATAGATCAATGCAGGGTTTAATGGAAGTGAAATGATGAGTTACAGGTTGGAATATTATGAAAAGGAGGATTTACTATGATTTTATCCATCATAAATTTTATATGAGATAGAAAATTTTGTGTAAGTATTATACCTAGAATTAAGTATCCTCTAAGGTTTAATACACACATAAAGGGAGTCAATCGTTGTTGTATTAGAAAAAAAAAAGAAATAAGAGAACTCTGGCTGACCTACTAGACATGAGCAAATTCCCATACATGAGGCCATTTTGTAAAGAATGCAATCTCAAATTAAGGCACTAAGGTAGCTTGAGATCATTTAATATAGAGGAAATCAAAGCTATAGATAATTTAAAGGAATAGTATATTCCAATTTTTATATAACTGCATGTAATAGACACTACTATAAAGAAGAATATGTACAGATATAAAAATCAAGTATTAACCCTTTTAAAATCTTACTTAGATGCTACCAGTTTATCACTGTGTTGATGGGGTTAGGTTTGGACACCCACTGAAATGGACTGAGAAAGCAGAAAGAGCAGACAACCCCCCTCCCCTGCATGTGTGTGTGTATACAGCACATTCAGATATATATATATATATATATATATATATATGTGTGTGTGTGTGTGTGTGTATACAGCACATTCAGCTATATATATATGTGTGTGTGTGTGTGTGTGTGTGTTTGTGTGTGTGTGTGTGTGTGTGTTAACAGCACATTCAGCTATATATATATATATATATATATATATATATATATATATATATATGTGTGTGTGTATACAGCACAGTCAGCTATATATATGTGTGTGTATACAGCAAAGTCAGCTAAATATATGTGTGTATACAGCACAGTCAGCTATATATATGTGTGTGTGTACAGCACACACAAAAATGTTGGTTTTAGTTAAATGTTGAGGAAAAAAAGTGTTAAATTCACTTTTTTGGGGGGGGGAGCCTGCTTGGATTCTTGCACCTGGGCCCTGTGGTTTCTAGTTACGCATCTGATACTAAGTGGAGAGCTTGTGCTCAAAAGATATTAGCGTTCAACTGAGTAATACCAGCGCACGCTAATGTACGCTGGTATTACAAGTTAAGTGCAATGCGTCCGAGACCTCGCGTTCGCATTGTTAGGAAGCATTGCACTCACAAGAGCGCGGTTCCATAGGCTCCATTGTTTAACGAAAAGGAATGTAAATGTTCCACGAATATTCAGTATTAGTTTAATTTAAAACAAAATGAATACTGAACAGTATAGTAGACGTTTAATTTAAAACAAAATAAATACTGAATAGCACAGCAGACAAATATTTGGAAAACTATTTTTTTATGAATATTCGGTCCAAAAGATTTGGCCAAATCCAATTTTTCACCCGTGCACTTGTGTATAAAACAAAAAACTCTGCATTTGCAAAATTCTTCTCAGATCTGTGGCGCGATCCTATATACGGCGTAGTTTTTGGCACAAGCGAGGGAACCCGCGCTGCCCGTAATTTCACCTCGCACATCGGGGTATTACACATACTGCGCCGTTAGATGCTAAACTGGCGTAAGTAGGACAAACTGGCGATCTTCCGAAAAGTGCGCAAATACACATTTTACTCGTCGCAAGTAACTTACGCCTGTATTTTGTCCATGTAAAGTCTCAATAAAGAGTAGTTTATGGTTTATGTAAATTAGGCTAACACGCGTAAAAATCAACCGCGACTCCATCTAAAAATGCGCCACGTAATTACGCTATTCAAAAGTCATATATAAACCCATGCGCAGCCGTCATTTTCTTCAGTGTGTTTAGATGGTTCGTTGAGCTACAGCACACTACAGTGGAGTGGAGGATAAGTCAGAGTAGAGAGAGAGGTGCAAACAGAGGAGTTAGTTAGGTTGCATTATTTATTGTTTAAGCTTGTACACTTACACATATTTTTACATATTGCACATATATTGCATACATACATATACAAAATACACAACACTTTTTTTTTCTAACACCTCACACATTTTATTTCAATTTTACAGTGTGATAGGCTGAGTGTTTGGTTGTGATTGTGTGTGATTGAACTGGGAGTGAGTGTGAGTGTGTGAGTGTGTGTAGTGTGAGGATGGCAGGGAGAGGTAGGACAGAGGGGAGGAGGGTAGAGGAGTGGCAGGGAGAGGAGTATTGTAGAGGACAGGAGGAGCAGTGGGGTCCCCATCAGGGAGTAAGTGGAATGGGGAGAGGGAGAGCTAGAAGGGATGATGAGAGGGGAGATGCCGAGAGCCCCAGAGACCAGGCACATCTAGAAGAGGGACAGAGGGTGCACATGGGGACAGAAGGGGGGAGGAGGGAGAGGATAGGGAGGAACCCACACCAGGGACATCGCAAGGAGCAAGCCAGGTGTCCACAGAGGATGAGAGGATGAGATGTCCAAACTTCTCATTCGATGAGAATGTTGCCCTAGTCCAGACCATCATGGACAATCACAGTGCCCTCTTTGGCCAGGAGAAGGGCAAAGGTGTTGCCAAAAGGTGTAAAACAGCATGGTTGGCGGTAAAAGGATGTGGTCCCGCAGAGGAGGACTGTTGATGGCCTTAAGAAGCGGTGGAATGACTGCAAGAGGCGGGTGAAAGAAAAGGTGGGGCAGGAAGCTATGCACCAGAGGGGAACAGGCGGTGGTCCATCCCTGGACATAGAATACAACACCTGGCAGGAGATGATACGCAGGTCCCTGAGTATCACAGCAGTCTGTGGACTTCCAGGGGCTCATGACTCAGGGGCTGCAACCACAGCACATTTAGCTGGTGAGTAAATCCCACACACCAGTATGATATGTATTTGAGATATAACATCCTTTAATGTCACACATTCATGTACACAATGAGGAGCATGGTATTTGGCCTACTAACTAAAACATCTACAATTATATTTCACATTAATGCTACTTAACACAATGCAATTCATGATATGAGGTGGAATAGTGCAATACTAACATGTCTCAGAGTAACACAGGCCACAAGCCACATGTAGAGTTTTCAGTAAATGGACAATATAGCCATCACAATCATTTAGCTCAGAAAGCAGGTTCTGTACCTACATCAGGCTAAAGTAAATTGTGTGACCATAGTGTCACTTAAATAACAAATTTTTTCCATCATTGACATGTACACATAACTATTGTATGAAACACATAACTGTATACTGTGCAGATTAAAATCCCTCATATCACAAATCACAATGTGCACATGCATGTTATAGAGTTTGGCATGAGAATGAGTACAGGCCCTAGCATGTATCAATGTACATTGTATGCCCACATGGACATATATATGACTGTACTAATCCCTCTCATCATTTGACTCCTCCACAGAACCTCCTGTCACGAGGATGCAAACAGGCATGCCTCCACCTCCACCACCACCACCAGTCACAAGCATGCCGCCACCTCCACCACCACCACCAGTCACAGGTATGTAGCCACCACCACCAGTCTTCAGGCAACCACATGAACATTATGCTCCCATGCATGAGCAGGGTTGGATGGCTTCAGTTGAGGACCCGGAAGTGATGCCACCACCATTGACATATGACCCCTGGCAAGATTCCTAGCCAGAGGAATAGTCTTCTTTTGGCTTTGAGGGGGAGCCAAGTCAGCCACAAAGGGTCCATGTATTTACCCCCCCCCCAACACAATCTCAGGGCAGTCATGGCTTTTACACACAGGGTATGTCACAAGAAGTGATAACTGCACAGGCTGAGTGGTCACACACTGGTCATCAGTGGGATTATCAATCCACCCTTAGAGCTCCACCATCCTCTTCACTTGGGAGAGCTCCACCATCCTCTTCACTTGGGAGAGCTCCACTATCCTCTTCACTTGGGAGAGCTCCACCATCCTCTTCATTTGGGAGAGCTCCACCATCTGCAGATGAACATATAGCTGAAAGTACTCAAGCACCAGCAGATGCAGCTGAAGATGTCCCACAAGCACCAGCAGATGCAGCTGAAGATGTCCCACAAGCACCAGCAGATGCAGCTGAAGATGTCCCACAAGCACCAGCAGATGCAGCTGAAAATGTCCCACAAGCACCAGCAGATGCAGCTGAAAATGTCCCACAGGAACCAGCAGATGCAGCTGAACCTGCACCCCAAGCACCTAGAAGCCCTGCTGCTCAAGAGCCTGTGGATGCATTGTATTCTCCCCTGGGTAAGGAATACATTTCACTCCAGAGGAGACTCATAACAAGCTGCGAAAGCAGACAAAGAGGCCAAGATGGGTTTCACAGGAGCCAAGAGAGGTTACACAAGAGTAGTATAGAGCTGCAGAGGGACATGGGACATGGCAGCATCATTAAGTGGAATTGTTCAAAACCAGAATTCTGATTTTGATGAGAATTCTGTCTGATATGCAGATGCAGATGGACAATAGATGGCGGGAACAAAATCAACTCTTGGGTGTGTTGGTTGAGCACTTTACACAGCAGCAGGACACTGCCTCCAGCCTATCATCTGTGGCCAGCACTCCAGCAGAAACATCTGTATCTTCACAAACCAGGAGAAGAAGGAAATCTACTACAGTCACCTCAGCCCCCTCATCAAAGAAGCCTAAAAAGAAATAAATATTCTTATAGTTCACCATAAATCTTGTCCTCTGTTATTTACCATATAATTGTCATCCACATCCATATGAGGTGTGTTTTAGTACAGTAATATTGTTAAAACATATACTAAGACCTGTGAGGAAATGGCCCAAAAAAGGTAATATTATCATGTTTATGACATATTCATGTTCTATAAACCACATCCCATAGTTGTGTATGAAGGGTACATATAGTAATATTCACTTATAAGATGTAAATCAAGGTTTATCACATCCAATAGAAATTGACACATGGGTATATATATATAAATAATAATGCATTTACAGAAGGTGTGAACATAAGGTATAAACATCCATTTTCATTCTTCTTAATGATAGTCAATAAATCATAGTGAGCTAAACATGAATTAAACTAATGAGATATTTTCAGTAATTAGCGTGGTTAAGGGAAGGGGGGTGGGATGTAGTAGTTTCACTTACATGCAGTGGAAATCCGCAGTATGTAATTCTATGACCAGCTGCAGCAGGGGCAGCACCATGACCAGGGACCTCAGCAGCAACTATAGAATCAGTATGTATAGACAGAACAACATGGGCTTGTAGGGATTTCCAGCACCCCTTGTGCCCCATGATGCACCCCTTGTGCCCCATGATGCTGCCTCTCTATGGAAAGCAGGGGAAACATGGTGGCTAATGAGGATGTGCATTGGTGGGTTTTTTAGGCTTCCTGTTGAGAGGTTGTGCTGTTTGTGATTGGTTTGACACACTTGCAGGGGCAGGAATAATAAATGCTTAGAAGAGGTTTAACTGTTTGAGATCAAGCGGCTGATATGTATGTTATTGAGCATGCATTTGTTAGGCCTTCAGAGAGTTACGTTGGATTTTTAGTCAGTGCAAGGGTTGCTGCGCCTGCAATTTGTGGCGAGATGAGAATGGAGTCGATTTTCTGAATTTTGCACGCGTAAGTCTTTACGCTGTATATTGGATACCAAATTGCGCGTCTTTTCTATGTCAGTCTATGGGTAAAAAAAATACGGGCGAAGGCTGAAATATACGCGCGTAACTTGTATGCTACGCCGTATATGTAATACCAAAATCACGTAAAATCTGGCATTGCTGGCTTTTGCGGGCGACGCTGCATATCGGATGGGGCCCCTGAAGTTAAATTATCATTTACCTAACATATTGAATGTCCCTTTAAACACTGATTTAGGGCATACGGTCTAAATGGAAAGCATATGATATAGGCTTAGAGATCGCTGCTAAAGCTGTACAATTTACTATTCACTCTCGAGAGGTTAAAAGAATAGTCACTTAAAAAAATGATGACAAAATTCGACAGGACAGGAATAGTATCATATTACCATAGGCTTAGAGCTGTAGTTTTTACATTAAGTGCACACATACACACATATACTGTATACATACACATACAAATATAATTTTAAACCCTTCCCAGTCCCAGTCCAACGCTTTGTCATTTACCATATCCATTTAAATCACTGTTTAAACCTTTTGTTTTAATAATAAACATATACTTTACATGTAGGGCCAGGTTATGAGTGGAGTGCAAATTAACGTTCCCACTTGAGCATTATTTGAGCTAGAAGTAAGATTTTTGCTCTCGTTTGGTTGCTCTTGTATTACGAGTTGAAAGTAAACTGTTTTCGCTCTCATGCTAACCCATCAAGCTAAAAAAATCAAATCCGAAAAAAATCAAATCCGATCACATATTCTCATGAATATTTCACGTTCCAATGTTCTGCACAAAGCAGAATATGTTCTAATTATTCATAAATACATATTTCTATATACTGTATATCTAATTATATCTAATGGTATTTTGGTAAATATATATTTATACCTATATATATATATATATATATATATATATATATATATATATATATATATATATATATATATATGTATATATATATATATACACATGATTATCTTTCTCAATCTTGCAGTCCTCACCTCCTGCTTCTCAACCTCCTACCCTTCTAGATTGTAAGTTCCCATGGGAATAGGGCCCTTAATTCCTCCTGTATGTGTTTGTAAAATGTTGTCTTGTCTCTTACAAGTTTTATAACATTATTTTATCTAAATGAATTGTACCCATGGACAGCGCTGCAGAATATGTTGGTACTTTATAAATAAAGTATAATAATAATAATGATTATATATAGATATAGATATACAAATATATATAGGAATATCTATTTAGAAATACATATTCCACTATGTGCAGAACATTGGAATGTGAAATATTTACAGTAAATAGATAATTAAAACCTTAAAGGGCAATGAAACCCAACTTTCTAATTGACATCTATTTGTTTCATTTTCTTGGTATCATTTGTTGAAGGAGCAGCAATACACTACTGATTTCTAACTGAAAATATGGGTGAGTCAATGACAATCTGCATATCTATGCAGCCACCAATCAGCAGTTAGAACCTAAGTTCTTTGCTGCTCCTGAGCTTGCCTAGATAAGCCTTTCAGCAAAGGATAACAAGAGAAGGACGTAAATTAAACAATAGAAGTAAATTGGAAAGTTGTTTCAAATTGTATGTTCCATCTGAATCATGAAAGAAAATTTTGGGTTTCATGTCCCTTTAAATATGACTATTGCATAAATATGTTTTAACATGTTTTCATCTACTAAATGGCAAAGGGCTTCAATGCACTTATATATATGTCTATATAAATGTACATATGTATTAATGCGTATATAAGTTTATAAACATCTGTAAATACATATATACACATATAAATACTTAAATACATACAGTGGGGCAAAAAAGTATTTAGTCAGCCACCAATTGTGCAAGTTCTCCCACTTAAGAGGATGAGAGAGGCCTGTAATTTTCATCATAGGTATACCTTAACTATGAGAGACAAAATGTGGAAACAAATCCAGACAATCACATTTGGAAAGAATTTATTTGCATATTATGGTGGAAAATAAGTATTTGGTCAATATCAAAAGTTCATCTCAATACTTTGTTATATATCCTTTGTTGGCAATGACAGAGGTCAAACATTTTCTGTAAGTCTTCACAAGGTTGTCACACACTGTTGCTGGTATGCTGGCCCATTCCTGCATGCAGATCTCCTCTAGAGCAGTGATGTTTTGGCGCTGTCGCTGGGCAACATGGACTTTCAACTCCCTCCAAAGGTTTTCTATGGGGTTGAGATCTGGAGACTGGCTAGGCCACTCCAGGACCTTGAAATGCTTCTTATGAAGCCACTCCTTCATTGTCTGGGTGGTGTGTTTGGGATCATTGTCATGATGAAAGACCCAACCACGTTTCATCTTCAATGCCCTTGCTGATGGAAGGAGGTTTGCACTCAAAATCTCACGATACATGGCCCCATTCATTCTTTCATGTACACGGATCAGTCGTCCTGTTCCCTTTGCAGAAAAACAGCCCCAAAGCATGATGTTGCCACCCCCATGCTTCGCAGTAGGTATGGTGTTCTTTGGTTGCAACTCAGCATTCTCTCTCCTCCAAACACGACGAGTTGTGTTTCTACCAAACAGTTCTACTTTGGTTTCATCTGACCATATGACATTTTCCCAATCCGCTTCTGGATCATCCAAATGCTCTCTAGCATACTTCAGACGGGCCCGGACATGTACTGGCTTCAGAAGGGACACGTCTGGCACTGCAGGATCTGAGTCCCTGGCGGCGTAGTGTGTTACTGATGGTAGCCTTTGTTACGTTGATCCCAGCTCTCTGCAGGTCCCCCCGTGTGGTTCTGGGATGTTTGCTCACTGTTCTTGTGATCATTTTGACCCCATGGGGTGAGATTTTGCGTGGAGCCCCAGATCGAGGGAGATTATAAGTGGTCTTGTATGTCTTCCATTTTCTAATTATTGTTCCATCAGTTGATTTCTTCACACCAAGCTGCTTGCCTATTGCAGATTCAGTCTTCCAAGCCTGGTGCAGGTCTACAATTTTGTTTCTGGTGTCCTTCGACAGCTCTTTGGTCTTCACCATAGTGGAGTTTGGAGTGTGACTGTTTGAGGTTGTGGACAGGTGTCTTTTATACTGATAACAAGTTCAAACAGGTGCCATTAATACAGGTAATGAGTGGAGGACAGAGGAGCCTCTTAAAGAAGAAGATACAGGTCTGTGAGAGCCAGAAATCTTGCTTGTTTGTAGGTGACCAAATACTTATTTTCCACCATAATATGCAAATAAATTCATTCCAAATCAGACAATGTGATTGTCTGGATTTGTTTCCACATTTTGTCTCTCATAGTTGAGGTATACCTATGATGAAAATTACAGGCCTCTCTCATCTTCTTAAAGGGACACTCTAGTCAAAATTAAACTTTCATGATTCAGATAGGGCATGCAATTTTAAACAACTTTCCAATTTACTTCTATTATCTAATTTGCTCAATTCTTTAGATATCCTTTGTTGAAGAAATAGCAATGCACATGTGTGAGCCAATCACACAAGGCCTTTATTTGCAGCAACCAATCAGCAGCTACTGAGCATATCTAGATATGCTTTTAAGCAAGTGATATCAAGAGAATGAAGCAAATTAGGTAATAGAAGTAAATTAGAAAGTTGTTTAAAATTACATGCTCTTTCTAAATCACGAAAGAAAACAATTGGGTTTCATGTCCCTTTAAGTGGGAGAACTTGCACAATTGGTGGCTGACTAAATACTTTTTTGCCCCACTGTATGTACACATATATATTTATTATATTTATTTATTATATATATATATATATATATATATATACACACACATACATATACATCTTTAGAGATGTATATGTCTGTATCTCTATTTTAAAGTCCTTTGCCTGCCTTTTTTTTGTAACACCTGAGACCTCATATGTTTGAGAACTTATAACTTTTGTGTGCAATCATTTTTTAAAAAATAATTTTTATTAGACAGTGTTATTATAAAGGTAACTATACTTTGCAATGTATTTTTGATGTGTTTTGTTACACTTTTATGTTTCGCAAAACAGTTAACCAGAGTCACGGTAATCATTCTAGCGTAAATCGCCATTGCGCTCAAATGATCGCGTTTACTTTCAACTCAAAATACGAGTGTATTATCTTATCGCTCAGGCACAAAAGTTTGCGCTCCACTCATAATCTAGCCCCTAAAATATATATATGTGTGAAATATTTTACTTTAATATATTATACATCTGTTTTCTTGTGCTTTTGTTCTACAATTTTTTCATCATTATGTGTTGCTCTAGCACTCAACACGTAACTCACCACTATCTATTGAAATCATAGGACATGTAAAAAATGTCAGCTGCACTAACATTCAAAGGTAAATCTTTCTTTACAATTGACTTAAAGTGAATGTCAACTCAACCATACCTGTTTACGCCATATGTTTAATCAAAACAATTTAGGGGGACTTTCATTCATCGTTTTTGCAGGTCTTAAAATTGAAAGTTGAAAAATACCTTATACTATTGTTTTTTCAATCGCGCTTCCTCCACCCGCCATTTAGTTCCTTTTTTTGTGGTTGATTGACATCAAGGATTTCCAATAGTGTTTTCCACCCTGTGGCGTCCAGCCCCTTTTTTCCAACGTCATGCACTTCTTCTGCGCATGCTTTACATGGGAATCTCCTTTTCGGAAGCAATGCGTGTCCACGAGACACGCATGCTCTATCGATACAACATAGTCTATGTTGTATCGATAGAGCATGCGTGTCTCATAGAGTATACTTTCAGCTCTGCTTGCCGGGGGATTTAACACAATAGGCTGCCTGTCATGGGGGATATACAGAAGAGGGCTACCCTTGAATGCAAAATCCTCCAGCTTAGCCAGCAGACTCTTTCTCGCTGCCCTACGCCCGAGAACTGTACCTGAGCGAAGTGAGATGTTAGGGCCAGCAGCGACGAGTTGAGCAGGTCCTGCTCTTCCTCCAGCTTTCTCAGCTTCTCCGCCATCTCCCCGGTCACCGCTAGCAGACCAACAGACCTACCACCGACTTTACCCTTCAGCACATCTGCCAGGTTTGAGGCCTGCTCCTCGGCATCTTCAGCCACTGCACCAACCGGAGCCCAGAGCTCCCCGGTGTAGGGCTCCCCGTCAGATAAGGAGATCTCGTCGGCAGACATGGCAGCGCTGTCATTTTGAGCATGGCAGCACTCTCATGTTGAGGAATTCTGGTGACGTCAGCACAAAGCTGCAGCTGCCTGTTGCCCTGGAAACGTCGGAAACACATACTTCGGGTTTGTTGTACACAATATGCGCATGCGTTTAAAGCATAAATCAGTTTGGAACGCATGCGTATAGTAAGGGCGCATAGTAAGAGCTCCACGGGTGCGCGCTTTCAAGGAAGTGCCGGATGGGAGGAGTTCAATCTAAAACCGGAGATAAGTTGTTTTTTAAACTATTATACAAATTGTTTATTTATTTATTTTAAAAAGTTAGCGGTTGGAATAGCGAAGTGCTAAACTAGTGTTAGGAGGCTTCAGGATTTGAAAACTTGACATTCACTTTAATGTACCAAATTGTTCACTATTCTTAGCGCAGTTGAGATATGGATACCATACCCTGCATAATCAATATCGCTCCACTTCTAATATAGGCCTATGAGAGGGATTTAACACACTTGCACTTTGTGTGGTAAAAATATCTTTGGATTTTTAATGAGTGCAAAAATGGACGTTTTATGCATCATAAAAGTCTAATTTTGACTTTACTGTCCCTTAACTATGTGTTGCCTCATAGACCAGTATGATAATGTTATTGTAAAGCTGAATTAGAATGGTTTTCTAATATTTAAGGCTGCACTGTTTTGAATGACTTGACACACTCCAGTGGTTTGAACTCTTCACACCTTGAGAAAACTATTTTTGTTTAGTGAAAATACAGGCCAAAGTGAATAATCACATGGTGAAAGCTTTTGGCGTTTTTTTTTTTAACCGAATGTTACAAATTAAACATAATTTAATATTGGCAATACAATGCAGCTGTTTCTGGGCATCTCCCTCCAACAAAATGTACTGGGAAAGTAATTTCTAAAAAAAAAAAAAGCTTAGCACCTTTCCATGAAGGCATACTGAAGTAGGCTCAGAAGAGTGCACGTATGTATGGCAGCAGTGTTTGTAACATTATACAGATATGCCCTATCTAGTTGTAATCTACAGGGAGTGCAGAATTATTAGGCAAATGAGTATTTTGACCACATTATCCTCTTTATGCATGTTGTCTTACTCCAAGCTGTATAGGCTCGAAAGCCTACTACCAATTAAGCATATTAGGTGATGTGCATCTCTGTAATGAGAAGGGGTGTGGTCTAATGACATCAACACCCTATATCAGGTGTGCATAATTATTAGGCAACTTCCTTTCCTTTGGCAAAATGGGTCAAAAGAAGGACTTGACAGGCTCAGAAAAGTCAAAAATAGTGAGATATCTTGCAGAGGGATGCAGCACTCTTAAAATTGCAAAGCTTCTGAAGCGTGATCATCGAACAATCAAGCGTTTCATTCAAAATAGTCAACAGGGTCGCAAGAAGCGTGTGGAAAAACCAAGGCGCAAAATAACTGCCCATGAACTGAGAAAAGTCAAGCGTGCAGCTGCCAAGATGCCACTTGCCAGCAGTTTGGCCATATTTCAGAGCTGCAACATCACTGGAGTGCCCAAAAGCACAAGGTGTGCAATACTCAGAGACATGGCCAAGGTAAGAAAGGCTGAAAGACGACCACCACTGAACAAGACACACAAGCTGAAACGTCAAGACTGGGCCAAGAAATATCTCAAGACTGATTTTTCTAAGGTTTTATGGACTGATGAAATCAGAGTGAGTCTTGATGGGCCAGATGGATGGGCCCGTGGCTGGATTGGTAAAGGGCAGAGAGCTCCAGTCCGACTCAGACGCCAGCAAGGTGGAGGTGGAGTACTGGTTTGGGCTGGTATCATCAAAGATGAGCTTGTGGGGCCTTTTCGGGTTGAGGATGGAGTAAAGCTCAACTCCCAGTCCTACTGCCAGTTTCTGGAAGACACCTTCTTCAAGCAGTGGTACAGGAAGAAGTCTGCATCCTTCAAGAAAAACATGATTTTCATGCAGGACAATGCTCCATCACACGCGTCCAAGTACTCCACAGCGTGGCTGGCAAGAAAGGGTATAAAAGAAGAAAATCTAATGACATGGCCTCCTTGTTCACCTGATCTGAACCCCATTGAGAACCTGTGGTCCATCATCAAATGTGAGATTTACAAGGAGGGAAAACAGTACACCTCTCTGAACAGTGTCTGGGAGGCTGTGGTTGCTGCTGCACGCAATGTTGATGGTGAACAGATCAAAACACTGACAGAATCCATGGATGGCAGGCTTTTGAGTGTCCTTGCAAAGAAAGGTGGCTATATTGGTCACTGATTTGTTTTTGTTTTGTTTTTGAATGTCAGAAATGTATATTTGTGAATGTTGAGATGTTATATTGGTTTCACTGGTAAAAATAAATAATTGAAATGGGTATATATTTGTTTTTGTTAAGTTGCCTAATAATTATGCACAGTAATAGTCACCTGCACACGCAGATATCCCCCTAAAATAGCTATAACTAAAAACAAACTAAAAACTACTTCCAAAACTATTCAGCTTTGATATTAATGAGTTTTTTGGGTTCATTGAGAACATGGTTGTTGTTCAATAATAAAATTAATCCTCAAAAATACAACTTGCCTAATAATTCTGCACTCCCTGTATATTTGAATCATTAAAGTCTAATTTTAACATTAATGTCCCCTTCAGCACTGCAAAAAAAAAAAAAAATAATAATATCTGGATTTTCTCATGTTTTCTATAAATCTCTCAACTTCTAATGGATTTATGATGATGATGATAATAAAAATAATAATAATAATAATAAGTATACTTTAATACAGAGTCTGCAGCATTATATAATACATTAAGACAAGACAGAGAAAGGCAGACAGGGGTAGCAGGATATGAGGGTTTAACTCCCTTTTATTTGTGATCTCAGTATTTGTCTGAAGAGGGCATCAAAGCACAATCAACCACATTTCAATTAGTCATCTATGCAACAGATTTATTTATTTATAAAATATTTTACCAGGAAGGATACATTGAGATTTCTCTCGTTTTCAAGTATGTCCTAAATAAAGATGATCTAAATACATTTTTTTCTTGCATAGATACTGTCCCAGGGTAAACAGGATTTCTTTAGAGACCATCCTGGAGTCATTTGATGATCATCAAACTACTTTAGAAGTCATTTGCACATCATCAGACATCACCAGGCTTGTAAAGTCATCAGCTAAGGGAAATAATTCTGGGTGATGACTTTAGAATGATTAGCAGATTACCTCACTGATTATTTCACAAGCATGAACAGCCAGTGAATTACTCTAGACTCATCTCATTTAAATATTTTGGCCTGTGGGCATACTTCAGGATGGCTTCTGATGACTAGTCTGGCATCATTGATTACTTCAGAATGACTCCAGGAAGATCATCCTTTTTGACTTGGGAGTTCTAAAAATAAACAACTCTTTTTCTCACATTATCTTTGTGATAGATACAATCTATACATTAAGGGCTGGATTACAAGTGGCACTCTAAATGTTTTCGCTCGTGCGAACACTGCTCGAAGTAAACTTTAACTTTTGTTAAGGATTATCTGTGTAAATATAACCACTTGCTATGTGGCCTTTAGTATGAGCACCGATACTTGTGCTTGTTCAGTTTGTCTGACATATAAAGACTATGGGCCTAATTACAAGTGGAGCGCTATTTAACACTCCTGTTCGAGCATTAACTGTGCTAGAAGTAAGCCCTTTTGCACTTGTCAGGTTGTACTCATATTTTGAGTTGAAAGTAAACTGTTTTCAGTCTAACCCAATGAGCGCAAAAAGCTGAATTTAGAATATTGCGTGTGTGTTCACGTATTCCCTAACAGAAGTCAATGAAGCAAAAAAGTGGGGAAAAAAATCAACTCTTGCATGCAAACACGACTGCATATTCGCATGTGCACTAACCCAGCATGAACATATGAATATTTCACATTCCAGTGTTCTTTATTTATGTTCTATTTATTCATAAATACATATATATATATATATATACAAAACACGGGGATGGGGTCAGCACTCTCATGCCGGACCGGGTACACATCCTATGACCCTGCAACATGCACAGCCCTGGGTGCAAACCAGCACTCTCAGGAAGCTGCACTGTTACCAGAGCCACAGGCAGTTAACCCCAGTCAGGCCTGGGTGCAAGGCCCAAACAGGGAAAATTACAAAAATATATATATATAAACACACAGAAAAAGTCCAGCACTCACTCACAAGCTCTCAACTAAGATAAAAAGCAGCAATGGAAGAATTAGTTACCGCATCTGGCCAAATGGGAAAAGCCCAGGTACCTCGTCAAGGTTTCTTCCAATAAACCTGGGTCCCTAACCAGCCACACAATGCAGGCTCACAATCAAACAACTGTGAAAAAAAGCAACTGTGAAAAAATGGAGGGTGCACAGGCTTATGTAATTTCCCCAAACATATACAAAACACGGGGGTGGGGTCAGCACTCTCATGCCGGACCGGGTACACATCCTATGACCCTGCAACATGCACAGCCCTGGGTGCAAACCAGCACTCTCAGGAAGCTGCACTGTTACCAGAGCCACAGGCAGTTAACCCCAGTCAGGCCTGGGTGCAAGGCCCAAACAGGGAAAATTACAAAAATATATATATATAAACACACAGAAAAAGTCCAGCACTCACTCACAAGCTCTCAACTAAGATAAAAAGCAGCAATGGAAGAATTAGTTACCGCATCTGGCCAAATGGGAAAAGCCCAGGTACCTCGTCAAGGTTTCTTCCAATAAACCTGGGTCCCTAACCAGCCACACAATGCAGGCTCACAATCAAACAACTGTGAAAAAAAGCAACTGTGAAAAAATGGAGGGTGCACAGGCTTATGTAATTTCCCCAAACATATACAAAACACGGGGGTGGGGTCAGCACTCTCATGCCGGACCGGGTACACATCCTATGACCCTGCAACATGCACAGCCCTGGGTGCAAACCAGCACTCTCAGGAAGCTGCACTGTTACCAGAGCCACAGGCAGTTAACCCCAGTCAGGCCTGGGTGCAAGGCCCAAACAGGGAAAATTACAAAAATATATATATATAAACACACAGAAAAAGTCCAGCACTCACTCACAAGCTCTCAACTAAGATAAAAAGCAGCAATGGAAGAATTAGTTACCGCATCTGGCCAAATGGGAAAAGCCCAGGTACCTCGTCAAGGTTTCTTCCAATAAACCTGGGTCCCTAACCAGCCACACAATGCAGGCTCACAATCAAACAACTGTGAAAAAAAGCAACTGTGAAAAAATGGAGGGTGCACAGGCTTATGTAATTTCCCCAAACATATACAAAACACGGGGGTGGGGTCAGCACTCTCATGCCGGACCGGGTACACATCCTATGACCCTGCAACATGCACAGCCCTGGGTGCAAACCAGCACTCTCAGGAAGCTGCACTGTTACCAGAGCCACAGGCAGTTAACCCCAGTCAGGCCTGGGTGCAAGGCCCAAACAGGGAAAATTACAAAAATATATATATATAAACACACAGAAAAAGTCCAGCACTCACTCACAAGCTCTCAACTAAGATAAAAAGCAGCAATGGAAGAATTAGTTACCGCATCTGGCCAAATGGGAAAAGCCCAGGTACCTCGTCAAGGTTTCTTCCAATAAACCTGGGTCCCTAACCAGCCACACAATGCAGGCTCACAATCAAACAACTGTGAAAAAAAGCAACTGTGAAAAAATGGAGGGTGCACAGGCTTATGTAATTTCCCCTGGGCTTTTCCCATTTGGCCAGATGCGGTAACTAATTCTTCCATTGCTGCTTTTTATCTTAGTTGAGAGCTTGTGAGTGAGTGCTGGACTTTTTCTGTGTGCTAATATATATATATATTTTTGTAATTTTCCCTGTTTGGGCCTTGCACCCAGGCCTGACTGGGGTTAACTGCCTGTGGCTCTGGTAACAGTGCAGCTTCCTGAGAGTGCTGGTTTGCACCCAGGGCTGTGCATGTTGCAGGGTCATAGGATGTGTACCCGGTCCGGCATGAGAGTGCTGACCCCACCCCCGTGTTTTGTATATGTTTGGGGAAATTACATAAGCCTGTGCACCCTCCATTTTTTCACAGTTGCTTTTTTTCACAGTTGTTTGATTGTGAGCCTGCATTGTGTGGCTGGTTAGGGACCCAGGTTTATTGGAAGAAACCTTGACGAGGTACCTGGGCTTTTCCCATTTGGCCAGATGCGGTAACTAATTCTTCCATTGCTGCTTTTTATCTTAGTTGAGAGCTTGTGAGTGAGTGCTGGACTTTTTCTGTGTGTTTATATATATATATTTTTGTAATTTTCCCTGTTTGGGCCTTGCACCCAGGCCTGACTGGGGTTAACTGCCTGTGGCTCTGGTAACAGTGCAGCTTCCTGAGAGTGCTGGTTTGCACCCAGGGCTGTGCATGTTGCAGGGTCATAGGATGTGTACCCGGTCCGGCATGAGAGTGCTGACCCCACCCCCGTGTTTTGTATATGTTTGGGGAAATTACATAAGCCTGTGCACCCTCCATTTTTTCACAGTTGCTTTTTTTCACAGTTGTTTGATTGTGAGCCTGCATTGTGTGGCTGGTTAGGGACCCAGGTTTATTGGAAGAAACCTTGACGAGGTACCTGGGCTTTTCCCATTTGGCCAGATGCGGTAACTAATTCTTCCATTGCTGCTTTTTATCTTAGTTGAGAGCTTGTGAGTGAGTGCTGGACTTTTTCTGTGTGTTTATATATATATATTTTTGTAATTTTCCCTGTTTGGGCCTTGCACCCAGGCCTGACTGGGGTTAACTGCCTGTGGCTCTGGTAACAGTGCAGCTTCCTGAGAGTGCTGGTTTGCACCCAGGGCTGTGCATGTTGCAGGGTCATAGGATGTGTACCCGGTCCGGCATGAGAGTGCTGACCCCACCCCCGTGTTTTGTATATGTTTGGGGAAATTACATAAGCCTGTGCACCCTCCATTTTTTCACAGTTGCTTTTTTTCACAGTTGTTTGATTGTGAGCCTGCATTGTGTGGCTGGTTAGGGACCCAGGTTTATTGGAAGAAACCTTGACGAGGTACCTGGGCTTTTCCCATTTGGCCAGATGCGGTAACTAATTCTTCCATTGCTGCTTTTTATCTTAGTTGAGAGCTTGTGAGTGAGTGCTGGACTTTTTCTGTGTGTTTATATATATATATTTTTGTAATTTTCCCTGTTTGGGCCTTGCACCCAGGCCTGACTGGGGTTAACTGCCTGTGGCTCTGGTAACAGTGCAGCTTCCTGAGAGTGCTGGTTTGCACCCAGGGCTGTGCATGTTGCAGGGTCATAGGATGTGTACCCGGTCCGGCATGAGAGTGCTGACCCCACCCCCGTGTTTTGTATATGTTTGGGGAAATTACATAAGCCTGTGCACCCTCCATTTTTTCACAGTTGCTTTTTTTCACAGTTGTTTGATTGTGAGCCTGCATTGTGTGGCTGGTTAGGGACCCAGGTTTATTGGAAGAAACCTTGACGAGGTACCTGGGCTTTTCCCATTTGGCCAGATGCGGTAACTAATTCTTCCATTGCTGCTTTTTATCTTAGTTGAGAGCTTGTGAGTGAGTGCTGGACTTTTTCTGTGTGTTTATATATATATATATATATATATATATATAACACACAGAGGCCTAGATTTGGAGTTCGGCGGTAGCCGTCAAAACCAGCGTTAGAGGCTCCTAACGCTGGTTTTGGCCGCCCGCTGGTATTTGGAGTCAGTGATTAAAGGGTCTAACGCTCACTTTTCAGCCGCGACTTTTCCATACCGCAGATCCCCCTACGCCATTTGCGTAGCCTATCTTTTCAATGGGATCTTTCTAACGCTGGTATTTAGAGTCGTTTCTGAAGTGAGCGTTAGAGCTCTAACGACAAAACTCCAGCCGCCTGAAAATAGCAGGAGTTAAGAGCTTTCTGGCTAACGCCGGTTCATAAAGCTCTTAACTACTGTACCCTAAAGTACACTAACACCCATAAACTACCTATGTACCCCTAAACCGAGGCCCCCCCACGTCGCCGACACTCGATTAAAATTTTTAACCCCTAATCTGCCGACCGCCACCTACGTTATACTTATGTACCCCTAATCTGCTGCCCCTAACCCCGACGACCCCTGTATTACATTTATTAACCCCTAACCTGCCCCCCACAACGTCGCCGCCAGCTACTTAAAATAATTAACCCCTAATCTTCCGACCGCAAAGCGCCGCCACCTACGTTATCCCTATGTACCCCTAATCTGCTACCCCTAACACCGCCGACCCCTATATTATATTTATTAACCCCTAATCTGCCCCCCACAACGTCGCCGACACCTGCCTACACTTATTAACCCCTAATCTGCCGAGCGGACCGCACCGCTACTATAATAAAGTTATTAACCCCTAATCCGCCTCACTAACCCTATCATAAATAGTATTAACCCCTAATCTGCCCTCCCTAACATCGCCGACACCTACCTTCAATTATTAACCCCTAATCTTCCGATCGGAGCTCACCGCTATTCTAATAAATGGATTAACCCCTAAAGCTAAGTCTAACCCTAACACTAACACCCCCCTTAAGTTAAATATAATTTACATCTAACGAAATAAATTAACTCTTATTAAATAAATGATTCCTATTTAAAGCTAAATACTTACCTGTAAAATAAATCCTAATATAGCTACAATATAAATTATAATTATATTATAGCTATTTTAGGATTAATATTTATTTTACAGGCAACTTTGTAATTATTTTAACCAGGTACAATAGCTATTAAATAGTTAAGAACTATTTAATAGTTACCTAGTTAAAATAATAACAAATTTACCTGTAAAATAAATCCTAACCTAAGATATAATTAAACCTAACACTACCCTATCAATAAAATAATTAAATAAACTACCTACAATTACCTACAATTAACCTAACACTACACTATCAATAAATTAATTAAACACAATTCCTACAAATAAATACAATTAAATAAACTAGCTAAAGTACAAAAAATAAAAAAGAACTAAGTTACAGAAAATAAAAAAATATTTACAAACATAAGAAAAATATTACAACAATTTTAAACTAATTACACCTACTCTAAGCCCCCTAATAAAATAACAAAGCCCCCCAAAATAAAAAATTCCCTACCCTATTCTAAATTAAAAAAGTTACAAGCTCTTTTACCTTACCAGCCCTGAACAGGGCCCTTTGCGGGGCATGCCCCAAGAAGTTCAGCTCTTTTGCCTGTAAAAAAAAACATACAATACCCCCCCCCAACATTACAACCCACCACCCACATACCCCTAATCTAACCCAAACCCCCCTTAAATAAACCTAACACTAATCCCCTGAAGATCTTCCTACCTTGTCTTCACCATCCAGGTATCACCGATCCGTCCTGGCTCCAAGATCTTCATCCAACCCAAGCGGGGGTTGGCGATCCATAATCCGGTGCTGAAGAGGTCCAGAAGAGGCTCCAAAGTCTTCCTCCTATCCGGCAAGAAGAGGACATCCGGACCGGCAAACATCTTCTCCAAGCGGCATCTTCGATCTTCTTCCATCCGGAGCGAAGCGGCAGGATCCTGAAGACCTCCAGCGCGGAACATCCATCCGGACCGACGACTGAACGACGAATGACTGTTCCTTTAAGGGACGTCATCCAAGATGGCGTCCCTCGAATTCCGATTGGCTGATAGGATTCTATCAGCCAATCGGAATTAAGGTAGGAATTTTCTGATTGGCTGATGGAATCAGCCAATCAGAATCTAGTTCAATCCGATTGGCCGATCCAATCAAAGGAACAGTCATTCGTCGTTCAGTCGTCGGTCCGGATGGATGTTCCGCGCTGGAGGTCTTCAGGATCCTGCCGCTTCGCTCCGGATGGAAGACCATAGAAGATGCCGCCTGGATGATGACTTCAATCGGATGGAAGATCCTCTTCTGCCCCGCTTGGATGAAGACTTTGACCGGATCATGGACCTCTTCAGCCCCCGCTTGGGCTTGGATCAGGACATCGGAGGAGCTCTTCAGGACGGATCGGTGAACCTGGTATGATGAAGACAAGGTAGGAAGATCTTCAGGGGCTTAGTGTTAGGTTTATTTAAGGGGGGTTTGGGTTAGATTAGGGGTATGTGGGTGGTGGGTTGTAATGTTGGGGGGGGGGGGTATTGTATTTATTCTTTTACAGGCAAAAGAGCTGAAATTCTTGGGGCATGCCCCGCAAAGGACCCTGTTCAGGGCTGGTAAGGTAAAAGAGCTTGTAACTTTTTTAATTTAGAATAGGGTAGGGAATTTTTTATTTTGGGGGGCTTTGTTATTTTATTAGGGGGCTTAGAGTAGGTGTAATTAGTTTAAAATTGTTGTAATATTTTTCTTATGTTTGTAAATTTTTTTTATTTTCTGTAACTTAGTTCTTTTTTATTTTTTGTACTTTAGCTAGTTTATTTAATTGTATTTATTTGTAGGAATTGTGTTTAATTAATTTATTGATAGTGTAGTGTTAGGTTAATTGTAGGTAATTGTAGGTAGTTTATTTAATTATTTTATTGATAGGGTAGTGTTAGGTTTAATTATATCTTAGGTTAGGATTTATTTTACAGGTAACTTTGTTATTATTTTAACTAGGTAACTATTAAATAGTTCTTAACTATTTAATAGCTATTGTACCTGGTTAAAATAATTACAAAGTTGCCTGTAAAATAAATATTAATCCTAAAATAGCTATAATATAATTATAATTTATATTGTAGCTATATTAGGATTTATTTTACAGGTAAGTATTTAGCTTTAAATAGGAATCATTTATTTAATAAGAGTTAATTTATTTCGTTAGATAAAAATTATATTTAACTTAGGGGGGTGTTAGTGTTAGGGTTAGACTTAGCTTTAGGGGTTAATACATTTATTAGAATAGCGGTGAGCTCCGGTCGGCAGATTAGGGGTTAATAATTGAAGTTAGGTGTCGGCGATGTTAGGGAGGGCAGATTAGGGGTTAATACTATTTATGATAGGGTTAGTGAGGCGGGTTAGGGGTTCATAACTTTATTATAGTAGCGCTCAGGTCCGCTCGGCAGATTAGGAGTTAATAAGTGTAGGCAGGTGTCGGCGACGTTGAGGGGGGCAGATTAGGGGTTAATAAATATAATATAGGGGTCGGCGATGTTAGGGGCAGCAGATTAGGGGTACATAAGGATAACTTAGGTGGCGGCGGTTTACGGAGCGGCAGATTAGGGGTTAAAAAAAATATGCAGGGGTCAGCGATAGCGGGGGCGGCAGATTAGGGGTTAATAAGTGTAAGGTTAGGGGTGTTTAGACTCGGGGTACATGTTAGAGTGTTAGGTGCAGACGTAGGAAGTGTTCCCCCATAGGAAACAATGGGGCTGCGTTAGGAGCTGAACGCTGCTTTTTTGCAGGTGTTAGGTTTTTTTTCAGCTCAAACAGCCCCATTGTTTCCTATGGGGGAATCGTGCACGAGCACGTTTTTGAGGCCGGCCGCGTCCGTAAGCAACTCTGGTATCGAGAGTTGCATTTGCGGTAAAAATGCTCTACGCTCCTTTTTTGGAGCCTAACGCAGCATTTGTTTGAACTCTCGATACCAGAGTTAATTTTATGGTGCGGCCAGAAAAAAGCCCGCGGAGCGTTAACAGCCCTTTTACCGCCGAACTCCAAATCTAGGCCAGAGAAAGTCCAGCACTCACTTACAAGCTCTCAGATAAGATTTAAAACAAAAATGGAAAGGTTAGTTACCGTGTTTGGCCAAATGGGACAAGCCCAGGTACCACGTCAAGGTCCTTTCCAAAAACTTGGGACCTTAAACAGCCACACAATGCAAGCTCTCAATCCACACAAACTGGGATCAAGTGAAGGGTGCACAGGCTTATGTAATCACCCTAGGCATATACAAAACACAAAAGGGAACTGCACTCTCAGACCAGACCGGGTACACATTCCAAGGCCCTGCAACATGCTCAGCCCTGGGTGCTCACTGGCACTCACAGGAAGCTGTGCTGTCCCCAGAGTCACAGGCAGTTAAACCCAGACAGGTCTGGGTGCAAGAACCATAGGGAAAATTACAAAACAAATTAATACAACACACAGAGAAAGTCAAGCACTTACTTACAAGCTCTCAGCTAAGATTAAAAGCAAAAATGGAAAGGTTAGTTACCGCATTTGGCCAAATGGGACAAGCCCAGGTACCACGTCAAGGTCCTTTCCAAAAACCTGGGACCCTAAAACAGCCACACAATGCAAGCTCTCAATCCAAACAAACTGGGAACAGGTGAAGGGTGCACAGGCTTATATAATCACCCCAGGCATATACAAAACATGGAAGGGAACTGCACTCTCAGACCAGACACACATCCCATGACCCTGCAACATGCCCAGCCCTGGGTGCTCACTGGCACTCACAGGAAGCTGTGCTGTCCCCAGAGTCACAGGCAGTTAACCCCAGACAGGTCTGGGTGCAAGAACCATAGGGAGAATTACAAAACAAATTAATAAAACACACAGAGAAAGTCCAGCACTCACTTGCAAGCTCTCAGCTAAGATTAAAAGCAAAAATAGAAAGGTTAGTTACCGCATTTGGCCAAATGGGACAAGCCCAGGTACCACGTCAAGGTCCTTTCCAAAAACCTAGGACCCTAAAAAAGCCACACAATGTAAGCTCTCAATCCAAACAAACTGGGAACAAGTGAAGGGTGCACAGGCTTATGTAATCACCCCAGACATATACAAAACACAGAAGGGAACTGCACTCTCAGACCGGACCGGGTACACATCCCATGACCCTGCAACATGCCCAGCCTTGGGTGCTCACTGTATATGTCTGGGGTGATTACATAAGCCTGTGCACCCTTCATTTGTTCCCAGTATGTTTGGATTGAGAGCTTACATTGTGTGGCTGTTTTAGGCTTATGTAATCACCCCAGACATATACAGTGAGCACCCAGGGCTGGGCATGTTGCAGGGTCATGGGATGTGTAGGCTGTTTTAGGGTCCCAGGTTTTTGGAAAGGATCTTGACGTGGTACCTGGGCTTGTCCCATTTGGCCAAATGCGGTAACTAACCTTTCCATTATTGCTTTTAATCTAGCTGAGAGCTTGTAAGTGAGAGCTGGACTTTCTCTGTGTGTTGTATTAATTTGTTTTGTAATTTTCCCTATGGTTCTTGCACCCAGACCTGTCTGGGTTTAACTGCCTGTGACTCTGGGGACAGCATAGCTTCCTGTGAGTGCCAGTGAGGGATGTGTACCCGGTCCGGTCTGAGAGTGCAATTCAATTCCGTGTTTTATATATATATATATATATATATATATATATATATATATATATATATATATATATATATATATATATAGCAAAAGACAGCACTCACTGGACTTAATAATAGCAAACAAAGTAGTTTATTCAGTGACGTTTCGGGGAATGCTGCCCTTCATCAGACCAGTGTTACAGAGAATGTGCAAAACATTAATACCCTTACAAAAGACCCTCCCCCTGTGTACAAACCGCCAAAACAGTTGCCTGGGCAACCAGTCCCTAGCAACAGTGCAATGTTAAAAACATTACAAAGTGTCAACAGAAATGGTATTACACAGTGCATCCATAAACGTGATATACCAGGCACAAGCATATCTACATATATACATCTATACATATAAATATAAAATATATAAATAAATATCTCCACTAAGCAGGCAACATCTATGCTGTTGATGTATATTATTAATATACACTGTAACACACCTATTAGCTGCATGCATACAATCATTAGAGCCTAATAGTAAAGCCCCTAGATAGGAAGGCCTCTAATAATGTAGTACACTAATATTAAATACATCCAAATTGTAACCCCTTAGGTGATATCGAAACATTGATATGATGGAATAAGCCTAGGATTAATACATGGAGGCCTGTATGAGGATGAAAACCGAGCGCTACTCGTATGTTAACAGTCACCCATAGTGAGTGCTAAATAGTCCTACAAAATACCTCAATGTGGCTGTCTGGGAGTCTGGTAAGAGCAGGATAGACAAAAGCTAATGGAGCAAAATGAGACTCACTTAAATATGGGGAAATCACGAGTACTATACGGGTCTATCACGTGCGCATGCGTATCGCCCTGTAGGCTGTGTTCCTACTGGCTGTCATAGACAAGCCCCCTTATAATTTCAAATTTAAAAATACACGGGCTGTGTCGGCATACTATGGGAGGGTAATATAATACTAAATGCAACAAAATATATATATGTATGTATAGAGCGCAACTGCCAGCCGCATAATAAAGCTAACAGCTATGTCTGAATATTAATCCTGCAGGCCATCTATAAAGGTTTCAAGGAAGCAGTGCAAAGAACCATAATGGTTCTGATACAATGTAGGGCACTCTAACCTGTGTGTAAATATATAGAGGCAGAGATGGCACAAAGAGAAGAGACGAGAAGGGGCCAGATAGTGTCACGGAGCTACCTAGGTAGAGGGAGCTACCATTAACCTAATAGAGTGTAGCAAAATGTATCAGGCAGGCAGCCTGAGAGCATGGGACTTATTTTGACATGGATTTATGATCCTGAAGGATTGTGGGAGATCATGGGTGGAGCAATGAGACTTTGTTTTAGCTCATAACCATTGGGAATTTTGTGAAGTACACACCCATTCTCATTATTTCCTGTTTTATGCCTAAAGAAATACCACACAAAACACTTCAGGTGTAAAAGAGATATGGTATATACAGCTTTATTACATGTGCAAAATGTCAGATGGGAGAAAATAAGAGAGATATGTTAACATCTCTGTATTTAAAGGGACAGTCTACACCAGAATTTTTATTGTTTTAAAAGATAGATAATCCCTTTATTACCCATTTCCCAGTTTTGCATAACCAACAGTTATAATAATAATATAATTTTAACCTCTGTGATTATCTTGTATCTAAGCCTCTGCAAACTGCCCCTTTTTCAGTTATTTTGACAGACTTGCAGTTTAGCCAATCAGTGTCTGCTCCCAGATTACTTCACATGCACGAGCACAGTGTTATCTATATGAAATATGTGAACTAACACCCTCTAGTGGTGAAAAACTGTTAAAATGCAATCTGAAAGAGGTGGACTTCAAGGTCTAAGAAATTAGCATATGAACCTCCTAGGTTAATCTTTCAACTAAGAATACCAAGAGAACAAAGCAAAATTGGTGATAAAAGTAAATTGGAAAATTGTTTAAAATTACATGCTCTATCTGAATCATGAAAGTTTATTTTGGCCTAGACTGTCCCTTTAATGAATCAGTTGATCTGTAAATATGTCTGAGTTAATCAATTCAAAATAAGATTGTAAGGCTCCAGTTACTTCTAAATTATTTTATTAATGTATTATTCATTCCAGTTACTTTAAATTATTTTATTAATGCAGTATTCATTGGTGTTAAATGCTATATAATGTTAATGTTAATATAAAATGTGCATTGGTAACAGCACTGTCGGACACAGAGACAGTTATTTACAGTTAAATGTACTTTATATGCAGATAATTTCAGATACATTATTGTCTTCTATTAGAAAAGATTAATTACATGTCCTGTTATGTATGACATTCCCTTGTATAGATAAGAATGTAAAGTTTGTGAGATTGATTTACATGAAAAGTGATAGAGGAATGCTGTAGGGAAAAATGAATATGTGCATGTTTAATATTTATGATTAATAAGAACAAATGACATGTTACTTGGTTATTAAGATTGCAAAACTTTATTGTTTGTAATTACAAAACTTTATTGTTTGAATACAATTGCAAAACTTTTATTGTTTTTTTTTGTTGTTTTTTTTTTCAAATATCTTTATTGAGGCAAATGAATACATAAACATTATTAGCAAAATTGACAAAACTTAAAGATTACAGACCTTGAGATAACGTTCACATTGATAGAATAGTGTACAGTCTTGGATACATAATATTCAAAAGTTAAGTGGACAAAAATAATAACCTCATTTTTCCAATTATATAATCCTCCTTTGGTAATAGTAGGTCACTCTTGGACCTTAATAAAACAGTAACATTTGATGGAGGTAAATTGATCCATAGCCACTCTTGGGCTTGGTGTTGCTAAAGTGTGTATTATAGCAAAGTAACTGGCACATATGAATCAAGACTGCTCTAAACATGCATATAAACTTTTGGCAGGCAGACATTGAGAGCTATAAATGAGATGCTCAGTAATAGCACATTATTTGTTCCCCCATCTGAACGTTGCTGGCCATTATAATCATCTATATCAGCGTATTAGTACTAGGGTTAACTGTCAAGTTGTTATTCAGCACCTCTAAACAGGGTTTGCACACTGAGTATTATTCAAACATTTAAAACATAACGACAGAACAGGGAATTGCTAAGTAGACCCCCTATAATCAGTTACCTTTAAACAATAACCCGCAATGTGAAGCTACAAAAACGGGAGAAGCTCTGGTGTTTTGTAGTGTTGTGCCTTCTAAGTAATTCAAAACATTTTGGGTCATAAAATTATTTTGAAAATCGGAGTACCATAAACTTTTATTGTTTTAATACAATTGCAAAACGTTTATTGTCTGAATACAACTGCAAAACTTTATTGTTTGAATACAATTGCAAACAAATATATGTTAAATAAATACAACCATTGAGGAGTCTATGAAGTACACACCCATTCTCCTTATTATTTCCTGTTTTAACAGGTAACATTTAATCTGCTTACTGGCCTCCTGAATGGGGTCTGTAACAGTTGCATATATTTTGTTGCATTTAGTATTATATTAGCCTCCCATAGTATGCCGACACAGCCCGTGTATTTTTAAATTTTAAATTATAAGGGGGCTTGTCTATGACAGCCAGTAGGAACACAGCCTGAGTGATTCAGTAAGGCGTGACTTACATAGCGATACACATGCGAAATTGATAGAGCTGTATAGTACTCGCGATTTCCCCGTATTGAAGTGAGTCTGATTCTGCTGCATTAGCTTTTGTCTATCCTGCTCTTACCAGCCTCCCAGACAGTCACCTTGAGGTATTTTGTAGGACTATTTAGCACTCACTATGGGTGACTGTTAACATACGAGTAGCACTCGGTTTTCACCTTCATACGGGCCTCCATGTATTAATCCTAGGCTTATCCCATCGTATTGATGTTTAGATATCACCTAAGGGGTTACAACTTACAATATGGATGTATTTAATATTAGTGTACTACACTATTAGAGACCTTCCTATCTAGGGGCTTTACTATGGGGCTGTAATTATTGTATGCATGCAGCTAATACGTGTGTTACATTGTACATTAATAATATACATCAACAGCGTAGATGTTGCCTGCTTAGGGAAGATATTTATTTACATATTTTTATATTTATATGTATAGATGTATATATGTAGATGTAGATGTATGTAGATGTAGATGTGCCTGGTAGATCACGTTTATGTATGCACTGTGTAATACCATTTCTGTTGACACTTGGTATTAATGTTTTTAACATTGCACTGTTGCTAGGGACTGGTTGCCAAGGCAACTGGTTTGGCGGTTTGTACACAGGGGGAGGGTCTTTTGTAAGGGTATAAATGTTTTGCACATTCTCTGTAACACTGGTCTGATGAAGGGGAGCATTCCCCGAAACGTCACTGAATAAACTACTTTGTTTGCTATTATTAAAGGGACAGTATACACTCATTTTCATATAACTGCAAGTAATAGACACTACTATAAAGAATAAGATGCACAGATACTGATATAAAAATCCAGTATAAAAATGTTTAAAAACTTACTTAGAAGCTGTCAGTTTAGCTCTGTTGAAAAGGTAGCTAGAACACTCACTTTAAGTGGCAAATAAGACACTCCCCCTCCCCCTTCCTTTGCATATGAAACAGGAGCAATCTGGAGTAGGTAGCTGACGGTATTATCATAAAACTTTGAGGCTTGGTTAGGAGTCTGAAAATAAGAGCAATGTTATTTAAAAATAAGCAAAACTAGCATTTTTTTTTTTTTTAAAAACAAACAAACTTTATGCGCTATATATAAATAGATAATCTACAAAATATTTCTGCAAAGAAAAAATGAAAAAAAGAGTTTATAATGTCCCTTTAAGTCCAGTGAGTGCTGTCTTTTGCTTGCTGTATCTATCCCTTATTCAAGCACCCTTTTTGTTTGTGAGAGTGCACCTTACTCACTTTATATATATATATATATATATATATATATATATATATATATGAACAAACAAGTAGAACCCAGGGATAAAATCCCAGGAAGCTAAGGGTCTATAAGCGCTCCAGATAGGGACGATGTAATATAATCCCTAATAAAACAAGAACTAGAATATTATTTCTAAGTGTGCCAATAACTGATGCTCAACCCAAATGCGAAAGGAGACTCCCTATTTTCCCCCTTCTAAAAGTAAAAATCAAAGAAATAAACAGTTAGCGCTGCAAGGCATAAAGAGAAAAACCATACAAGGGTAGACAGAGTAAATGTCTTAATCACAGAATATAGAAATAATTAAAAGATGCAATAAAAACAAAATTAAAAAGTCCATAAACACATAGGTAGAGTTGTAAGCCGGGAGCAATGTGATAAATACTTCAAAAAATCCCAGGCAATCTTCAAATACAATTCCCCCAAGGATGTGCACTTACTTGAGGAACCCTCAATCCATATGAGGTAAGTAATGACGTAATCACCATCCAATCCCACTGAGTTTGCAAGCCATTGTTTTCAGATATGAGTCCTCTGTA
The DNA here is from genome assembly GCF_027579735.1 of Bombina bombina. Classification (NCBI taxonomy): domain Eukaryota; kingdom Metazoa; phylum Chordata; class Amphibia; order Anura; family Bombinatoridae; genus Bombina; species Bombina bombina. The sequence goes on along the minus strand of NC_069502.1, from coordinate 932,306,882 downwards.
GCTCCTGAAGTATCCACAATTAGAAACTTTCAGACCTCCTCTCCTTAGATAGTATTGAAACCTCACAGGTGCTCATACTTTTTCCATTCAGATCAGCAATGTACAATTTGCTCTAAGTTTGTCTGATCCTAAGAGTGATTATATATACCTTTCTTAAAAATTAATATTGCATAAATATGTTAAAACATGTTTTCATCTACTTAACTGCAAAGGGCTCCAATGCACTTATATATATATGTCTATATGTGTGTACATTTGTATTTATGTGTTTATATGGGTATATATGTCTGTAAATACATATATACACATATAAATACATAAATATATATGTACATATATAAATACATATGTACACATATAAATACATAAATACATATGTACACATATAAATACATAAATAGATATGTACACATATAAATACATAAATAGATATGTGCACATATAAATACATATGTACACATATAAATACATAAATAGATATGTACACATATAAATACATATGTACACATATAAATACATAAATACATATGTACACATATAAATACATAAATAGATATGTACACATATAAATACATATGTACACATATAAATACATAAATAGATAGGTACACATAAATACATATGTACACATATAAATACATAAATAGATATGTACACATATAAATACATAAATACATATGTAGACATATAAATACATATGTAGACATATAAATACATATGTACACACATAAATACATATGTACACATATAAATACATATAAATACATATGTACACATATAAATACATAAATACATATAAATACATAAATACATATATACACATATAAATACATAAATAGATATGTACACATATAAATACATATGTACACATATAAATACATAAATACATATGTACACATATAAATACATAAATACATATGTACACATATAAATACATATGTACACATATAAATACATAAATAGATAGGTACACATAAATACATATGTACACATATAAATACATATAAATACATATGTACACATATAAATACATAAATACATATAAATACATAAATACATATATACACATATAAATACATAAATAGATATGTACACATATAAATACATATGTACACATATAAATACATAAATACATATGTACACATATAAATACATAAATACATATGTACACATATAAATACATAAATAGATATGTAGACATATAAATACATATGTACACATATAAATACATAAATAGATAGGTACACATAAATGCATATGTACACATAGTAGCAGGTCCTTAATACCCCCATAATAATCACCTTTATACGCCACCCAAGGAGCAAATCTACTCAGCGATCGGCGAGGCTTAACGCTATCTATTTCCGATTGTCTGATCTGATTGGCCCCTCTGAACACACCCCCGCCGCATTTACAAACATATTAAATGGATAGTATTACGCATGCGCTGACAACTTCCCAACATCGCTTCTGAATACCTCAGATAGGCGAACACACGCATGCGCTACAAGTAGTCACACGTTTAAATATACGTATTACTACTATATACACTGCCTTTATAAATAGGGTGTTGAGTAGCAAATCCTAAATACCACCATAATAATCACCTATATACGCCACCTAAGGAGCAAATCTGCTCAGTGATCGGCGAGTTTTAATGTAATCAAATTTCCGATTGTCCAATCTGATTGGCCCCTCGGGACACACCCCCGCCGCATTTACAAACACCTTGAATCGATAGCATTACGCATGCGCTCACAACTTCCCAACTGCGCTTCTGAATACTTCTGCTCACCACAGATAAATTAACCAACGAAATAAATTAAGAATATACCATAGATATATTTTTAGGAGATAGGTTTAGTTTTTTAATACCTCCACTTAAAAACACCTTGAAAGTCAATACAAACAAAACACGATCTAACAGGCTAGTGATAGGCTAATCAGCCCACACACCTATTATATCATATGACCACAAAGAGCCAATCAGAGCTCTAGAAAATCGTAATCACTCAGGTAAACCCTATTTAAAGTCCCTAAAGAACTACCAGCAATCACACTCAAAAAATTTTCCTCTGATGAAGAAGGTAACCCATTTTTAGACACCTTTGAAATGCGTAAGGAGAGATTTGAACAAAGATATATTGAACTGTATCTCATTAACTGCTTGTATGCCGTTTTTTCTGCATGCCTGATTATTCACTTTTTGGAATTTTTTTTTTTGCAACTGTTTTAATGCACTACTATGCCTAACTGATACCTCATATTGGATTGAGGTGGAAGAATGTGAGCATTTTTAACATATGAAATAAATATATGTTTTAAACTTGTACAACAGTGTTGCACTATCTTTTCCATATTTGTGTTCCCTTATTTATGTACTTCACATCACGGATTACTGGGAGCTGAGTGAATATCTGAACCATTTGGAAGGAGGGAGAAAGGAATCTCTACCATACTGAAGAAGCAGGAAAGCGGGGTCTCTGACTACACCTAAGAGGCAGAGAAGCAGAGGTTCCAGATTGCTGGGGGACAATTGCATCTACTACAGACGCTTCCCACTTACCTCATAGGATTGAGGTTTCATCTAGTAAGTGGGCATTTACTTACAACATAAGGATTAGACAGATAAATTTATATTCATTACTCTACATATATCTACTGGACTTTTTGGGACTAAGAACACCTGTGAATCTTTGTGTACTTCACTCTATTATGCTATACTAAATGTGTATCCATATTTTGAACTGTGAAGGAAGATATATATATATTTTTTAGTTTGATATTTTTTAGTTTGTCATTTTAACTTGGCAGGTACTCCATCCTAAACCTATACACTATATAAATAGCAAATACTCTCGGGTTCACTCAATCAGACGCTGCTGGTACAAATATTTGTACTATATATATCATATTTCTGATTGTTTACATTATACCCACTCCTCTGACACCAAGATTAATAATTCACTGGTTATTACCTTTAAGAACAGTGCGCCTCAATACCACTCTTCCCACCAATATAAATACATATGTAGACATATAAATACATAAATACATATGTAGACATATAAATACATATGTACACACATAAATACATATTTACACATATAAATACATAAATACATATGTACACATATAAATACATAAATACATATGTAGACATATAAATACATAAATACACATGTACACATATAAATACATATGTACACATATAAATACATAAATACATATGTACACATATAAATACATAAATACATATGTACACATATAAATACATAAATAGATATGTACACATATAAATACATAAATAGATATGTACACATATAAATACATATGTACACATATAAATACATAAATAGATATGTACACATATAAATACATATGTACACATATAAATACATAAATACATATGTACACATATAAATACATAAATACATATGTACACATATAAATACATATGTACACATATAAATACATAGATAGGTACACATAAATACATATGTACACATATAAATACATAAATACATATGTACACATATAAATACATAAATAGATATGTACACATATAAATACATATGTACACATATAAATACATAAATAGATAGGTACACATAAATACATATGTACACATATAAATACATAAATAGATATGTACACATATAAATACATAAATACATATGTAGACATATAAATACATATGTACACACATAAATACATATGTACACATATAAATACATATAAATACATATGTACACATATAAATACATAAATACATATAAATACATAAATACATATATACACATATAAATACATAAATAGATATGTACACATATAAATACATATGTACACATATAAATACATAAATAGATATGTACACATATAAATACATATGTACACATATAAATACATAAATACATATGTAGACATATAAATACATATGTACACACATAAATACATATTTACACATATAAATACATAAATACATATGTACACATATAAATACATAAATACATATGTAGACATATAAATACATAAATACACATGTACACATATAAATACATATGTACACACATAAATACATATGTACACATATAAATACATAAATACATATGTACACATATTTTTGCAAAAAAGTTAACCAGAGGTCTGAAGACACGGCAATCATTCTAGCGTAATTTGTGATTGCGTTCAAGTGATCACATTTACTTTCTACTTGTAATACCAGCGGTAAACCCGATGAACACAAACACCTACAATGAACTCCTTATCGCTCGCGCATAACTGTTAGCCCTCCTCTCGTAATCTGGCCCTATGCGGGTTGCCTCTACTGACTTAGGAGAGGAGGAATTTAGAAGCTTAGTTTTGGAAATACTTTTTTGGGGGAATATGGAAAGGTTCAAGTAAAATGTTTGAAATAAAAACATTCATTTTCTCAACCAATTCATAAAAAAACTAAAGTGAGAAATTCATATTATTCACATATTTTTCAGTGACCGGATGATAATTGTCCTCAGACTGAAACATTATGGTATATATATATAAAAAAATATATATATATATATATATATATATATATATATATATATATATATATATATATATATATATAAATAATATAATAAACTTTAGATATAATGGGGCGTATAAATAATACTGCCAAGGAAAAAAATAAATTAATGTGGAAATAAACTGAAATATACAGGAAAAACAATAATTGCGGCTAGTGTGATGAAAACGTAAATATCCACTTCACTAAAAATAAAAATTGAGAAAAAAATAAGGGGACAGTGACCCTTAGTGGCAAAAAATTAAAATTGCAAATGAATGCATCAAATAAAAACAAATACACAGACATGCACAGGCAAAAAAATGTGTTTCGTCTTTTCGGACTTTTAAAATTATTCGGTTCGGATGAATATTGGATTCAAATTAATTACCGTTACTTCCAACAGAAACAGTTAATATAGGCAATAATTATTAACAAAAATGTTCCATTAAAGGATTCAAACAATTAAAAGAACCTGTTTTTCCATGCTAAAAAAAAAAAAACCATACAACTCCTGTATGAGTAAATTCCAGCATTTAGTGTCTGATTGGCTGTCCCCGACATCAGCCATTAGTAATACTCTGGCAGGATTGGACAGGGGATAATAGACAAATGAATGTTAAGACCCCCTGTACATCATTACAAATAAAGGAGCTGATTAACCAATAATATAGCTCCTTGCCCCCATTCCTGCACCTTTTTTTGGTGCCAAACAGCACAAACGAATAAACAAATTGATTCTGTCATGTAATCATTCATTTTTTGTCTGTTTTCTCCAGTAATGTATTCGGCTGTTTGCATATCAAATAGCTTGAAGAATCAGCCTGTAAGCACAACTTTACTTTTACTGAATGGAATACCCTGTTAGGAGGGACAGAGGCCTGTAAAAAGTGGGCTGAGGTGAAGACAGGGCCAAGATTTTGCTAACTGAAAATGAGAGGAGAGAACAAGACCAACCCCAAAATGGAGGCGGGAACTAACTTGATGCCTAGCGCATCAGAGAAGATAGGGAGGAGACCGTACTGATAAAAGAGGTAAGAAAGAGATTAGTAACTGCAATGGAGCAGACAAAAAATGGTCACAAAAGAGTAAAGTATAAATATAAGTAAGGAAGGGAGGTGAGGCATAATTGTGCCGAGAAAATGAAAAGGGGGAATGACAAGAAAAAGTCAGGTAGACTTAAAGGGACACTGAACCCAATTTTTTTTTTTCGTGATTCAGATAGAGCATGCAATTTTAAACAACTTTCTAATTTACTCCTATTATCAATTTTTATTCATTCTCTTGCTTGCTTTATTTGAAAAAGAAGGCATCTAAGCTATTTTTTTGGTTCAGAACCATGGAAAGCACTTTTTTATTGGTAGGGGAATTTACCCACCAATCAGCAAGAACAACACAGTGGCCTAGATTTAGAGTTCGGCGGTAAAAGGGCTGTTAACGCTCCGCGGGTTTTTTTCTGGCCGCACCATAAATTTAACTCTGGTATCGAGAGTTCAAACAAATGCTGCGTTAGGCTCCAAAAAAGGAGCGTAGAGCATTTTTACCGCAAATGCAACTCTCGATACCAGAGTTGCTTACGGACGCGGCCGGCATCAAAAACGTGCTCGTGCACGATTCTCCCATAGGAAACAATGGGGCTGTTTGAGCTGAAAAAAAACCTAACACCTGCAAAAAAGCAGCGTTCAGCTCCTAACGCAGCCCCATTGTTTCCTATGGGGAAACACCTCCTAAGTCTGCACCTAACACCCTAACATGTACCCCGAGTCTAAACACCCCTAACCTTACACTTATTAACCCCTAATCTGCCGCCCCCGCTATCACTGACCCCTGCATTACACTTTTAACCCCTAATCTGCCGCTCCGTAAACCGCCGCCACCTACGTTATCCCTATGTACCCCTAATCTGCTGCCCTAACATCGCCGACCCCTATGTTATATTTATTAACCCCTAATCTGCCCCCCACAACGTCGCCGACACCTACCTACACTTATTAACCCCTAATCTGCCGAGCGGACCTGAGCGCTACTATAATAAAGTTATTAACCCCTAATCCGCCTCACTAACCCTATCATAAATAGTATTAACCCCTAATCTGCCCTCCCTAACATCGCCGACACCTACCTTCAATTATTAACCCCTAATCTGCCGACCGGAGCTCACCGCTATTCTAATAAATGTATTAACCCCTAAAGCTAAGTCTAACCCTAACACTAACACCCCCCTAAGTTAAATATAATTTTTATCTAACGAAATAAATTAACTCTTATTAAATAAATAATTCCTATTTAAAGCTAAATACTTACCTGTAAAATACATCCTAATATAGCTACAATATAAATTATAATTATATTATAGCTATTTTAGGATTAATATTTATTTTACAGGCAACTTTGTAATTATTTTAACCATGTACAATAGCTATTAAATAGTTAAGAACTATTTAATAGTTACCTAGTTAAAATAATTACAAATTTACCTGTAAAATAAATCCTAACCTAAGATATAATTAAACCTAACACTACCCTATCAATAAAATAATTAAATAAACTACCTACAATTACCTACAATTAACCTAACACTACACTATCAATAAATTAATTAAACACAATTGCTACAAATAAATAAAATTAAATAAACTATCTAAAGTACAAAAAATAAAAAAGAACTAAGTTACAGAAAATAATAAAATATTTACAAACATAAGAAAAATATTACAACAATTTTAAACTAATTACACCTACTCTAAGCCCCCTAATAAAATAACAAAGCCCCCCAAAATAAAAAATTCCCTACCCTATTCTAAAATACAAATATTACAAGCTCTTTTACCTTACCAGCCCTGAACAGGGCCCTTTGCGGGGCATGCCCCAAGAATTTCAGCTCTTTTGCCTGTAAAAAAAAACATACAATACCCCCCCCAACATTACAACCCACCACCCACATACCCCTAATCTAACCCAAACCCCCCTTAAATAAACCTAACACTACCCCCCTGATGATCTTCCTACCTTGTCTTCACCATGCCAGGTTCACCGATCCGTCCTGGCTCCAAGATCTTCATCCAACCCAAGCGGGGGCTAGACATCCACTGAAGAAGTCCAGAAGAGGGTCCAAAGTCTTCCTCCTATCCGGCAAGAAGAGGACATCCGGACCGGCAAACATCTTCTCCAAGCGGCATCTTCTATCTTCTTCCATCCGATGACGACCGGCTCCATCTTGAAGACCTCCAGCGCGGATCCATCCTCTTCTTCCGACGACTAGACGACGAATGACGGTTCCTTTAAGGGACGTCATCCAAGATGGCGTCCCTCGAATTCCGATTGGCTGATAGGATTCTATCAGCCAATCGGAATTAAGGTAGGAATTTTCTGATTGGCTGATGGAATCAGCCAATCAGAATATAGTTCAATCCGATTGGCTGATCCAATCAGCCAATCAGATTGAGCTCGCATTCTATTGGCTGTTCCGATCAGCCAATAGAATGCGAGCTCAATCTGATTGGCTGATTGGATCAGCCAATCGGATTGAACTATATTCTGATTGGCTGATTCCATCAGCCAATCAGAAAATTCCTACCTTAATTCCGATTGGCTGATAGAATCCTATCAGCCAATCGGAATTCGAGGGACGCCATCTTGGATGACGTCCCTTAAAGGAACCGTCATTCGTCGTCTAGTCGTCGGAAGAAGAGGATGGATCCGCGCTGGAGGTCTTCAAGATGGAGCCGGTCGTCATCGGATGGAAGAAGATAGAAGATGCCGCTTGGAGAAGATGTTTGCCGGTCCGGATGTCCTCTTCTTGCCGGATAGGAGGAAGACTTTGGACCCTCTTCTGGACTTCTTCAGTGGATGTCTAGCCCCCGCTTGGGTTGGATGAAGATCTTGGAGCCAGGACGGATCGGTGAACCTGGCATGGTGAAGACAAGGTAGGAAGATCATCAGGGGGGTAGTGTTAGGTTTATTTAAGGGGGGTTTGGGTTAGATTAGGGGTATGTGGGTGGTGGGTTGTAATGTTGGGGGGGGGTATTGTATGTTTTTTTTTACAGGCAAAAGAGCTGAAATTCTTGGGGCATGCCCCGCAAAGGGCCCTGTTCAGGGCTGGTAAGGTAAAAGAGCTTGTAATATTTGTATTTTAGAATAGGGTAGGGAATTTTTTATTTTGGGGGGCTTTGTTATTTTATTAGGGGGCTTAGAGTAGGTGTAATTAGTTTAAAATTGTTGTAATATTTTTCTTATGTTTGTAAATATTTTATTATTTTCTGTAACTTAGTTCTTTTTTATTTTTTGTACTTTAGATAGTTTATTTAATTTTATTTATTTGTAGCAATTGTGTTTAATTAATTTATTGATAGTGTAGTGTTAGGTTAATTGTAGGTAATTGTAGGTAGTTTATTTAATTATTTTATTGATAGGGTAGTGTTAGGTTTAATTATATCTTAGGTTAGGATTTATTTTACAGGTAAATTTGTAATTATTTTAACTAGGTAACTATTAAATAGTTCTTAACTATTTAATAGCTATTGTACCTGGTTAAAATAATTACAAAGTTGCCTGTAAAATAAATATTAATCCTAAAATAGCTATAATATAATTATAATTTATATTGTAGCTATATTAGGATGTATTTTACAGGTAAGTATTTAGCTTTAAATAGGAATTATTTATTTAATAAGAGTTAATTTATTTCGTTAGATAAAAATTATATTTAACTTAGGGGGGTGTTAGTGTTAGGGTTAGACTTAGCTTTAGGGGTTAATACATTTATTAGAATAGCGGTGAGCTCCGGTCGTCAGATTAGGGGTTAATAATTGAAGGTAGGTGTCGGCGATGTTAGGGAGGGCAGATTAGGGGTTAATACTATTTATGATAGGGTTAGTGAGGCGGATTAGGGGTTAATAACTTTATTATAGTAGCGCTCAGGTCCGCTCGGCAGATTAGGGGTTAATAAGTGTAGGTAGGTGTCGGCGACGTTGTGGGGGGCAGATTAGGGGTTAATAAATAAAACATAGGGGTCGGCGATGTTAGGGGTAGCAGATTAGGGGTACATAGGGATAACGTAGGTGGCGGCGATTTGCGGTCGGAAGATTAGGGGTTAATTATTTTAAGTAGCTTGCGGCGACGTTGTGGGGGGCAAGTTAGGGGTTAATAGATATAATACAGGGGTCGGCGGTGTTAGGGGCAGCAGATTAGGGGTACATAAGTATAACGTAGGTGGCGGTCGGCAGATTAGGGGTTAAAAATTTGAATCGAGTGGCGGCGATGTGGGGGGACCTCGGTTTAGGGGTACATAGGTAGTTTATGGGTGTTAGTGTACTTTAGGGTACAGTAGTTAAGAGCTTTATAAACCGGCGTTAGCCAGAAAGCTCTTAACTCCTGCTATTTTCAGGCGGCTGGAATCTTGTCGTTAGAGCTCTAACGCTCACTGCAGAAACGACTCTAAATACCAGCGTTAGAAAGATCCCATTGAAAAGATAGGCTACGCAAATGGCGTAGGGGGATCTGCGGTATGGAAAAGTCGCGGCTGAAAAGTGAGCGTTAGACCCTTTAATCACTGACTCCAAATACCAGCGGGCGCCCAAAACCAGCGTTAGGAGCCTCTAACGCTGGTTTTGACGGCTACCGCCGAACTCTAAATCTAGGCCAGTGTGTTCACAAAAAATGGGCCGGGCATCTAAACTTACATTCTTGCATTTCAAATAAAGATACCAAGAGAATGAAAAGAATTTGATAATAGGAGTAAATTAGAAAGTTGCTTAAAATTGCATGCTCTATCTGATTCACAATAGAAACAATTTGAGTACAGTGTCCCTTTAAAGGATATAACAACTATAAATGATAAAGAAGAAGAAGAAAGTGTTATAACAAAAACAGATATTATTATATAACAATTTTAAAAGCTACTTATCTCAGTTTGAGCAGCAAAAGATAGAGGAGTTGTGGGTGCTTCAGGGACAGCATGCGGATACTCCAAGAATGCCCATTAGCTGCGTATACATTTTGTGTTAATTCATTGGCTGCTTTGTTCTCCTTTTTTTTCCTTTGTGTTTTGTTTTAAACTTTTTTATATATTTTTTCTGTAAAAAACTGCATTGAAAAGGAAAAGTAAGTTTTGCTTCCTTCTCTTGTTATCCTTTGCTCACCCATGTGCTCAGCTAGAAACCAGTAGTTCATTGCTGCTTCTTCAACAAATGATACCAACAGAATTGGAAAATTGTTTAAAATTGTAGCTAAATCATGAAAGAACATTTTTGGGCTTCTTGTCCCTTTAATGCAAAATAGAATTGTCTGTTCTTGTAATAAAATCAAAAGCCACAGTGACCTCCTGTGGTAGTTTTACTGCACTGCACACAATATTATTAAACTAAATTTTGATACCAAGGGACACAAACAGAAACAGGGCTTTACTGGAAAAAACGGAACAGTTGGAAACTATGAGGGATGCTAACCCCCAATAAACTTTATTGATTCTCAGTATGGATCCCAGTATGGATTAACAAATGCTACTGTATGCATAGGGCGAGATTACATATACGGCGCAGGCTTCAGCGCAAGCACTGAAACCCGCGCCGCCCGTAATTTCACCTCCCACATCGGGGTGTTACATAAACCCAGTCGGCAGTTCATATAGTGCTGTAAGTTGGATAAACTAGCGATGTCCAGAAATTAGCGTAAATACAAATTCCTGTAGTCGCCAGTGATTTACGGCACTTTAGAAAGTGCCGGCGCCTAAGAAAATAAAAAAAAAAGTCAAATCTCCTGTAAAAGTCTAACCCGCTCCCAAAAATAAACCTGACACGTAAAACCCCCTATATCCGCCATCAAACCCACATCGGAACTAATAATAAAAGTATTAACCCCATAACCGACAACCCCCACAACGCAATAAACCTAATTAATCTATTTACCCCTAATCCGCCATTCACATACATCGCAATCTACCTAATAAATGTATTAACCCCTAATCTGCCATTCACCCACATTGCGATCTACCTAGTAAAAGTATTAACCCGTAATCCGCCATTAACCCACATCGCAACAAATCTTATAGATCTATTAACCCCTAATCCGACAAACCCACACAACGCAAATAACTATTTAAATTACTAAGCCCCCTAACCTAACACCCCCTAAATTAACCCCAATTACCTAAATTAAAATATACTAAGTTACAAGCAATTAAAATAAATAAAAAAGCTAACACTACTTAAAGGGACATGAAACCCCAAAAAATTATTTCATGATTCAGATAGAGAATACAATTTTTTTTTTTCTTTTTTTTTTTTTATTTATAGACAAAAAAAACAGAGATGTTACATAATACATTTGTTGTTTTGAACAAAAAGTTACAAAAAATAAAGAAATACTAATACATATTATGGCTTGGTAGCCTTGCATAGTCTATACAATAATATGCTAATTCTACTTAGCATATCTAATCAAAATTGTGCTTTAGCATTATTCAATAATATAAACAATATCTACTTCATTTGTCTCTGAAAATGTCTTAGAGTTTTTCACTTTCTCCCCCCCCCCCCCCCTGTTGAGGATATATTTGTGCCCCGCAGGGCTAGTTATCTTTCCATGTTACCATAACAACTATTGACAAGTATTTACAATTCACCTACTAAGGTCAATCTGTTCCCACAACCAGTATGGGAAAAAAAAAAAAAACAACAAAAAAAAAAAACACAATTTAACTGTTTTCCCTTCCTCCCCGCAATCTCCACCTCTACCATGCCCCCAGGAGAACTATCTCGGAATATTTAAAAGGGAAAATTAAATAGTCAATTTCAGTTTCCTGGAATGATTTTATAAATGCTGCCCATTTACTGAAGAACTTCCTTATGTCTGATTCCTTATCAATATCTATATTCTTTTGCTCTAACATACATTGTTTTTTTAAATAATTCCTAATTTCGGGAATTGTTGGAAGTGTTCTTGTTTTCCACTTTTTACAAATCAGATACCTAGTAGTTAGGATGGACAGAATTATTATTTTATCATAGTCATGATGGGAATTTTCCATCTTTAGGCATAATATGATTTGATATAGTGATAGGGGAGGTATATTAATTTTTAATGTAGTCCTTAGCCAATAATCTAGTCTATTCCAAAATCTTCTAATCTTTGGACATGACCAAAACATATGAATCAGGTCTGCGCCTGAAGAGAACATTTAGGGCATTTGTTGAACTGCTGGTTGTGTATTCTGAAACCTTTCTTTGGAGTAAAGTATGTCCTATGAAGGAGCCTAGTATGGGCCTCCCGCCAGGTAGCAGATATCGTGGAGGCAGCTACTTTACTTATTAATAGTTGAATGATTTTTGAGTCAATATTGGTATGGGGTATTAGTGAACACCATTTTGATGCCATGGTATCTAATAAAGAGATACTTCTGTTTGCATTCAATATATTGTAGCATGGGGTAATGGACATATGGCCGCTTTTTGTCAAATTTAGCCAGTTTTCCAATTTACCTAGCGTCCAACGATATCCTTGCTGTTTAATTAATTCTGCAGTAAAATGTCTTATTTGTAAGTAGGAGAAAAGATCCCTATTAGATATGTTAAATTCTATTTTAAGTTCCTCGAAGGACTTAATACAGATAGAGAATACAATTTTAAACAACTTTCCAATTTACTTCTATTATTTAATTTGTTTCCTTCTCTTGTTATCATTTGCTGAAAGGTTTATCTAGGAAAGTTCATGAGCAGCAGAGAAACTAGGTTCTAGCTGTTGATTGGTGGCTGCATATATATATATATATATATATTGAATGTGATTGGCTCACCCATGTGTTCAGTTAGAAACTAATAGTGCATTGCTGCTCCTTCAACAAATGATACCAAGAGAATGAAACACATTAGATAATAGAAGTAAATTAGAAAGTTGTTTAAAATTGTATTTTCTATCTGATCCATGACAGAAAAATTTTGGGTTTCATGTACCTTTAAAAATAAAAAAACTAAGATTAAATTAATCTAAGATTACAAAAAATAAAAAAATATAACATTACAGAAAATAATAAACAAAATTATCCAAAATATTTTTTTTTAACCTAATCATGAAAATAAAAAAGCCCCCCCCCCAAATAAATTGACCCCTAATCTAATGCTAAACTACCAATAGCCCTTAAAAGGGCCTTTTGTAGGGCATTGCGCTAAGTTAAACAGCTCTTTTCCATAAAAAAAATACCCCAAATAGGTACTCATCGTCCCTGAAGTCCAGCGGAGAAGGTCCTGTTCCAGGCGGTGAAGTCTTCTTCCAAGCGGCCGACATCTTCTTCCAAGCGGGGACCTCTTCTATCTTCATCCAGGACCACGGAACAGAAATTTTTTTTTTTTTTTAGATTAGGGTTTTAATGGGCACTCTTAAAAAAGCTGAATGCCCTTTTTAAGGGCAATGCCCATACAAATGCCCCTTTAGGGGCAATGGGTAGTTTAGGTTTATTAGTGTTAGGATTTTTTATTTTGGGGGGTTTGGTGGGTGGGGTTTTACTTTTAGAGGGGGGACTTAGTATTTGTTTAAGGAAAAGAGCTGTTTAACCTAGTGCAATGCCCTACAAAATGCCCTTTTATGGGCTATTGGTAGTTTAGAATTAGATTAGAGGGTGTTTTTATTTTGGTAGGGCTTTTTTATTTCCATAAAGATAAGGTTTAATTTTCTATTTTGGATCATTTTGTTTATTATTTTCTGTAATGTTAGATTTTTTTATTTTTTGTAATCTTAGATTAATTTAATCTTAGTTTTTTATTTTTAAGTAATGTTTTTTATTTTAATTGTTTGTAACTTAGTATTTTTTAGTTTAGGTAATTGGGGTTAATTTAGGGGGTGTTAGGCTAGGGGGCTTAGTAATTTAATTAGTTATTTGCGTTGTGTGGGTTTGGCGGTTTAGAGGTTAATAGTTTTAATAGGATTATTGCATTGTGTTGGTTTGGTGGATTAGGGGTTAATAGGTTAATTAAGTTAAATGCGTTGGTGGGGTGGCGGTTTAGGGGTTAATAGTTTTAATAGGTTCTTTGCGATATGGGTGAATGGCGGATTAGGGGCTAATAGTTTATTAAGGTATATTGCGTTGTGGGGTGATGGTGGTTTAGGGGTTAATAGGTAAATTAGATGTTTTGCGATGTGGGGGTGGGCGGATGAGGGGTTAATATAGTTTATTAGTTATTGCGGTTGACAGGTAGATATTGCGCATGCGTTAGGTGTTAGTTATTTTTAGGAAGTAGATAGGTATTGCGCATGCGTTAGGTGTTAGTTAATATTTTCAGGCTGTTACGGGAGTTACGGTGCTCGCATACTCAGCGCAAGGCTTGCTGCGCCTGCCTATGTTTGGCAAGGTGAAAATGGAGTAAAATATCTATACACAAGCAATAGTGTTATAATAAAATTCTCTAACATATTAGAAGAGGCTCTTTTAAATATTCAGCTCACTCTACTGTATGGAGTTCCACGTGTCTTATCTCCAGCGCCTTGTGTCCAACGGAAGATGTTTGTAACAGGGGATGTTTTCTAGACTGCACAATTAAATATGGAGTGTGACTCCAGTAGCGGGAACTATAATGAGTACCACTAGAATTAAATCTAAAAGGTTATATAAATTTATTATTAAAAAGACATCACGTCATTAATTCAGAAAGAGAACTGGATGCCTAATAAAAACAAACATTTAGGGGGCGGAGCCTACTCTCAAAGCGGCAAGATGTGTCTTAGTGAAGCTCTCTGAGATCAAGAGGACTTTTTATAGATTACTCACAGCAAATTTGCTAAACATCACACTAATTTGACACTTTGGACTTCTATATTGCTTGAGTCTGGATTACATAGAAGAGCGGATAATTTGACTATGTTTTGACCTATGTTCTTTGAGACAGCTGCGTGTCGAACCTCCCCACAGGCCTAGAAGCCATTTTGCAAGCCATTAGGATTATTTTGTGAGATACTCACACACGCTAAGCTTCGTGGGACGCAGGTCTGGGGCTGCCGCACATTAACCCCCCCCCCCCATTGCCGGGGTCATGGTTTCCTATAGAAATAGGAAGAATTTGCAAAGCATGGAGATGCATATCTTACAACTGTTTGAAGAGCTACTAGCAACTCATCTAACTCGCATAGAGGAGGAAATATGCAGTACAACTCAATGTGCCTATGAGTCACAATCAGTTATGGTATATAATGCTGAGGTCCGACCGTTATTAGCAGATCAGGAGCCGCACTTACCATACATGCCGACAGAGCCTGAACGCCAGATCGGTCTGGCACACATTTCTGGGGCTGACGCCTCTGCGGTGGGCCTGCTGGGGTCCGGATCCATCCCGGAGGCTTTTGCCACAGGTGTGGGCGGGAGAATCTGCAGCGATTCAGTGGATATGAATCTAGATCCCCAACCTGGGGAATCCAGCTACCGAGGGACTGACCTGGCAAAGGGATCACAATGCGACGCTAGTCACCCTTACAGAGAGTGGGGAGGTAGATCTAAGCAGCGCAACTATACTTCTCAGCAGTACCTAGATGAAATGATCGTTCCTGTACCCGCTGCTGAGGCTCACAGTTCTCGGATCCCGCAATCAATCCTGGCTACATTTTTTCCCCCAGACAAGCTGCAACTACATATAGGGGCTTACCATAAGGGAGAAACTCCCCTCCCGAAGGAGTTACCTCATATCCTCACCCAGCGGTATCCCAAAGGCCGATTTGAAGCAGAGTTATCGGTGTGGGGCTGCCAGGGGGTCCCTCCCGTACAGTTGAACATGCAGATGAGGCAGGATCTCAAGGGACAGTTCGTCGCCACGCTCCCATACAGCCTTACTGCTTTGATAGAACAGGAGCTGAGCGGGGGGGGGCTCTTGCTAGAGGCATGGCAGAAGACATCTCAGACAGGCTTTTTGACCCCGGTGGCTAGGTCTGGTCCGAGCCGCGGTGCACCTAAGCCACAGTTTACAGCTGTCTTCCGCCTATACGGCTTAGGTCCTGCAGCACTCTGGTCACTGGACTCTTAATGGTATAAGAATAGTGACATGATATGGACAGTGGGGATGACTGCAGACTGCTGCGGTACTTCTACACTGTGTAGCAGTGAACTCTCTATGTTTTCCATCAACATGTGTAACTGTTCCATCCTTGAGGCTTTGTCATGATTCCATGGCTATTATTTCATATGCCTAAAAGCCGGAAAGTAAGCCCAACAATATTATCTTTACCCCCACCCCACATATAGACTAGAATATATTTATTGCTATATTAGGTTTATTGCCAGTCACAGATAATGACTATTGCTGTTATTTGCAGATAGATGCCGTAGTAGTATTAAACCCAAATCTGTTCACTCCTCTCCCTATTATGCCCTATTACCTAGAACCAAGAGATCATATGTGCTCAATTGTAGGGGATTTAATAATAGTCTCTAGGGCGATTCAAGTTTTATAATGCTCTTTCTTGCTTTGTTTCTTGTTCTGTTTTTTTTTCCCTTTTTTTCCATGTTTGGTCCAAAAGTGACTGTGTTTTACAGTTAAGCACCTCCATAAATCATTTAATTTAAATGGGTCCATGAGAGGCCTGTTGAAACATTAGAGGTGCGTTTCTATTATATTTAAAAGTAAAATGAGGTTCCATTTCACTAGTCTGACAGTAACGTGCAGAATGGATTGGTACTCTGTATGTTGACAACCCTGTATTATGTTTTTTTTTGTTTTTCTCTTATTTCCTCTCAGGTCTGAATATAATAACTAAACCAATTCAAGATGTACCTAATGTAGTCGCCACTGAACCTTTGACTGCTGTTATTTATATGATTAATCTCAATAAAAATTATTAAAAAAAAAAAAAAACATTTAAAACAACAATGATACAATCTTAAAATTCCAACTTTGTGAAAATACACACAAGCTTCTATAACTAAAAGTAAAATAATCGTCAAGAAAGGGGGCAGGACCTGACACATTTCGCAACTTGGGTCTGTCCCCCATCCTCGTATTTATAGTGTTTCAAGCTTACGCCTCATTGTATCCACTTATACATACTGCCATCATTAATTATGGCCCGCCCCTTGAATACTTAATAACAATATGGCTCTAACTTAGGGCTAGATTACAAGTGACACGCTATCGTTTGCGTGCAAGCGATATCGGGTTTTTGCAGCTGTTTGCACGCTCGTATTGCAAGTTGAAAGTAAATGTGAACGTGTGAGCGCAATCGTGATTTACGCTAGAATGATTACCACAAATTTAGAGCTGTGGTTAACTGTTCTGCAAGTCAAAAAAGTGTCACAAAACATATCAAAATAGCATTTAAAAGTACAGTTACACTCATAATAAAACGATCTAATAAAAATTATTTTTTAAAAATTGCACTAAAAAGTTATGAGGGCTCATGTGTTAAAAAAAGGACTGCAAGGGCTTTAACATAGTGATACATGTCTAATTATGTATATGTATGTATATATTTATGTTTATATGTGTGTACATATGAATGTATGCATTTATATGTGTATATATGTATTTACAGACATCTATACACATATAAACACATTAATACTGTACATTTGTATACATATATCGACAGATATATAAGTGCATTGGATCCTTTTGCAGTCAAGTAGAAACATGTAATCATATTTATGCAATATTCATATTTAATAAAGGTTTTAACTATGTATTTACTGTAAATATTATACATTTTAATGTTCTGCACATAGCGGAATATGTTCTATGTATTATTAAATATATATATATATATATATATATATATATATATATATATTTGTATATATCTATACCTATAATTAATCATGTGTATATGTATATATATATAAAATTATATACTGTAACAACAAAAGTCCAGCGCACCCGGCAGCAATGAGACTCAACAATTTGATATGCCTTGATATATACCTTTAATTCTGTTAGATGTTGATCACAGGGCTAGACAAAGCCAAATATGCCTGATGGCCAAACAGTCCAACACGCTAAAAGTAAGACAGCATATGACAGGCAGCAGTTAGGGAAAAGAAATAATGGTCAGACGCGTTTCCTTATGTTGTTACATAGCAATCCTCAGTGACCATGCCTGTTACCCACAATTCATTGCCTTTTATACACACCTGTGGTGCAATCTTTAGCACTTTGAAAAAACCTAATTAGTGAGTAGCCAATAAAAAAGGGGGAAAATAGAAATGTGGGAAAAGGAGATCACTGTGGTAACAATGCAACAAACATTTACAAGTGTATTGTCCAAAATGTCTAATACTTAAATAGATATACAGCAAAACAAAGCACTACTCCTATCTACAAAATAAGTCTAATAAATTTAAAAGTGTAATAACTTATACTGGCGTATAAGCATCTGATTTTGCAGAAAATGTATATATTTATTAAATAGAGCAGTGTCCCATTAATTAGTGGGATAATGAAAATAATAATAAAGTGAATAAATTAAAGCAAAAAACTGGATTTAGTGAATCGAGGATATTATAAAAATAATATAAGTAAATAAAAATTAAAAGTCAATAGGTACTAAGAACTCATTGATCTACAAAAAGTCTTACATCCCAATCAAAATTTAACCCTGTCGGCACTCTGGTGCCCAGCTGAAAAATCCAATAAACTTCTCTTTTGCTGAGAATAGTGCCTCTATTCCCACCTCTTGGGTGTCTAGGGATTAATTGAATAGCTTGGAATGTAAGCAATGAACTGTCTGAGTTGTGATATCGTTTGAAATGTAATGAAATGGGGGTGGTTGACTCTGGATCCTCAATTGAGCGTAAATGCTCAAGAAAACGATCCTTTAGCGCACGTGTCGTTTGTCCCACGTACTGCCTATGACACCCCCTGCAGGTCAAAAGATATATGACATAGCACGAGTTACATGTCATGTGCTCACGAATTTCAAAAATCTTGTGGCTATTGCTTGATTCAAAGCTTGTGCCAAAAGTAGCATAGGCACATGACTTGCATCTCGTACTGCCACATTTAAAGAAACCAGGTTTAATAGAAAGCCAATTCCTGTGTGACTGTTGCCTAGGCAACATGGAAGGAGACAATATGCTCCCTAAGGTTTGGGCCCTACGAGATACAAAACATACACCCTCTTTGACTATATCAACCAGGGTGTCGTCTGTGGTCAAAATTGGGAGTGCCTTTCTGATTATATCGCAGATTTTGCCATATTCCATGCTGTATGAAGTAATGAATTTTAATTGTTTAAACCTATCTGTATTCTTAGATCTACCAGACACAAGAAGATCTTTTCTATCAAGTAAATCAATATCCCGTTTTGTTTGTTGTAAATGATTAGGAGAATACCCTCTCTGGGCTAACCTTTCAGTTAATTCATTAGAGTGTTTTTCATAACTCAATTGATTGGTACAATTACGCTTCACCCTTAGGTACTGGCTCTTGGGAATAGATTGTATGGTATGCTTTGGATGACATGATTTTGCATTTAGAATGGTGTTTCCAGATGTGGATTTACGGAACAATTCGATGTCGATACACAAAGTCTGAAGATTCGAATGCAACTCAATGTCCAAAAAGGAAATTGAGTGTGCATTACTTTCCATGGTGAACCTTAAATTCAGATCATTGTTCTGTAAATACGCAAGAAACGATTCAAGTAGGTCTGCTGGACCCTTCCAAATTAACAAAATGTCGTCTATGTAACGACCAAAATAATGTATAAACTCTCTGTAGGGATTCCCATCTCCATAGACATGGGACAGCTCCCACCAACCCAAATAAAGGTTGGCATAGGAAGGGGCAAACTTTGCCCCCATTGCTGTCCCACGCCTCTGGAGATAGAAATCCCCCTCAAAAAGAAAATAATTGTGGGTCAACAAATATTCAATGGAGACCTCTATGAATCGCTTCAAAGCAACATCATATGTGGAAAATGTGTCCAAAAAGAACCGAATTGCCTGGCTGCCCTTGTCATGAGGTATACAAGTATACAAAGAGACAACGTCGATAGTTACAAAAATGAAACCATCTTGCCAAACTAGGCTTTCAATTTGAGTGATTACATCAGACGTGTCTCTAATGTAGCTCATAAGACTCAAGACCAAGGGCTGCAAGTAACCATCAATCAGTTGGGAAAGAGGCTCATTTAAAGAGCCTATCCCTGCCACAATGGGTCTGCCAGGTGGGCGTGTAGGATGCTTGTGGACTTTTGGAAGATAGTGAAAAATGGCAGATACCGGGTGCTCAGTGTATAGAAAATCAAAATTGGCTTGTTGAATAATACCATCTTTTAATGCCTGCTCCAAAATAGTCTTAAGAGCCGATTTGTAATAGAACACAGGGTTATTTTTAAGTTTCTCATACACGGAGTCATCCAATAGCTGTCTATAGGCCTCATCCAAGTAGTCCTGGCGATTGAGGACCACTACCTTACCACCTTTGTCTGAGTTGCGAATAACAAGCTCCTGATTATTTTTTAATTCCTGAATAGATAGAAATTGTGCCTTAGATAGATTATCCCTGTGATGTCTTTTTTCAAATTCACATAAACTGAGTTTTTTCAGTTCCATTTCTACTGTTTTCTGAAAGACCTCTATGGAATTGGATCTAGATTTTACTGGATAAAATTTAGATTTACATTTTAATTTAGTGATATCCTGAGTATCCCCAATATCAAGTGGGTTACATTCCTGATTATCTCTATCCAAATCCATAAGGTCTAAAACAGAACAAACCTCTGAAAAATCAAAACCACTTCGAATGGGTGCTGGCTTCCCCCTGACCACTTCATCCTGTGCAGTGTTGGTCACTCCCAAGAAATGTTTCTTGAGAACAAGCAACCTCACAAATTTGTTAAGATCAACAACAGTGTTGAAAAGATTGAAATGTGTGGTGGGGGAGAAACCAAGACCCAAAGACAAAACCTCAATTTGTGTCCTAGATAGAACAAAAGAAGACAGGTTAATAACATTCTCAATGTTCATGCATATTTCTGGAATAGTGTTGCTCTCCTCCTCTGAGGGTAACGCCTGGGCTTGGGTACTTGGTCCTGGCTTGGACTTGTACGATTTTCCTCTTCCCCCTCTGCGTATTTTTTTCGGCGTACAGTGGATTGTGGATGGCTCTTCCCGTTTTTTGACTGTGACACTGTATGAGAATCAAGTGCAAAAGATGTGACTTCCTCTGTGCCTGGGGCAATCTCGCCCGATGTTTCAATATCAGAGGAATCATAGTCGTATTCAGTGTCAGTGTCAGCAAATCTCACTTTTTTATTTTCAGACCCTCGACCTCTATAGGTGCTTCTATATCTCCGTCTAGTATTGGTTACAGTCCATTTATATACTTTGTTTTCCTCATAATCCTGTTTGTCTCTCATAATCTTCTGTTTCTTGAAATTCCAAAGATTATTTTTAAACTCAGTGATAACTTTCTGCAGTTTAGTATCATACTTGGCAAAGTCTGGGTTATCACTGAGAGGACGTAAGAAAGATTGTAATTTCTGTTTTTCATTACTTAATTCTTGACGCAAAGATTTCTTATACTCAATCAGTAGATCAATAAGTGCTAAAGAGCATTCTGTGAGAATAAGGTTCCATTTATCAATGAAAGACTGATCTGATACCTGGAAGGAGGGAAATTTTCTAATACGTAGGCCACGTGGAATACGCTGAGCCTTCTTGTACATTTGAAAACTTTTGATATCCATCTCAATTCTTGTATCATTTTTTAGCAAAGTATCCATTTTGAAAAATAGGATATCTAAGTTAGAATTAGCCTCCTGTTCCATAGTATCAGAACTAAAAAGATCCTCAGTATCACTGACATCTTCAGCAAATTGCTGTAAGACATAACCCCCTGCTGCCATATCAAGCTGAAAGAATCTTTAATTTGAAAGAAAAGGTATATAGTGGCTTAATACGATGCTGCAAGCAATGTAAATCTTTATTGTGGTGTGTATTGCTTTAATTATATAGCGTACATGTATGGTTACAAATGTCTCTGATAGTAGTTTACATCCACAACACGATTCAAGTTTAATACCTCTTCAGGGTGTACTACGACTTATATTATCTCTCAAATAACACTCAGATGTTCATCAACCATGTAGATATAATATGACACACAGAATGATCCGTGCAGCTTACCCAAAAGATGATGGAGAATCAAACACTCGCAACCAGGGAAGCGCTCAGACACAGCAGCGTGTCGAATCCGATCACGTGACGCTCTTCACGTAGTATACACACCCACTTTCTTGCTAGACATCCTGATGACGTATGTACGTTCACTCATCTGCTCCGGTGCGAAGGAAAAAGGAGCGCTCCATCCACGCCCACCAAAGTAACACTGTAACAACAAAAGTCCAGCGCACCCGGCAGCAATGAGACTCAACAATTTGATATGCCTTGATATATACCTTTAATTCTGTTAGATGTTGATCACAGGGCTAGACAAAGCCAAATATGCCTGATGGCCAAACAGTCCAACACGCTAAAAGTAAGACAGCATATGACAGGCAGCAGTTAGGGAAAAGAAATAATGGTCAGACGCGTTTCCTTATGTTGTTACATAGCAATCCTCAGTGACCATGCCTGTTACCCACAATTCATTGCCTTTTATACACACCTGTGGTGCAATCTTTAGCACTTTGAAAAAACCTAATTAGTGAGTAGCCAATAAAAAAGGGGGAAAATAGAAATGTGGGAAAAGGAGATCACTGTGGTAACAATGCAACAAACATTTACAAGTGTATTGTCCAAAATGTCTAATACTTAAATAGATATACAGCAAAACAAAGCACTACTCCTATCTACAAAATAAGTCTAATAAATTTAAAAGTGTAATAACTTATACTGGCGTATAAGCATCTGATTTTGCAGAAAATGTATATATTTATTAAATAGAGCAGTGTCCCATTAATTAGTGGGATAATGAAAATAATAATAAAATTATATATAGGTATAATCATGTACATGTATATGTGTATATCTATACACACACACACACAAACACATATACATGAGCCAATAAAAATTATAAAAAACAATTAATTGTTTTATTGGCTCTTGAAAAATGTGGTTGAATCGCTGAAACACGTAGAGCTTTATAATACTTTTTTATTTTTATTTAATATTCTTTGATTGAGGTACTAGTACTAAAGCCCGTGTACACGGGCCATTTTTTGCAGTACAGCGGTCCCACCGCTTGCTCTCTCCCCCCTCTCTTTTGCTCTCTCTCCCCCCTCTCTTTTGCTTTCTCTCCCCCCTCTCTTTTGCTTTCTCTCCCCCCTCTCTTTTTCGCTCTCTCCCCCTCTCCTTTTGCGCTCTCTCTCCCCTCTTTGCTCTCTCTCCCCTTTCTTTTGCTCTCTCTGCCCCCTCTTTTGTTCTCTTCCCCCTCTTTGGCTGTCTCCCCCACTCTTTTGCTCTCTATCCCCCCTCTTTGGCTCTCTCTCCCCCCTCTTTGGCTCTCTCCACTCTTTTGCTCTCTCTCCTCTTTGGCTCTCTTTCCTCTTTTGCTCTCTCCTCTTTGGCTCGCTTTCCTCTTTTTCTCTCTCTCTTCCCCCTCTTTGGCTCCCTCCCCCCTCTATTTGGCCCTTCTCCCCCCTCTCTGGCTCTGTCTTTCAAACACTTTGCCTCTCTGGCCACACCCCCATCGCAGCACCCCCGCTCGACCACGCCCCATCGTGACGACACCCGCCCGGCCACGCCCCTCATCGTGCCCGGTCACACCCCTCGTCATGCCCTGCCATGCCCCTCGTCGCACCCAGCCACGCCCCCATCGTGACACTCCCACCGGCCACGCCCCCTGACACTCCACTTCAGCCTTGCTCTGTGCTGAGTGCTGAGTGTCAGGATCCAAACGGCCAGGTATGTTTTGTCACGTGCAGTGTCTACTGCGCATGACTGCATCTGACAAACATACTTGGCCATTTATTATATAGGATTGTATACATTCCAACAGTATGAAAACATATATTGCAGAAATCAAAATGACAATATAGCAGTACAGTATACATTGTAGGAGAAAAAATAAACAGTAATTGTCATGTCACAAGAATAACATACATAGGAGCAATTGTTACAGCAAAAGAATAGCTGAATACCTGAATAATAGGCATGTCTCTCTGCCTCGCTCCACAAGACTCTCCCCTAGTTTTGAAAGCTTCAAGCACTCCCTAAAGACTCTACAATTCAGGGATGCATACAACCTACACTAACCTTCCTATCGCCACTGCTATCCCCTTGAACCCCTTAGCATGTAAGTCTATGAGCCCAGCTGTTTGTAGTTCACCTTCATAAGAGCCGACTACAACAGTGTAACTCTCGGCAGGGCCCTCTACCCATTTGATCCCTGTAAATGTTATCTTGTATACTGCCTATGTTTATAGTGTTGCGGAATCTGTTGGCGCTCTACAAATACCTGATAATAATAAGTCAAGAAAAGAACAAGGCTTATATTTCTGAAACCTCTATTTTAAAGGGTACTTTGGGAATGTGGTAACTACTCGTCTGGCCTACTGTAAAGTTAGAATTATGTCAAATGGTAGTTATGACGTAGGCCGCTTTTGGGCCTTTTAAAAAGCTGGTAGAATAGATAAACCTCCCAAACTATATAGGGCCACTCTTGGACCCACATGAGGACATAAAACGTGGGGGGAGGGACTTTAAAGAAATATACGGTCACTCATGGACCACTGATGAAATACATTAGCTTGCATTAGAAACTCTTTCAAGGTGTAGAATAGGGGCTTAATAGGCTATATGTATAATAGTATAGAGTAAGATGGCTGAACCTCCATATATAAGATCCTGAGAGCTAATGAGGATATGCATCTGATAGACCTACTTGAATGAGATAAGAGCCTTTACATAGTCATGGAATTGAAATGTGCATATGGAATATTGCTGCATGTTTGTTGTGTAATATGACTCTGGAGATCTAGCTAGCAATATATTGCTGAGTAAGAGAAAAATTGAGGGTCACAACTAAAGATCTATATACATACATCTCATATCTCAGATGGGTATAAATGTAGTTAAAAAAATGCAATGATACACAAAAAAGAACAACTAATAGGTAAGGCATTACTAGCTGCTAAGAAGAGGAGTGACTCACATCAACAAAGTCTGAAACCTGTTAGGAATGGAGATAATTCTTATACCACCTAAACAATATCTTTTTCTTAAATCTAGGAGCTGAAAGTAGCTAACCTTTTCTTATGACAAAAACTCTTACTGAACTGCATGGTAAAACAGTAATGTAGGATATAATATAAGCATAAACATGGTGGTTATAACTAGGGTTGCACCGATACCGATACTAGTATCGGTATCGGTACCGATACCAAGTATTTGCATGAGTACTTGTACTCGTGCAAATGCACCGATACTTAAACCAATACCTCCACTTCCTACCCATATGCTATCTTGTGGCGTTTTTTCAAACTGCACGTTCCCATTTAATTTTAAACTGGAGTGGAGACTAAACTAAAAATTGTTTACTACTGTTCTGCCAATACAAATTACTGTTATTTGTATTATTGTAGGAGAGATCACTGTACCTCGTTCAGACAAACCCCTGAAGTACTGGGCAGTTAATAAACAGATTTCCAGCCCTACAACCCAATTGCATAACCCCTTTAAATTTAATATTTCATTGCAATATTTTTTATTTATAAACATGTTCAGTGAACTTTGTGACAAATAAAACTGTTTTATTATTTCATAATGTCTTTTGAATTACAGTCCTTTATAATTATAAAGAAGGAATCTTAAATAATTAGTCTGTATTGTGCTTGGTAAACTGTCACATGACATTAAAAAAAAAAGTATCGGTAATTGGTATCGGCGAGTATTTGAAAACAAGTATCAGTACTTGTACTCGGTCATAAAAAAATGGTATCGGTGCAACCCTACTTATAACCTGTATGAAAGGACTACCATTTAGGTTTAAGACAGTCTACTATATTACCCTATGCCACAGGCAAGGAACGTAGGGAAAAGTTCAACTTGTGCCATCCATATGGCCCCTCTCGGAGACCTGTGAGTTCGGAGAGCAATAGTCAAGTACCAAGCAGGTGTATAGGAGGTTTCTGGCAGATATCTTGCTTTCCCAACATTTAGCAGTAGGATATTATCTCCTAAATAGCTACTGCATGTCTGTATTTCTGGGCAGGGCTTAGAAATGGTGTATGGCTTATCCGCCCCTGTATCCTCTGTAAGCTTCAGCTCACGAGCAGTCCGAGATCCCCAATGACCGGCCGTATCGCAAGGGGGTCAGGGTTCCACTTCCCAGATCCAGGCAGAAGTTTGGAGCCATCTCCTGGAGGTAACGGGTTGTCTAGCAGTATAGCCCTTGGCAGTTGCATTACAGCATCGTCCTCCATTTTAGCAGACTCATCTGGGTCGGTAGAAAGATATCTATCACACTCTTCATCTTCTGAATCACTGTATGAGGAAACAGTTAGAGCTGAGATGTGAGTCAGTTCTTCAGGGACATCGCTCTGCACTTCATGCAGGAGCTAGGATTTACCTAGGATTTACCATCGTAACAAATAAAGGGCACTTTCATTCATGAAGTATAAAATACTTCATTCTGAAAGCCCCTTTATTTGTTAGCAGCATTCGCTGTGCTGAGCTGCTGAAGGCAGCCCACGGCAGAATGCTATTTGGCTGAGAGGTGACGTTTCCACCTCTTAGCCAATAGCCATGCGAGAAATACAGCTTGGCGCCGCAAAACAGTAACAGAACATTTTTTTTCCTGAGTATTTATGTGTGAATAGTTCATTTATTCATTTGGTATGATTTATAAATTATGATTTTTATTGTGCACTTTTGTAATATATGCATCTCCCTCCCTTACGAAAATGCAGAATACGCCCTTTAGCGAGACGCCCTGTTTTCAGGGTAAAAAGTGGCTTTATAGACCACCAGGTCTACCAGGGAAAGAGAAATACTAGCGAGTATTCTCAGAATTTGAAAACTCTAAATCTTCTGACTTTAATTAGAAGAAAATGGAGCAAAATAAATAATAAATATATACTGGAAAGTTTGGTTGGTTTGTTTGTATGGTTTACTACAAATAATCAGGGCCGGCTAAAGCATGGGACCAAGTGGGTCCAATGAACCCAGGCAGCACTTGACAAGGGGCAGCACTTCAGTGACTGAGTCAGTAACTGTCAGAAGCAGACTCCTGACCTTTGTCTCCATAGGGGAAGTCGCAGGCTCCCAGAAGTATAACCTCATCATGCACAAAGACACAGAGATGGTCAGGGGTGACATTCTGGGTGGAACAAGTGCTAGCCAGGCAAGTAGGTTGATATACTAATCAGTAATGTTACTACTGGGGAAAAGGGCGTCATTTCATTCTTTGACCCAGGCTGCACAATATCTTGAGTCGGCCCTGCAACAAATCAAACATTTTATATCACAATCTCAAAATGTTTACTGTCCCTTTAAGTGAAGTTCTCATGGTAGTATTGCATTTGATGATTAAAATACAGATGTCGGTGAGATATAAAGATTTGGTTGTTGTTGAGTTATTACATTAATGAACAAGAACATTAGGTTGAAGAGCATTTAAAGCAAGAGCCGTTTGCATTGCCTTTTACTGAGGGTGCACTTTACAGTGTCTTTATCACATTGTGGTTTGATTTTTTTAAATAAAGTTATATTTCTATGACGAGGACTGCTTTGAATGTTTGGTTACTGCCTTTTCATCTAATCAGTTACCTGGAGCAGCTGCAGCATACAGACCTTTGATAAGTTATGCAGGGAGGAGTATAGCAATCAAACAAACTCCAGACATACAGCAAGTTTAGAAAGCTTGCCTAAAAGAGGGAGGAGGTAAGTGGGCAGTCTCATCACTCACCTCACCCTAATTAGCTACAGCTACAGGTATCTCTGCTGCCAGGTCCAAAGCATCTGCATTAGAAGACTCCAGATCCAGAAATAGCTAGGCTTAACAGACGTCCCAGTTTGACCGAGATCATCCCTGTTTGGAGGCGCTGTCCCGGTGTCCCGCCCGATTGTTTATTCTGTCTCGGTCGCTTCTGGCATTACAAATACTGGCAATGCAAAAGCCATTTTTTTTTACGTTCTGATTGTAATTGGCTAGCATAGCTGACATGAGCGGTATTATCACGAAATGCTATACTGTGTACGTCCCTGAATGCTCCCTCTAAACTCAAAATGAATTGCAAGTACCACACAACCCTCCGATTGGAAGCCACACTCAGTGACACGCCCAAATAGCTTTATTCATCCAATCCAAAAATGCGCTGCGGTGAGAGGAATTTAAGGTGTTATCAAAACACTGACAACAGCAGTGACAGTGCATGGCACAACCGGGGCTATAAGGAACTGGTAATAATCATGCAAGAAAAGGGAAGAAAAGACTGAACCAGGAGACAAAGAGAGTCAGTAACGGAAGAAAGCAGGGCCAGGAAAGAGTTAATCATAACCATGGCACCAAGGCACACAGGACAGAACAGGAGTGAATAAGACCAGGAATATCCAAGCTACCTCCCGTACACATTACCATGCCTCCCCTCATAGTGAGCATAATCGGTTTGTGAAATTGGTTAGTCAGAATCAGCAATCATCACTGTGCCACAAGCAGTGAATATCACTCATTTGAGTCATAGGCCTCTAGTTATCAACGTGTCTACTTACCTGCCATCGCCGGCCCCAATACATCTGCCTAAGCTCGCCTCACATCGCCGCCGCGGACCTGAATACGCTCGCCAAAGTTATTAAAAAAGCTGTCCAAAAGCCGCGCACCAAGTACGGGGCGATGAGCAGCGGACTGTGATAGTTATCACACATCGATCTCGCTGCTCTTCGGCTTTTCTACAGCTTGATTA
This sequence comes from Bombina bombina, assembly GCF_027579735.1. Classification (NCBI taxonomy): domain Eukaryota; kingdom Metazoa; phylum Chordata; class Amphibia; order Anura; family Bombinatoridae; genus Bombina; species Bombina bombina. The sequence goes on along the minus strand of NC_069502.1, from coordinate 932,277,520 downwards.
ATACCCCTGTCACTAAGCACTCACACTATACTATACTGTCCTACCCCCTATACCGGCGCCCCCCGCAACTAAATAAAGTTATTACCCCCTAAACCGCCGCTCCTAGACCCCGCTACAACTATAATAAATGTATTAACCCCTAAACCGCCGCTTCCGGACCCCGCCGTAACTATAATAAATGTATTAACCCCTAAACCGCCGCTCCCGGACCCCACCGCCACCTACATAATACCTATTAACCCCTATCCTGCCCCCCCTATACTGCCGCCACCTATAATAAATTTATTAACCCCTATCCTGCGAATCCCGTACCCCGCCGCAACTAAATAAATTGTTTAACCCCTAAACCACCGCTCCCGGACCCCGCCGCCACCTATATTAAACTTATTAACCCCTAATCTGCCCCCCCTACACCGTCGCCACGTAAATTAAACTTATTAACCCGTATCCTGCCCCCCTATACCGCCGCAACCTATAATACAATTATTAACCCCTAAACCTAAGTCTAACACTAACCCTAACACCCCCCTAACTTAAATATTAATTAAATAAATCTAAATAAATATTACTCTTATTAAATTAGTTATTCCTATTTAAAACTAACTACTTACCTATAAAATAAACTCTAAGATAGCTACAATATTACTAATAATTATATTGTAGCTATTTTAGGATTTATTTTTATTTTACAGGCAAATTTCAATTTATTTTAACTAGACACAATAGCTATTAAATAGTTATTAACTATTTAATAGCTACCTAGTTAAAATAAAGACAAATTTACCTGTAAAATAAAAACTAACCTAAGTTACAATAATACAATAATACAATACAATTGAGCTCGCATTCTATTGGCTGTTCCAATCAGCCAATAGAATGCGAGCTCAATCTGATTGGCTGATTGGATCAGCCAATCAGATTGAACTTGAATCTGATTGGCTGATTGCATCAGCCAATCAGATTTTTCCTACCTTAATTCCGATCGGCTGATAGAATCCTATCAGCCAATCGGAATTCGAGGGACGCCATCTTGGATGATGTCACTTAAAGGAATATCCATTCGTCGGGTAGGCGTCGTTGGAAGAGGATGACTCCGCATCGGCTCGTTTGAAGAAGGCTCCACTCCGCTCAGGATGGATGAAGATTGAAGACGCCGCATGGATGAAGATTTCTATCAGATGGAAAACCTCTTTCAGCGCCCCTTGGATGATGACATTGGCCGCTGCGGATGTCCTCTTCTGTTCCATCGGTGGTCGGCTGGCTGAAGACGGCTAAAGGTAGGATGATCTTCAGGGGGTTAGTGTTAGGTTTTTTAAGGGGGGTTTGGGTGGGTTACAGTAGGGGTATGTTGGTGGTGGGTTTTAATGTTGGGGGGTTGTATTTTTTTGTACATGCAAAAGAGCTGATTACTTTGGGGCATGCCCCGCAAAAGGCCCTTTTAAGGGCTGGTAAGGTAATAGAGCTGTTAACTTTTGTAATTTAGAATAGGGTAGGGCATTTTTTTATTTTGGGGGGCTTTGTTATTTTATTAGGGGGCTTAGATTAGCTGTAATTAGCTTAAAATCTTTTAATATTTTTTTATTTTTTGTAACAGTTTTTTTTTATTTTTTGTAACTTAGTTTTTTTTATTTTTTGTACTTTAGTTAGTTTATTTAATTGTATTTAATTGTAGGTATTTGTAGTTAATTAATTTAATTTATTTAATGATAGTGTAGTGTTAGGTTTAATTTTAACTTAGGTTAGGATTTATTTTACAGGTAATTTTGTATTTCTTTTAGCTAGGTAGTTATTAAATAGTTAATAACTATTTAATAACTATCCTACCTAGTTAAAATAAATACAAAGTTACCTGTAAAATAAATATAAATCCTAAAATAGCTACAATGTAATTATTAATTACATTGTAGCTATCTTAGGGTTTATTTTACAGGTAAGTATTTAGTTTTAAATAGGAATAATTTATTTAATGATAGTGTAGTATTAGGTGTAATTGTAACTTAGGTTAGTTTTTATTTTACAGGTAAATTTGTCTTTATTTTAACTAGGTAGCTATTAAATAGTTAATAACTATTTAATAGCTATTGTGCCTAGTTAAAATAAATTGAAATTTGCCTGTAAAATAAAAATAAATCCTAAAATAGCTACAATATAATTATTAGTAATATTGTAGATATCTTAGGGTTTCTTTTATAGGTAAGTATTTAGTTTTAAATAGGAATAACTAATTTAATAAGAGTAATATTTATTTAGATTTATTTAATTAATATTTAAGTTAGGGGGGTGTTAGGGTTAGTGTTAGACTTAGGTTTAGTGGTTAATAATTTTATTATAGGTTGCGGCGGTATAGGGGGGCAGGATAGGGGTTAATAAGTTTAATATACGTGGCGACGGTGTAGGGGGGGCAGATTAGGGGTTAATAAGTTTAATATAGGTGGCGGCGGGGTCCGGGAGCGGTGGTTTAGGGGTTAAACAATTTATTTAGTTGCGGCGGGGTACGGGATTGGCAGGATAGGGGTTAATAAATTTATTATAGGTGGCGGCAGTATAGGGGGGCAGGATAGGGGTTAATAGGTATTATGTAGGTGGCGGTGGGGTCCGGGAGCGGCGGTTTAGGGGTTAATACATTTATTATAGTTGCGGCGGGTTCCGGAAGCAGCGGTTTAGGGGTTAATACATTTATTATAGTTGTAGCGGGGTCTAGGAGCGGTGGTTTAGGGGGTAATAACTTTATTTAGTTGCGGGGGGCGCCGGTATAGGGGGGGCAGATTAGGGGTTAATAAGTTTAATAAATTTATTATAGGTGGTGGCGGTATGGGGGGGCAGGATAGGGGTTAATAGGTATTATGTAGGTGGCGGCGGGGTCCGGGAGCGGCGGTTTAGGGGTTAATCAGTTTATTAGAGTGGCGTGGGCTCCGGGAGCGGCGGTTTAGGGGTTACCATGTTTAATATAGGTGGCGGCGGTGTAGAGGGGCAGATTAGGGGTGTTTAGACTCGGGGTACATGTTAGGGTGTTAGGTGTAGACAGCTCCCATAGGAATCAATGGGATGTCAGGCAGCAGCGAACATGAACTTTCGCTATGGTCAGACTCCCATTGATTCCTATGGGATCTGCCGCCTCCAGGGCGGCGGATTGAAAACCAGGTACGCTGGGCCGGAAAAGTGCCGAGCGTACCTGCTAGTCAGTTGATAACTTCCAAAAATAGTCAGATTGTGCCGAACTTGTGTTCGGAATAACTGGAGTGATGTAAGAATCGATCTGTGTTGGACTGAGTTCGGCGGATCGAAGCTTACGTCACTATATTCTACTTTTGCCGGGCAGCAGGGCTTGATAACTTAGGCGAATCAGCCTCGCCACAAATACGCTGCGGAATTCCAGCGTATTTGAGGTTGACGGCTTGATAACTAGAAGCCTGTGTGTCATAAGGACTGACCTGTTGAAATTAGGAGGTAAATAATAAATGCAACCAATTGGGACTTGGTGTATTATTATCCAGTACAGGTATTTATGTAGGGGAGCAACAATTACGTCACTTAATTTCCTAAAACTAGACTCTCTTATTTTACTGGTACTGTACAGTCTTCAACTCCCATCAATAAATGGTAAAATCCTAATCTTTTCATTGTTTAACACTCAGCTAGATTACGAGTTTTGAGCGATATAGAGAAAGTTACGTTATTTCCTATAGCGCTGCCAAACATACGCCTTTTGCGTGTTATATGGTTGCGTTGGGCGCCATACCGCACACAATCAGAGCGCTGCTGAGACGTACTCGTACACGATTTCCCCATAGACATCAATTGGGAGAGCTGGCAAAAAAAAAAAAATAACACTTGCGATTGCGGAAACAAAAGTTCCGTAACGCAGCCCCATTGATGTCTATGGGGAAATAAAAATACTGTTTAAACCTAACACCCTAACATAAACCCTACATCTGTTGCCCCCAACATCGCTGACGCCTGCCTACAGTTATTAACCCCTAATCTGCTGCCCCCAATATCGCCCGACTTAAATAAAATTATTAACCCCCAATCTGCCGCTCCCGATATCGCCACCTCTATACTACATTTATTAACCCCTAAACGGCCAGCCCCCCACATTGCAACAAGCTAAATTAAACTATATTAACCCCTAAACCTAACCCTAACGTAACCCTAACCCTAACGTAAACCTAACCCTAACACCCCCTAACTTTAACATTATAAAAATATTGCTAAATTAAATTTACAATTATTAACTAAATAAACCTATTATCCCCTAAACCACCAGCCCCCCACATTGCAACAAGCTAAATTAAACTATAATAATCCCTAAACCTAACCCTAACCCTAACGTAACCCTAAACCTAACCCTAACACCCCCTAACTTTAACATAATTAAATAAGATCTAAATTAAATTTACAATTATTTACTAAATAATACCTATTTAAAACTAAATACATACTTACCTGTGAAATAAAACCTAAGCTAGCTACAATATAACTAATAGTTATATTGTATCTAGCTTAGGTTTTATTTTTATTTCACAGGTTAGTTTGTATTTATTTTAACTAGGTAGACTAGTTAGTAAACAGTTATTAACTATTTACTAACTACCTAGTTAAAATAAATACAAACTTACCTGTGAAATAAAACCCTGCTTACACTAAAACCTAACATTACAAAAAATAAAAAACTACCATTACAAAAATTTTTAAAAAAAACTATCATTACAAAAAAACACGAAATTATCCCAAAAAATAAAGATTAATCCTATTCTAATACCCTTAAATAAAAAAACACCCCAAAATAAAAAACCTTCTCTAGAATAAACTACCAATGGCCCTTAAAAGGGCCTTTTGTAGGGCATTGCCCTGAGATAAACAGCTCTTTTACTCCAAAAAAAATACAAACACCCCCTAACACTATACTAACCCCCACCCCCAAACTACCAAGGGCCCTTAAAAGGGCCTTTCGTAAGGCATTGCCCTGAGATAAACAGCTCTTTTACTCCAAAAAGAATACAAACACCGCCTAACACTATACAAACCCCCACCCCCCAAGCTACCAAGGGCCCTTAAAAGGGCCTTTTGGGGGGCCCTTAAAAGGGCCTTTTGTAGGGCATTGCCCTGAGATAAACAGCTCTTTTACTTAAAAAAAAATACAAATACCTCCTAACACTATACAAACCCCCAACTCCAAACTACTGGGGGCCCTTAAAAGGGTCTTTTGAGGAGCCCTTAAAAGGGCCTTTTGTAGGGCATTGCCCTGCGATAAACAGCTCTTTTACTACAAAAAAATACAAACACCCCCTAACACTATACAAACCCCCACCCCCCAAGCTACCAAGGGCCCTTAAAAGGGCCTTTTGGGGGGCCCTTAAAAGGGCCTTTTGTAGGGCATTGCCCTGAGATAAACAGCTCTTTTACTTAAAAAAAAAATACAAATACCTCCTAACACTATACAAACCCCCAACTCCAAACTACTGGGGGCCCTTAAAAGGGTCTTTTGAGGAGCCCTTAAAAGGGCCTTTTGTAGGGCATTGCCCTGCGATAAACAGCTCTTTTACTACAAAAAAATACAAACACCCCCTAACACTATACAAATCCCCACCCCCCAAACTACCAAGGGCCCTTAAAAAGGTATTTTGGGGGGCCCTTAAAATGGCCTTTTGTAGGGCATTGGCCTGAGATAAACAGCTCTTTTACTCCAAAAAATACAAACACCCCCTAACACTATACAACCCCCCAAACTACCAAGGGCCCTTAAAATGACCTTTTGGGGTGCCCTTAAAAGGGCCTTTTTTAGGGCATTGCCCTGAGATAAACAGCTCTTTTACTCCAAAAAAAATACAAACACCCACTAACACTATACAAACCCCCACTCTCCAAACTACCAAGGGCCCTTAAAAGGGCCTTTTGGGGGGCATTGCCCTGAGATAAAAAGTTATTTTGCTAAAAAAAAAAAAAAAACACCCCCTAAAAATATACATTACACAAAATAACAAATTATCAAAAAAAAATAAAAAAATATTCCTATTCTAATACCCATTAAAAAAAACACCCCAAAATAAAAAAACCTAATCTAGAATAAAATACCAATGACCCTTAAAAGGGCCTTTTGTGGGGCATTGCCCCAAAGATATCAGCTCTTACCTGTAAAAAAATATAAACACCCCCACACCAGTAAAACCCACCACCCAACCAACCCCCCCCCAAATAAAAAAACTAAAATCTAAAATAACATAAGCTGCCCATTGCCCTGAAAAGGGCATTTATATAGGCATCGCCCTTAAAAGGGCATTTAGCTCTTTTGCTGCCCAGACCCTAAACTAAAAAATAAAACCCACACAATAAACCCTTAAAAAAGCCTAACACTAACCCCCTGACGATCCACTTACAGTTTTTGAAGTCCCGCTTGAACGATCTTCATCCCAGCGAAGTCTTCATCCAGGCATCAAGAAGTCCTCATCCAGGCGGCCTCTTCTATCTATATCCAGCCAGCGAAGTCCTCATCCAGACGGCAAGAAGTCTTCATCCAGGCGGCCTCTTCGATCTTCATCCAGCTGGCGAGGAGTGGGTTCATCCTGAAGACATCCTCTTCATATGGTCACCGCCGTACACTGAATCTTCAATGTAAGGGACGCGATTCAAGATGGTGTCCCTTGCATTCCGATTGGCTGAAAATTTTGAATCAGCCAATAGGAATTAGGGCTGCTAAAATCCTATTGGCTGTTCAAATCAGCCAGTAGGATTTAAGCAGCTCTCATTCTATTAGCTAATTCGAATTAGCCAATAGAACGAGAGCTGCTTAAATCCTATTGAGAGCTGCTTAAATCCTATTTTGTAATTTAGTTAGTTTTTATTTTTTGTAATGAGATACTTTTTGTAATTTTTAGAGTAGTGTTAGGATTTTTTATTGGTAGTTTAGTTTTATTTAATTGGTAGTTAGTTTAATTTTAGTTTAATAATTATAATAGTTTAATTGTTAGTTTAAAAAAAATTTTTTAATTTGACAGGTAAGTTTTAATTGAATTTAAGCTATGGAAATTGTAATTTTAATATAAAGTTAGGGGGTCGTTAGGTTTAGGGGTTACTAGTTTAAATTAGTTTATTTCGTTGTGGGGGGGCTTTTGGTTTAGGGGTTAAGAGTTTAATTTAGTATATTTCGTTGTAGGGGGCTTGCGGTTTAAGGGTTAATAGGTAAATTATAGCGGTGGTGTGGGTGGACGGCAGATTAGGGGTTAATAATATTTAAATAGTGTTTGCGATGCGGGAGGGTGGCGGTTTAGGGGTTAATCAGTTTATTATAGTGACGACAATGTGGCGGCGATGTTGGGAGCGGCAGATTAGGGGTTAATAAATTTATTTTAGTGTTTGCAATGCGGGAGGGCCTCGGATTAGGGGTTAATAGGTAGTTTATGGGTGTTAGTGTACTTTGTAACACTTTAGTTATGAGTTTTATGCTTCAGCTTTGTAGCGTAACACTCATAACTACTGACTTTAGATGGCGGTACGGATCTTGTCATTTTAGGCTGTAACGCTCACTTTTTAGACAGAACGCAAAACTCGTAATACCGGCGCTATGGGAATCCCATGGAAAAAAACGTGTGACTGACGTTGCGTTACAGGCTAAAAGGTGTGCGGTACACCTATACCGACAACACTTGTAATAGCTGCGGTGCTGTTTTAACGATGAAAATTCCATATTTTCAGCATTACAAACCGCAACGCAAAACTTGTAATCTAGGTGACTGTGAACACAGATGCCAACATGTATATTGTTCAATATAATATAATTCCTCTATATATGTAGAAATACTAATTTGCATAGCCATATTCTCATCATCTCTGAGTAGTTTCTGCTTTAAAGGGACATGACACCCACACCTTTTCTTTTATGATTTAGAAGAGAATGCAATTTTAAACATCTTTCTAATTTACTTATATTATCTAATTTGTTTTATTCTCTTGATATTCTTTGCTGAAAAGCATATCTAGATATGCCCAGGAGCTGCTGATTGGTTGCTGCACATAGAAGCCTCGTGTGATTGGCTCACCATGTGCATTGCTTTTTCTTCAACTAAGGATATCTAAAAAATTTAGCAAAATTAATAATAGAAGTAAATTGTAATGTTGTTTAAATTTGTATTCTCTATCTGAATCATGAAAGAAAGATTTTGGGTTTAGTGGCCCTTTAACTTCTGACTTTTCCAGCCCAAGCTACTTTCATATAACTGAATGATCTAGTGCCACTTATTGATACGTTCTATTCCAGTCAAAGCCTAATTTTAAAGAAATTACATTATGTCTTTGTGAATTTTTTGGAAAATGTGTTCCGGTCAGCAATCGCCACGCCCCATTGACCATGCCCTCTTGACCACCACCCTTGACCACACCCTGACCACACACCCACTGGCACGGTGCCAGGTGGTAAAAGTTTCACCTCTAAAAATTATGGTAAGCCTATAAAAAGCCATCTTTAAAGTTTGCAGGTTTTAGTGAAATAAATGGCCAACTCAGCCTTTCATACTTTTTTGAGGCTGATGAACTCAGCACTATATAATTCCATTATTTATCAGATGTCACCAACTGGATAACTGAGTTAGGTGTAGCCCCATGACCTCTCAAAATGTTATATTTCTTATAACTGGAGGCCGTAAACACATGGAGAGATCATGCACCCAACCTCACAAACATGAATTACTGATTTCTAATAAAATGAATACATTAAACATTTGGAGAGCATATTTTATTAGTAGAGTGCTTAATGTACAGGAAATAACATTTACATGGTTTTATTTGTAATCACATAGGCCTAGATTTGGAGTTCGGCGGTAGATGGGTTGCTAACGCCACGCGTGTTTTATGTCTAACGCACGGCATTGTTTGACTCCGGTATTTAGAGTTCAAAACAGACCATCTAACGATGCTCCTAACGCGTGTATGTCACACGCGTAATACTGCCCGCGTAAGACAGTCTCCCATAGAGATCAATGGGAAAGGAAAAAAATAGCTTTTTTCACCTAACACTCGATCTCGCGAGAATACGCACAGCTCGGTCATATGACGCATACCACATCATGCACAACAATAACACGCCGCAAATGTCACAACAACAATCAATCAACAAAGCACACAAGCATTACACATTCACAAACGGGGGGATTTGAAATAAAATTTAATACGGGGAATACGCATATACTTTAAGATGCGGAAAATCGCAAAATAACAACAAGGAATAAAAAATATATACATACACTAGAAAAATAATCGCATTCAATATAACTATATATTAGGACAAACATACATATACAACACTTCACTAAGAACACACCATCGCAAATTCACATTTAAAAAGAATACTATTGGACAATGTTAGAGAAAACGACCACTATGACATCATCGCATTCTACACATTCCACAAATACTAACTCAAAATGAGCATGCGCAAATTCACACACCTAATACACATTGCACTAATATTAATTGCTAATAAAGCACACCTGAACACTAATTACAACGGAAATTGGTACATCATTAAACATTTACACAGGGTATATAAGCACCACACAAGCAGGGCTTCTTTGACTGTGTTGCTGTTGGGTCTTTGGAGATTGGAGGTTTAATATTAGAGAGTTGGTGCATTATTGTGAGTGAGTTAGTGTTAGCGTGAGAGAGTCAGTTGTTAGTGTTATCGTGAGTGAGTTAGTGGGAGTTAGTGGGAGCGTGAGTGAGTTAGTGGGAGTTGTTAGTGAGAGTTGTTAGTGGGAGCGTAAGTTACTGGTAGTTAGTGAGAGTTAGTGGGAGTGTTTGTTAGTGAGAATTAGTAGTAGTGTGTTAGTGAGAATTAGTAGTAGTGTGAGTTAGCGAGCGAGTGATTTTTCTGTACACTTAACACATTTACACGCAAACACATTCAATACATACATACACTTATCAATAACACTACATACACTCCATACCCCCTACCCCCTCATACTACACTCCATACCCCATTCCCTGTAGTCCCATTCCCTTTCATCCCATTTACTCTTATCCCATACCCCATACCCATCCCATACCCATCCCCTAGTTACATTTAGTTTACATATCCTCCTTTTAGTCTTCTTCTTCTTTTGGTTTATTTAAATACTCCTTACCCTCTTTGTTTTTTTACATCCCTCTCACACTTTCAGCACTTTTTTTGTCTTTTTAGTTCTTTATTTTGACCCCCTTTCATTTCATCACACTCACTTTTTGTTTGATTATTTGGGGTTTAGTTTAGGGAACAGATGGAGGCCAGGCAGGGGAGAGGTAGAGGGGGGAGGAGAGGGAGGGGGAGAGGAACAGAGCAGGAAGGGGGGCAGGAAGGGGGGCAGGAAGCGGGGGTGGAAGCGGTGGGTGGACCCAGCCACTTGGTTCAAGATGAACAAGTGGCTGGGCCCAGTGGCGGACAGAGTAGGGCTTCACAGTCCGGGAAACAGAGGGCATCGTCACAGGGGAAGGCCAAGGCGACTAGGGAGGCAAAGTTTTCGATGGAGGAGAAGGAGGCCCTCATAGAAGCCTATATGGCCAGGTATAGGAGGCTGCAGCACCAGAAGACTACCCCGACTGACAAGAGGAGGCTCTGGAATGAGATAAGAAATGCAGTCAATGCAGTGGGTGGCCGGAACAGAGATCTTGATTCGATAAAACATCGCTACCGGGACTGTAAGATGGATCTCAAGAAAAAGTTAAGTCTGGAGGCCCGACATGCCCTCAGGAACCGGTGGCGGACCTGCCCTGGAAATAGAGTACTGCCGATGGGAGGAAATGTTGCGGCCCAGCATCTCCGAGGTGGAAATAGTCGGTATCGGAGGAATTGATACCGGGAACCTGCCACTCTCATCTGACGGTAAGCTCATTGAACAATAATTTCACATACAAATGTATTTCAAGGGACACTATACGCAAACATTTACTTTCATGATTGAGGTAGCGAATACAATTTGACAAAACATTCAAATGTACTTATATTACCTAATTTGAATCATTCTTGAGATATATTTTAATGAAGAAATAGCCATGCACACGGTGAACCAATCACAGGAGGCAGCTATATTCAGCTAACAATCAGCATCTTATAAGCATATTTAGATATGCTTTTCAGCAAAGAATATCCAGAGAATGAAGCTAATTAGATATGAAAAGTACATTAGAAAGTTGATAATAAATGTATGCTTCTAAATCATGAAAGATAAAACATTGGGTTTCATGTCCCTTTAAGGATCTGATTAATGCTATAACGTTGTTTACACGCATTCAATTACTTTGCGGTTACATCAGTATCTAGGCTATAGGTTAGGTGTGCATTTAAACAGACTGAAAACAAACGCGAAAAAAATCAGATTGACCAGAGATATCACAAACACGGTTTTGAAAAAGCGGAAATCGTATTGATTGTTTGTTAGATTTCAAAGTGGATTAATGATTCTGCATTTGTAATTGTATCGGGATGAGAGTGGTGGGGAGGAATTTCCACTTCAGAGGGAAGAGGCCCCCCGTGACGAAGAGCGCACGGAAGCTGATGAAGAGGCCCCGGAAGCAGAGGAGGAGCACGCGGAACCAGAGGACCCTCAAGGACCCGCACCCCACCGTGCACGCGTACCCCGCCAAGCACAACAAGAGGAAATAGCGGAGGTGCGGGTTCTACTGGACTACATAGAGCAGATGCGTAACTCCCGGATACAAAATATCGAAGGCCGCACTCGAATACTTGATGGACAAAATCAAATAATTGAAGGACAAAACCAAATAATAAACATACTCAATAGAATCGAACAAGGCCAAAACAGAATTTTTCATCTGCACCAAGAGATGTTCAATTTTTTCCGGGAGGCGCATGCTGGTCTACCTCCTGGTCTGCCTCCTGCTGCTGGGCCTCTTGCTGCTGGGCCTCCTGCTGCTTGGCCTCTTGCTGCTGGGCCTCCTCCTGCCGGCCCATCTCCTCCTGCTGGGCCATCTACTCCTGCCGGGCCATCTACTCCTGCCGGGCCATCTACTCCTCTTCAGCCATCTCATCCTCTTCAGCCATCTCCTCCTCTTCAGCCAGCTTCTCCTCTTCAGCCAGCTTCTCCTCCTCAGCCATCTTCTCCTCCTCAGCCATCTTCTCCTCCTCACCTTGGTCGTCCCAGTACTCTTCCTTCCACTCTTCCCACAACCTCTCCAAGGAGAACTCTTCAGAGTCGGCAGTTGCCCCTCCCAGAGCCTCAGCCCCGTGGGAAGAGGGGAAGGAAGAGGAAGTAAGTATTTATTTTCATCTTTAATTTTTTTTTTATTTAATGTGTAATGGATAGGTATGTGATGATGTGGTTTTCATACACTTGTGGACCACACTCTGTATATAATCTACTTCTATGGGACCGGGTCCATGGAGGCAGATTGTTTGCAGAGTGTGGGTTATAAGTGTGTGAAAACCACATCATCACATACCTAGCCTTGTTCATGATATTGATTGGTTTCTGTGATGTGATGTCCAAACTGTTTCCCGAATCGCAAACAAAATTACCATTACAATTATCCATGATGGCATATTACTGTTTGAATGCCAATAACACAGCTTAAAGGGACAGTCAGAAAATTATTGATTACAAAGAAAACACTGTATTACGCATTATCAAGTTGGAAACAACAAAACATGGAGAAATACGTGTGACTTATGTGCTTAACCTTGTATCTATGCCTAGGAAAAATGACCACTTATTTGTTGTTCTGACATAACAACCTTTTAGATATCAATGATCAATACATGGTAAATAATATGCTGTATGAGCACAAGGTTTTACATATACAAATGCTATCCAAATGCCCTCTAGTGGTCAAATTGTATAATGATTACATGCACTCTTCAAGCTCGAAGAAATGAGCACACGAACCTCATAGGTTTAGCTAGCAAATTTAAATAAACAAAGACAAATGATTAATTGGTGAGAAACCTTTGATATCATTGATATTACAAAATTGACTTTTATAATAATGCAAAACATTATTTGTTTTCTAAACTGTCCCTTTAACAAAATTACATATGCTAACACATATTTGAAGCTTGTTGGTATATCTACATGTACTTGGTCAAAAATTAAATATTGAAATCAGATTTATATTGACGTGTTAAATAAAGTATATTTTCTTAAAGAGACATTATTGTGTTAATTTTTTTTAAGAAAGACATTTGTTTGAACAATGAATATGGTTTAAAGTCCTTTTAGGAGTGGGGGGTGAAAATATGCTAACAATAATATATTTGAAGATTAAACAATGTGGAACTCATACATGATACAAAAATCAACATTTGCATTAAAGGGACAGTATACTATACTTTTAACAGAACTGTATGTAATAGACACTACTACAAACAACAAGATTAACATATACTGATATAAATATTACAAAGCTTCAAACACTTTCAAAGAAAATCGGGTTAGCTCTATTGAAAATATAGATGAACCCCCATTACAACCGTAAAACAAGACAATACCCCATCATTAACATATGAAAAGACCCTTTACACAAATAGGAGAAAGCTGGAGATGGTACTCACATGAAACTTAGAGGCTTGGCGAGGAGTCTGATAATTAATTTCATTTTCTTTGAACAGAAGCAAAATGAAACGTGTATTTGTTAAACAATGGACTATCTAACTAGAGACAAAATAAAAAAATTTGATTTATAATGTGAGTGTCTAATGAACCTTTAATAAAATTTACAACAAAATTACATTTAGAAGAAGTCGGCATCATATATTTAGCATATGATAAAGCTAAATGCATATTGATTACTTTATTCTAACACAATAGCGCATATTTATTAATTAGATATCTTTAACATTAAAAACAACAGTCATTTTTCTGAAAAAGGAACATATTGTTGACAAACATATTAAACAACATGGACTATAGAGATTTGCACTTGCCTCGAAATATCATATGCATGAAAACATTTTGCTTTCGTTCGTTTATTCAACCAGACATCCATCAAAAGAGAATGTGGTGGTCTTTATCAGCTACGGGTCAACAATGTAACATGATGCAAATAATACATATTCTCAAGGTTTTTAAAATTGGCTGCAGTCACAAACGTGTTTAACGTGCACAAACAAATATTGCGGGACTACGTAATCCAATCATACGTTTTTTTACCTTTGCATGTGACGTCTTAACATGGCGCTTCCTTGATCACGTAAGAACGCCATCCAATAAAAGGCACATTCTTGATCACGTAAGAACGCCAAAAAAAAAGGCGCATCCTTGATCGCGTAAAAACGCCATCCAATAAAAGGAACATTCTTGATCACGTAAGAACACCCAAAAAAAAAGGAGCATCCTTGATCGCGTAAAAACGCCATCCAATAAAAGGAACATTCTTGATCACGTAAGAACGTCAGTCAATACAAGGAATCATTGGACAGCATGGCAGGTGACGTTTTGAGCAACATGGCGCATCCGAGATAGCTGAAAAACCGCAACCAATACAAGGACTCAGTTGACAGCTTGGAATATCACTAAAAAACGTATTTATATTTTAGGAACTAGTATGTGTCTAGATTGCTATCTAGGAATGTCACCAAATCATGATTCATCTTTTCGGACTTGACTGTCCCTTGAACTATAGCTATGGTGTATATCTTTAACATTTAAAAGATACACATGAGAAATACATATGCCATTGATGTTTTAAGATATGTTTTGATTGTTTTGGAATAACAATAATGATACATGGATTGATTAAACGTGTCATTTATTCAAGTTTAAATATGGTCAGCCTACCTATAGCCATATATGGGAGGAGAATTATTTTGTTAACATATTTTTAAACAAATATTCATCATCTAAAATATTTGCATTACACACAGAGATTTATTTGGTTACACTTTTAAAATAAGATAGAATAGAAAATGAAATACATGTGCTGTCAACATTACAATAAGATTGTTTATTAATAAGATTATATGTCCTTGTTCATGTAAAAAGGACAAAAACGCTTTAGAAATGGAAATACATTCATTAACAATTGTGCTCACCATCCCTTAAAGGGACATTATTTTGTTTTTAAAAAGCAGATACACATAGACAATACTATTTCAATAAAATGAACCCTTTACAGGGATTATATCATTGTATCAATCCTCAGATCATTTGTTAAAGGTTCATCAATTCATGCAGAGTTTCTAAATACACACATGGATGTGAAAATTGAAATATACATATATACACAAATAACAATCTATATATACATATATAAAACAATTACTATGCTAATCATAATCATGCAATGATAAAGCTAAGAGAAAAATATATAAAGACAAATAATAAGATTACATTGGAGATGTTAATCTTAAAGTCATTTACAATTGTCTTACATATATGATTTTTAATATAAAAATATTTTTGGTAGGTCCCTTTAAGGATCAACAAGATAAACTAGAGCTTTAAAAAAATAACATGAAGAATGAGGACAAAGAATCGTGCAATTACATGTCTTTTATTAGTATGTAAGAAAACATCAACAACGTTTAGAAA
The DNA here is from genome assembly GCF_027579735.1 of Bombina bombina. Lineage (NCBI taxonomy): Eukaryota > Metazoa > Chordata > Amphibia > Anura > Bombinatoridae > Bombina > Bombina bombina. The sequence continues at coordinate 932,262,005 of NC_069502.1, read as the reverse complement.
TAATCTTGTAAAAATAAGGAATATTTGAGCTATATGACAAGGTAACAGAGTGCATCACAGTCCATGAAGAGAGTTACCAAGGGCCACCATAGCCCCATTGGAGACATATGACAAGGTAACACAGTGCATCACAGTCCATGAAGAGAGTTACCAAGGGCCACCATAGCCCCATTGGAGACATATGACAAGGTAACACAGTGCATCACAGTCCATGAAGAGAGTTACCAAGGGCCACCATAGCCCCATTAGAGACATATGACAAGGTAAAAGAGTGCATCACAGTCCATGAAGAGAGTTGCCAAGGGCCACCATAGCCCCATTGGAGACATATGACAAGGTAACACAGTGCATCACAGTCCATGAAGAGAGTTGCCAAGGGCCACCATAGCCCCATTGGAGACATATGACAAGGTAAAAGAGTGCAACAGGCACAACAATAAACTTTTAAAAAGGCCAAATGGCAACAATAAAAAAAAAACATCAACATGTGGACGGAGGATTCTTATCCGCCACCTTGGAGCATCTCCAGATCCTCCACTTACTGGTCATCCTCTTCATCGTCCTGTGCATGTCCAGCTCCAGATTCAGGCCTTGAACTTAATCGCATAATTTCACGCAGAGTCAAGTCCTGAACCCGGAGCTGGGCCTGCATGGTGTCGTTCATCCCTCTCAGGACAGCTGCGTTCCTCAACACGGCCTGCTCTACTCTTGCTATCCCTTCTAGCATGAGCCATGCTGAGTCACAGCTTAAAATAAAGAATAAATTAAATATTAATGATAATTACACAACAGACGAAAAAAATAGAAAAGATACATTGTCATCATAAAGACAAATCATTCTTTACATCAATTAGTTTAAATTTATTCTTTACACATGAATTATGTTATTCAGACAGACCGAAATCATTAAAGGGACAGTTTACTCAAACATGTTGTCCCCTTTAATTGGTTTTAGATGATCCACTTATACAGCTTGAGTGTATAAAATCTTGTTAAAGGATTTACATTGTACTTACTTTAGCAATTTAAATATTTTAATTATACTGTGGTAGGCACACTTATCCTTAAACATTTTGGCATTGAGGACAAGCTGTGTAAACATAGCAACCTGAAGAAATTACATTCCCACTGGGTTAGACAAGAGATAATGTATAAACATTTGTACATTAATTGTTGGATCCAAGTAGTGGTGATTGGTATATGTAGTGATATCCAATTAAAGGGACACTGAACCTAAATATTTAATTGACTGATTCAGATAGAGCATGACATTACAAATATTTAAAAATTACACATATTCTTTAAATGTTTGAATTCTATAGCTAGATTTTGAATGCAAGAATGTCGGTTTTTAGGGCAGGCCATATTTGTTTATCAACTTTGTTTGTCCCTGCTGGTTGATGGATACATTCATCCAACAATAAAGAAATGATGTCCACAATTATTTTATTTTTTAAAATAATTATAGGCATTTCTTTGTTTCAATAAAGATATCAAGAGAATGAAGAATAATTCATAAGAGTAGTAAATTATAAATTTGATTAACATTGCATGCTCTATTTGAATCACAATAGAAAATATTTTCCTTCAGTGTACCTTTAAGTATCTTATAATGTTGATTTTGAATGATACTTACAGCTGTGCCTGGGAAGGACAATCCGACACTCAGGACAATGAAGGTTGAGACAGGGGGGAGGGATGGGATTGGCTTGGGGAGGGATGGGATTGGCTTGGGGAGGGATGAGCTGATGCTCCGGGGTAGGCCGTACAGCTGGGGAGTGGGGAGTTGGGGTCTGGGCAGCTGTACGGGCCATAATACGTGGAGAGCGGCGAAGGGGGTTGTATGGGCGTTTTTTGGGAGGGGCAGGAAATGATAAATGGGAAGGGCCGGCAGGGGTCTGGGCATGGGCAGGAGTCTGGGCATGGGCAGTGGTCTGGGCATGGGCAGGGGTCTGGGTCTGGGCAGGGGTCTGGGCATGGGCAGGGGTCTGGGCATGGGCAGGGGTCTGGGCAGGGGTCTGGGCATGGGGAGGGGTCTGTGACTGGTCAGGGGACTGGGCAGGGGCGGAAACCAGATGACCAGAAGTGGTGGATCCATCTGAAAATTTAATAAATATATATTAACATCTCATACATCATGAAATCAAATCAACGCATTTCAAATTGATTATGTTCTCAATATACTTCGAAGTGTGTTTGAATTTGTAAACAATTATGAAATGAGGATATGGTATGCATATAGGCACTCAGATGAATATCAATTACTGTCTGTACAATTATAACATTATTATTGTGTTTTGGCCTGGAATATGCATGTGACATAATGATGGCATGAATTATACATTTTTTAAAAATAAAAAAATTTCATGCTGCCTGATATAGAAAGGGGGCAGTAGTGTATTTGAACAGACAAATAATATTCCTTTTTAAAGTGCAAAAGCTGTAGACTTTGAATGTCTTCAATGAAATGATTTCAAATAAAGCAACATGTTGGAAACATGATAGATATATTTCACATACCATTAGACTCCAAGGCAGCCTCTTCCTCCTCCGTCACATATGTTAAATCAATCTCTGTAAAACATAACATGTTGTGTACACGTTAAGAACAGATATTATAACATATGTTACTGTTGTTCAAAGACACACATCAATGTTGCATTAAAGATATACACACCCAAAGTTATGATTTACATCATTTTGATGGAGCATACAAATTACATTAGATTTGTTATTCTCAATGATTCATATTTTCGATGTATTGTTTGTATTAATTTACAAATCATAAAAGCATAGTACATAGAACATTTAAGATTTCTCATGTGTGTATCACTTGATGACTGTTGTCAAAAAAGAACATGGAAACAAACATATGCTATACATCTTCTGAATAACAAATGTGTAGACTAATAAAGTTTTAATTATTAATCTTTCAATATTAAAAGAAAATTAATATATAATCAGAAGAGAAAATTATATGTTTGTTTCAAATGTTATGCTTCATCAGAATCATGCTCATAATATTGATTACCAATACACATTCAATGACATATAAATGAGTCAATGGACTTACCAGGAGACCGCAAAGGCGGCTCTATGTCACTGCTGGATTCGTGTGGGCTCACCACACCAACTCTCTCTATGAATGATATAGATATATATTAGGAAACACATTTGGGATATCACTAAATCACATCTGTATCGAATTTTAAGATTAATCAACTTGAAAATGTGAAGAATAGAGCAGTCATTAAACCAGAAAATGCTTGATTGAATCAAGGGGATTCTGTTAAAAATGATGTATTGAACATATGTTTAATTTCAGACTATATTAGACATCAAACTCATCTCATACGATGCTATTGCATATCTAAATATACCCATTGATCAATGTTCTTAAAAGAATACACACAAACCACATTTTGAGGAGCAGCTGTTGACAAATCTAAACAAACACATGTGGCACATCGAGCCATTTGTGCAATGTACAGTAATCTTGTTTAGGACACAACACATATTTATCACAATACAAAACCAAATTGATTAGTACAAATATGTAATCATGGTGCTGTTAGAGTATGCTGATATCTATAAAGTAACTCCAACGGTGAATATGTGAATTATATATCAATATTGTTTAATCCAAAGAATGTAAAGATGAATGAATCTATTGTTTATTAAAGGGACACTGACATGATTAATTTAAATAATTGATTTCTCTGTTCAAACTGTTCAAAATGATTTAACATTGACTCCTATTATAATTTTAATGTTGCTACATTTTAATCTTAAAGGCAGATAAGCAATATTGTATTCAATAAATATTGTTTGTTGAAGGTATCCACCAATCATCAATAAAAACCCAGGTTGTTCAACCAAAATTGAGATGCAGATAAACGTACATTCTTGATTTTAAAATACATTTAGCAATAGAATATTTCACATATGATGATAGTATTATATTTAAATGTTTATTAATATTGCATACTCTATCTGAATGACAACATTAATAATAGTAGATCAGTATCCCTTTAATATAAAATTATATTGATTTGACAATGTTGGTGTTAATGAATTCTCTACTCCATATGTTGATGTAATGAATGGGATTGAGCATGCAATTCAAATCTAATATGTTATTTAAGGATATCCGAAGAATTATTTAATTTTCATCTATTAAAGGGACATTACATATAAATATTGAACAATGTGGATTTAGTATGTAATGTTCTGTCCATGTTTCTAAGACAAATGTCAATTAAAATGAGACATACCATACTGTGACAAGCCCTGCCTTAAGGATCCAGCAGCAACATCCATATCTGTAATATATTAAATGAGGATTGCATATCATTAATACAAATCATGCCATGTTTAAAATCTTTACATTATTAGCAAATCAATTTTAAACTATTAATCCTTTGGTAGTCCCATGAGTTAATTGTTTCCTCAATTCAATTCATGATAAATATATCCTGTACTGTTATTTTCAATCAGTTGTGTTGTTTACTGTAGCTTTAATTATTTTTTGGTGTTATTTCATTCTCATCAATTGATGTGCATATGTTATAATTTATTTGGATTCTTCTTTTTTTATTATGTATAATATTGAAAATAAGAATACTGTATTCTTCACATATATAATAATTCACATTTCATTTTGACCAACATGTATAAAGCAATGCCACTTACAGCAAAGCCATGTTAACGTGTATGCGCAATTCCATTTTCGCGATCATTGCGCAATGATTCAAATCGGAATTACGCATCCGTCATTTGACCAACATGTATAAAGCAATGCCACTTACAGCAAAGCCATGTTAACGTGTATGCGCAATTCCATTTTCGCGATCATTGCGCAATGATTCAAATCGGAATTACGCATCCGTCATTTGACCAACATGTATAAAGCAATGCCACTTTCAGCAAAGACATGTTAACGTGTATGCGCAATTCCATTTTCGCGATCATTGCGCAATGATTCAAATCGGAATTACGCATCCGTCATTTGACCAACATGTATAAAGCAATGCCACTTTCAGCAAAAACATGTTAACGTGTATGCGCAATTCCATTTTCGCTCTGTGACGCATATTCTGTAGAGCGCAAGACACATCATTCCTATTTCATGTGTCACTAATCTAAAATCAGATATCTAAACATCATATGTAGTGTATGTTGTGAGATCTGTATAGGTTTAGTATCTGACTATATACACATTTATTGCTTAAAAAAAAAAAAAATAAGATATTATATGAAGTTGGATAATTACCTGGTTCAGATTCTCCATCTCCTCCCAGGCCACCGGATGGAGAAGCAGCTGCCCTGGCCCCCGCGTCAGGTCTTTCAGATCCCGCAGCTGGGAGGGAAGAAGAGGAGGCCGAGGATGGCGAGGATCTGAATCTTTTGGGGACCCGGAGATTGAGGAGCTCGCATAAAGTCACCTCATAAGGGAGTAGGTACAGTTTCCGCGGGGCCTCTCTTTTGCCACCTCTTTTACGGGCTTGTACCCAGTCCCTTATGAGGTTGACTTTTTTGGTTAACCGCAACCTCATATCTCCGAATCTCCTCATGATCTGATCCTGGGTCCTCTGGACGTCACACACCAATCTAACCGCATTGGTGATAGACTCCCAGAGGGCCTTCTTAACAGGCGCATCTGTCAACCTCCTCTTGTTCCCAAACAGCTGGGGATAAAAGTCCTTGACGGCGTGGACCAGTGCAGCGCTCTCCTCCTTGGTGAACCTGAGAGCTGACATGCCTGCTGGGTTGTCGATTTTTTGGTAAAACAAAAACAGATATACTGCCTGCAGGCATTAGAGAACTGACAAAGATGGCAACGTGTAATGGACTTTTATATGGTGAAGTAAACATGAGATGCACCATGGGACAAGTTATCTGTACATCTGATTGGATAAAAGTTTGAAATATTGTTAGAATGTCTGTGAGACCATCCTGACTCAAGTTGTGTTTGTGTGATGAACTCTGATTGGCCGTTCCTTAATGTTTCATATCTTAGTAACTTCCTTACACATACCTCCTGGTGGTGCTGTAACTTCATTTTTCATGTAGACTTATTTGTAACTCATGGGCCTGTCATGCGGATATGTGTGACGCAGATTTAATATCCGTGATCCGTTAAATATTAATGATTAAATTTTATTTAACATCTAATACTGTCACATTATTAATGTTGTAGACATTTCTCGGTTTAATAACGGTCTGTTTCTTTAATACAAATACACATTTAATATTGTATGTCTTTATTGTTCATAAAATCCATTTATTGACTTATTGTGAAGTATTGATATTGCTCTATTAAATGTATTTCATAATGCACATTGATTGTGTGCTATTGCGTGACATTAGACTCTAATGTTTAAAGATGCTAATCTGGTGTTTCAAGATGCGTTTCACACGCAATATTTCTGAATGTTCAAATTCAGGTTATAAGGTCATTCACTTGGATAATCTGTTTATAAATGTTAAACTACAGGTTTGTTTGTTATTAGTAAATAAACCTCAAGCTTGTATTTGTCTGAAGTGCTCATATATGTTATTGTGCAATGGCGTCTTTATTTTTAAATAGACATTACAAACAAACAATTGTATCAAATGATCTGTAGAGATAGAAGATTGTTTAGACTTTAAAATGTAAATCAATGTATCTTAGTATTTAGATATCCTCAACAGAAGAAATTTAAATGCACATGGTTGAGACAATCACATAAGGCATCTCTGTGCATCCACCAATCTTCAGCTACTGAGCCTATCTCGATATGCTTTTCAAGCAAAGTATGTCAAGATAGGAAGAGAAGTAAATACACTCTTTAAATCTCTTAAAGGGACACTGTCCAAACAAATTTAGCGTTGGTGATTCAGATTGAGCATGAAATGTTAACAATTATCTTGTTATCTTTCTTTGCAAATCAATAATGATATTTGAGATTACGGACAATTTTTTCAAAAACCTGGGTTGTCCTTGATGATTGTTGGATAAATTAATCCACCACAAAAAAACAAGTTCAGTCCAGAGTACTGAAGCTAATAAATTATCTATTTAATGCCTTATTTTTAAATTAATGATAGCAACATCACAAGGAGCATTCATAATATGAGACAATTTTTAAATTTGTTTAAAATAGAATACTCATTCAGAATGTATAAATCATTAATTTTTTAACTGTCTCCCTTTAAGTATATTTTTAGTTCATGTCCCTTTAAATAAACATTTCACAATAATGCTTGAAATATCAGAAACCTAGGCACCTTCCTTTTGATAAATTAGTATAACATATGAGTCAATAAAATTTAGATTAACTTCTGGATTGTTTTACACACTGACTGAAATATATATTGTAAAGGAGGTATTTCGGAGTCTTCAGCTTAGAGGGACATTAAGCTATATGTTATGTATGCATTTTGGATAAGATTATAATATTTGAACAACTTAATATGTTTTGGTATTCAATCATTACATTGTAATTATATATATTTTTTTATTAAATACATATCTACATAGGCTATTTTGATGCTGATTGTTGGTTGCACATAGATACCTTATGTAATTGACTAAGATCTGTGCATTGATTTTTTTTTTTACAAAGTATATTTAAAGACTGAATATAATTCTATAGTACTTTCTAAATATGTTTAAATTATTTTATGAGTAATTTAAAAATCAATACACAATATACTTTGTGAATGTCCCTTTAAGGACCAAAACATTTGTAATGTTGATTTAACATTGTCAAAATAAACTAAAGGGAAATGAAAATTATATATAGATATGTGATGTCTAACCCAAGAGGTAAGATTTTAAAAACTACATAATATTATTGTAAAAAAATAGTTCCAAGTTGAAGCAGCAGGTAAAAAAATAACATATCCTTTATTCCTTTAAAAACATGTACAAAGGACATACAACAGCATGGATAGGGTTCAAGCAAGTAAACTCTGACCGGTTTCGGTCATATTGACCGTAATCATAGAATAGCACCTGTTAGGGGGTGCTCCCTTATATGCTGAACAATCCATATTCATTGGTTAAAAACATTTTGTGTATTGCTGATCACCTTAACCCTTTACATACCAGATTTCCCTTTAAACACAGATTGGGAAATAAGCAATGTAATTTATACATAGGTACATAAATACAAAAGTTGCAGACAATAAAAAATGAAGAAACAAATATAGAGAGTACAAGCTAGAGAGTTAGTACAATAACCCAGAGAACAATATAAATTAGAATATTTAGAGCAATAAGTCTTTTAAATTAGATAGCTGTAAAATCAATACTTAAAGGGACAGTAAAGTCAAAACTAAACTTTCATGATTGAGATAGGGCATGCAATTTTAAACAACTTTCCAATTTACTTTTATCATCAAATTTGCTTTGTTCCCTTGGTGGTATTTTTGAAGAGTTAAACCTAGCTAGGCTCAAAGTGATTTCTAAACAGTTGAAAACCGCCTCCTAGCTCAGAGCATTTTGAAAGTTTTTCACAGTTAGACTGTGCTAGTTCACATGTGTCATATAGATAATATTGTGCTCACTCCCGTGAAGTTATTTAGGAGTCTTCTCTGATTGACTACACTGCATGTCTGTCAAAGGCACTTAGATAAAGAGGCTGTCTGCAAAGGCTTAGATACAAGGTAATCACAGAGGTAAAAAGTATATTAATATAACTGTGTTGGTTATGCAAAAACGGGGAATGGGTAATAAAGGGATTATCTATCTTTTTAAATAAGAAAAATTTTGGTGTAGACTGTCCCTTTAAGAGGAGATATACAGACATGATGATTACAGCATAAGCATTCATGTTTTAATCAATGTGTGTGGTAAAACCAATAAACAAAATCTATTTAATGTTGTTTGACCTCTCTCATTATTAATAGAGGGAGAGATAATTTCTAACTGCCTCAATGTATAGAGAAGTGGCAAACACAATAAAAGTAAACACGAACAAGGAAGCAAAAAAGAGCAAGTGTGGATTTAAACGGGCCTATAGTAATTAAACAGATTAACAATAACATTGTAGATAGATAACCAAATAAAACACTATCGAAACGTACATTAGGATAAAGTGTATATTACTAAACTACGCGGTATATACTGTTTTATCTATGTGTTTAACCAATATAAACTTATAAATCATTGAAGTCTGAACACATAGTCCTAATAAGAAAGGGGGCCCATATATTCACTAGCCTAAAAAAGGGAGATCTCATATATGTCTATACTCCTAATACGATTATTTCTGCCAGTAATTTATGATGTCATATTCAGAGTTGTAACCATATGGTATTAAGCACTTAGTTTTAAAAATCCAGTATGTTTCTTGTTTACATAGTATAGATAACTTATCACCGCCCCTGGGCGGTGTAGTTATCTGTTCTATGGCTTGCCATTTGAAGGACCTGACGTCCTGATGGTGAAATTCAATAAAGTGAGTGGAAAATGCTGAACAGGTACGTTTGTTGGAAATGTAAGAAAGATGTTCTCTTATGCGCTTACCTACTTTTCTGGTAGTTCTACCTGTATATTGTTTTTTACAGATAGTGCATTCAATGATATAAATTACAAATGTACTTTTGCAGTTGACACAGCCTTTGGTGTTAAATTCTTCTCCCGTTACATGGGACTTGAATGTTTGCGAAATATTTATAGGCTCACAAGAGGTACAAACTTTTTTGCCACATTTAAATGTGCCATTATGTCTCAACCATGATGACCCTGAATGTTTGTCACTCTTTAACATACTTGGGGCTAAGATGTTACCTAGGGTCACATTTCTTTTTGGGACAAACATACAGCCCTGTTCAATTATGTCCCTTAGATCCTTGTCCCCCCTTAGTATTGGTAAATTTTTTTTAATGATTTTACAGACTTCATCATATTGAGAGGAATATGAAGTGATGAATTTAAGACTCTGTTTTGAATTTGTAGAGTTTCGTGTTGATTTTTCTAATGCACTTGCCCTATTGATGTCCTTAACTTCAAAAAATGCTTTGTCTATAACTCGGGTGGGATAACCCCTTTTTTGCATTCTCATTTTTAAATCTCTGCTCTCCATCCGAAAGGCATCCTCATGTGTGCAATTTCTCTTTGCCCGCAGGAACTGACTTTTCGCAATTCCTTTGAACACATGTTTCGGATGGCAACTGCGGGCATGTAAAAGACTGTTGCCCGAAATAGGCTTACGGTAGAGAGCAGAGATAATGGTTCCTCCTTCAGAATTTCCTGTAAGTGAGATGTCAAGAAAGTTAATGTTCTTTTTTTGCCAATCATAAGTGAATTGTAGTCCTACCCTATTATTGTTTAGGGTGGTAACAAACTCCTTAGCAGTTTCAGAGTCAGATGACCACACTATCAGTAGGTCATCAATGAACCTGACATATTTCACTATGTGCTCAGATGGGGTGGTACTACCTCCATAGACGTGGCCCCGCTCCCACCAACCCATATATAGGTTGGCATAGGAGGGGGCAAATTTGGCCCCCATAGCAGTGCCACGTCTCTGGAGGTAGTAGCACCCCTGAAACATAAAGAAATTGTGTTCTAATAGAAACTTCACAATTCTTACAATCAGATTTTTAAAATTGACTGAAAGATCAGTGAGTAAGTCCAGGAAAAAACTCACAGCTTGCAGACCCTGGGTGTGAGGGATGGAGGAGTACAGAGACACGGCGTCAATGGTAAGCCAACTGTACTCCTCCCTCCACGTCACAGTCTCCAGAACCTGCAATGCATGGGAAGTATCTCGTATGTAGCTGGGTAACGACAGAACCATGGGCTGTAGAAAATCATCTACCCACTTGGATAAGGGTTCCATTAAGGAACCTATACCAGCCACTATAGGCCTCCCTTTGACCTCACATATGCTTTTGTGAACCTTTGGGAGGTGGTGGAAGATGGGTGTCACTGGATCTTTAACTATACAATGGTTAGATGTTTCTTGATCCATAAGACCCTCCTCCACCACCTCATCCAAAAGGTGTGATAACTCTCTAGAGTACATAGCAGTAGGATTTCTGGATAGAACGGTATAAGTATCCAAATCTCCAAGTTGCCTTAACGCTTCATTTACATAATCAAGTTTGTCCATGACTACCACGCTCCCACCTTTGTCAGATTGCCTGATCACAATCTCTTCATTCTTTTGTAGATTGAGTATTGCTTCCCTTTCGCTATTAGTCAGGTTAGAGGAACTGGAGAGTGAGGAATCACTAAGTTTGGTAAGATCCTCAACCACCCTCTCATGAAACACCTCCAGAATTTTTCCTCTAGCCTGAGTGGGATAGAATTGTGATTTGCTTTTGAGTCTTGGTGCAACCTTTTGGACCTGTGAGGAACTTATTTCATAGTTTTCTCTGCTTAGGTCTTCAAGTGTTACTAAGGCACATGTGTCTTCAAAGGAGGTGTGTTGGCTAACATTGGTATTGAGTATAGGGAGAGTCATGGCTTCTGGAGTTAGTTGTGCTTTGTCTCTATAGAATTTTCTCAGAGTTAGATCTCTTTTCAATTTGTTCAAATCTAATATAGTCTGAAACAGATTGAACTTTCTAGAAGGGACAAAGCCCAAACCCAAATTGAGAAGTCTGGTTTCAGTTTCTGTGAGCTGATAGCTGGAGATATTAATCACCATATTTATTGGTACTTTTTGATCTTGTGGTTTTTCCCTCTGAGTGTATATCTCGATTGCTCTACTGTTTCTCTGGTGTTTTTTGTTGTTGCTACTGTCGTGACTCCACCTCCCCCCCCTTGAAATTGTTTGGGGACCTCTTGAAAAACCTGGGAGTGGGATTTTTGAATTTGAGAATGACTTTGTGTTTGGGCACTGGTTTTCGGTCTAGCTCCCTGATCAGTATGTGTCTTAAGGATGCTTTTTTGTTTATTAGTTCCTAAATTGGAAGTAGCAGAAGAGTTAGCTAATTCTTCTATTTCTGAGAAGGCCTCATCCCCTGATGTACAATCAAAACTGGATGCAACGTGGTACGCCACCAGCAGAGTGCATGAGGAAACGGACTACCGCCTATGCACAGACGCTGCGACTGTGAGACAGAGGAACAGGGATATCGGCCACACCAGACCAGCTGACTTACGTAAGAGGACCGAAGTGGTGAGTGCATACCTGCTGAAGTTTGTTAAATGCGAATGGCTGCTGTTATGCTGTGCTAAGTGTTCAATTGACTTTTCAGTTATAAGTCAGAGGGATTATACGTTTTTCCCGGAATTTGTTTACACTTTAGCAAAGGCTGCTTGATCTACAATAGAGCTACTCAGGACTTTATCGGAACAGTGCTTGCAAGCTTTGGTCCTAATAGCTAGATCCAGCAATTCTTGAAATAACGCATTGAGCTGATAAACACCACTAAAAAATTTTTTTCTTGTTTTGTACATAATATTATTAACTATAGTTAAATGACTCCACTAGAAAATCAAATCGATTAACCTGCCATCCAATAACTAGCTTGTGAAAAATATCAAGTTAAATGACCTACCATTTATAAATGTAAAATTTTAATAAATTTTGCAAATAATGTTTTGAGATACCTAAGGAAGATACAAGATCTTATAAAATTAATTTTACATTCAACAACACTGTCACTTTAATGTAATTGAACCACTTCCCCTTCTTAAAAGTGAAAAAAAATAATTTTTGTGAAATTGACTATATATCCGAAATTATTTTAACATCTAATAATTTCAAAAGAAAAGTATTGATGGATCTCACTCCCCAATGAATGTTAAAAAAGATAGTTTAATGTAATATTCTCTGAATCAGTGGATTTTCAACAATTAAAGCATTATTTGATCTTATGCATGTGCTTGTCAAATAGACAACTACCAGTCATGGGAGTCAAATTGATTTTTATTGACAGATTATATGGATATTTATTATAATCTGTTCCAAATAGTGTATTTAATACTAAACTTTATATTATTACCATTTTAAAATTTAATAGTTTCTGAACCAAAAATAAAAATATATTCCTGGAAGTCATCAGATGCCAATCTGAAATGTAAAAAAATTTTTGACAAAAGTTAATACACACGTAGTCAAAGAATCATAAAATACATTTACAATCATCTTGTGTCTATGCTCTAACTTTGTTCAACATTTTTTAAAGATATTTATTAATTATATTTTCAAAAAATATATATGATTTTCGAATTATACATAAAAATGTATATCAAATTTCTATAATATATATGTTGAACATAAATGTAATATTTCATGTCCATTCAAATACCTCTATATCAACTATAATATGTATTCCTTTTCTCTTGTTAAGTGTATCCAGTCCACGGATCATCCATTACTTATGGAATATATTCTCCTTCCCAACAGGAAGTTGCAAGAGTCCACCCACAGCAAAGCTGCTATATAGCTCCTCCCCTAACTGCCATATTCAGTCATTCTCTTGCAAGCCTCAACATAGATAGGAGGTTGTGAGAGTCTGTGGTGATTTATACTTAGTTTATTCTTCAATCAAAGTTTGTTATTTTTAAATGGCACCGGAGTGTGCTGTTTTTCTCAGGCAGTATTTGGAAGAAGAATCTGCCTGCGTTTTTCTATGATCTTAGCAGACGTAACTAAGATCCATTTGCTGTTCTCACACATTCTGAGGAGTGAGGTACTTCAGAGGGGGAATGGCGTGCAGGTTTTCCTGCAGAAAAGGTATGTGCAGTAAAATATTTTTCTAGGAATGGAATTGACTAAGAAAATACTGCTGATACCGAAGTAATGTAAGTAAAGCCTTAAATGCAGCGATAGCGACTGGTATCAGGCTTAATAATAGAGATACATACTCTTTTAAAAATGTGTTTTAAAATGTTTGCTGGCATGTTTAATCGTTTTTTTTAACGTACATTGGTGATAACACTGTAATGTTGGTATAGCCTTAAATGCAGTAAAAGCGACTGGTATCAGGCTTATTAATAGAGATACATACTCTTGTAAAAATGTGTTTTTAAA